>NC_069717.1:23323483-23633483 GCF_027358585.1 Pangasianodon hypophthalmus
AGTACAGCTGAAGGAAAAAAGCTGTTCATGAATCTTTTCGTGTGACAACGCAGACTTCTGTAGCGTTTTCCTGATGAGAGACGTACAAACAGTCCATGGTGGGGATGGGAGGTGTCCTTGATAATGCCTCTCGCTCTCCGCAAGCAAGTGTTCCAATGATGTGTTGGGCAGTTTTCACTACCCATTGTAGTGCCTTCTGGTCAGACACTGTGCAGTTGTTGTACCATACTGTGATGCAGTTTGTAAGGATGCTTTCAATGGTACATCGATAGAAGTTCACCATGATCTGAGGAGCAAGGTGAGCTTTCTTCAGTCTCCTCAGAAAGTATACATACTATTGCGCCTTTTGAGGAGAGAGGAGGTGTTGAGGTTCCAGGAATGATCAGTGGAGATGTGGACACCGAGAAACTTGAAGCTAGAGACCCAATCTCCCTCAGTCCCATTAACAAAGATAGGGGTGTGTTTGTGGCTTCTCAAAGACTTCCAGTAGTCCACAGTCAGTTCTTTGGTTTAATGTATTAATGTATAGTGTAAGATATTAATATCATAGCCTGGACTATATTTTATATAAGTTATTGTTTACACTTGGAAGCTGTATTTGGAATAATATTACTGTGAATTAAATGACATTATAATGAACTACATTAAACCTGCAGAAGAAATGTCACAATGTTTCCGGGTACACGCCTCTCTGCCCACCGGGGAACGCAGAGCACCACAGATACACACAACACGCAGTTAGCTTGCGGTAGGACTGTGCGCTAGCACGTCTCTGTGTGCCACGTTGACCCCCCTCTCTGCGATATAAAGATGCAAATATGCATTAGCGCAGAACTATCCACCTTATTTTCAGCATTCAGGTGGACTCAGTGTGTTCGAGAGTTTTTGTGTAAGACTTCCGGTTGACAATTTCTGGCTATTTTAGCTGGCTAGCTTGTATTTATCACAGCACCGTTTGACACTGCCATATAATGTCTCATTAACGTTAATAGGTATGGACTATTGGGAAACTGGTATCATATGTGCAGTTAGAGGTTGCCTTAATAACTGACACAAAAAAAAACTTTTCTTAGAACAGGTGTGTTTTGACCATAAACCACACCTGAATGTTTAGGCTCTGATGCTCCAGTGAAAACTCTGAGAAGGCATGTTCTCAGGAGGATATCACACATAAAAATAAGAAACTGAATGTGAATTAAATGAAATGTTACTGAGATTTAAGATTCATTAGTTAAGATCTTTTTTGTTCAAGATTAGGTCTCTAACAGTTTGACATTTGAATGACTCCGGCCCATGTTCACAGTGCTCAGCCCCCAAGATCTACAGTGGCCCATAGAGTACAGTGTCTATAAAATGTCTGACAAGAGGCTCATCAAAACACAAACAAGCATTCTGGACCAGAAGTCAGTTTTCCAAATGGTTTTCTCAGCGACTTAATACACTTTTGCTAAGGCCATGGCTTAATCCATTGTTTTTTTTTTTATCATGTTCTACAAATATTCAAGATTATTTGTACAAGGAACAAACAAAAAAACTATTGCACCTCTAAGCTAGTTGTGTGAAAGCCCAGTGGTGTCTAGTGTCCCTAAACAGCAGCTGATGCAGACAAGGATTACATTTTTTCAGGAGCTGTTTGTTCTCTGATATAACTGTGAAACTGGCCAGCTAGCAAGCTAACATTAGCCAGGTCTGTTCATAAAAGTATTTTGCAGAGTCAAATAGCTAACATAATGCAAAAAAAGGTACCTGAATAAAAGTAAATATTTTCTATTTATATTTCTGCTTGAGTTAAAGTACAAAAATACTTGGAAATGTCTTTAGGTGCAATTTTTAGGAACAGTTTTTATAAAGGAAACCCGAGTGACTGCAGACGTGAGTTAGCTGTTCATGTCTTCCTACACACAGGCATCCTTAACAGAAATAAAATAATAATAATGGTATTGTCATAACAAATAGCAGCAATAATTCACAGAACATTTGTTACTTTACTGCATTTGTTAGCAGATAAGTTCAGCCAAAATTAAAACGACAAGGATAAACCTAATTTGATAACTGAAGAGTAACCGATTTGCAAATTGTACAAATTGATACAAAAAATAAAAAAAAACAAGGAGAGAGACAGGATAAGCTTTGTCCATGGTACAGTATAACTTTTCAGAAAGCATTTTTTTTTCACTTTCCCTTCACAAACTTTCTCTTGGCAGTTGGCACTTCATACCCATTTTAAAACCCATTTTTTGTTTATTTGTTGGTGTGCTCATTAGAGATCACACTCATGTTACACTCATTAGGGGCTGAATACCCCTAAAGGTCTGATCCTAGATCCAGCCCTGCTATCCTCATAATCACAAACAATTTAAATTACATTTTCTAATTAAACATTCAAGTTATGTCAAATTTTTATTAAGCAATGAATCTGTTTCCTGCAGGGGAAATTGTGGCCTGTGAACTCTATACTGCTGTGCTGAACTGTGGTTTGTACTCTTTTATTTCCCTATTAATTACCATATACCTGTAACATTATGTATAATTACATTACATACTATTTATTATATAACAAAGACTTAAACTATGAATGCACATTCTAGGAAAGCTGAATAGTGATGAGTTTTACAAAGTTGTGACCAATCTTTAACAGCCTCTTACCACAACTTTGACCTTTTCTCACCGCTTTTTTTTTTCAGCTACTTTCTGACCAAAGAAAATATTTTTAATAGCCTATTTTTCCCTTGTGCTAAATTCTTCTAATTTTAGGTGCTCATCGTATAAAGATTATTTGGGCTAACTACGGCCGAACCGATTCCACCACATGCTCTGATGGACGACCTGCCATTCAACTCTCCAACACAAACTGCTACACGTCTGACACAGAAAATAAAGTTGTAGCTAGGTAATGGAAATATCAACTAAGTGTGACCTTTGTCTGCATCACGCCTTCTTGTTATCAATAACATATATTACTGATGTTTATCAGAATTCAAATAGAAGCCTTTTGTTTTGCAGATGTGAAGGACAGAGCAGCTGCCTGGTCCCTGCTACCAGTAATTTCTTCTCTGACCCCTGCCCTAAGACCTATAAGTACCTGAAAATTGTGTATGCCTGTATCTGATTGTGAGTTTCTTTCTCTGTCATACTGTATATCCAATGACTGAAATGTTTTTATCTAATCAATAAAAAAAAAATAACATCATAAAAAAATGTGACCAACTACAAAAATCCCTATATAGTGTTAATTTTTCACATAAAATTTTTGCAGCACAAAATATACCGCAATTCCAAAATATAATTTATATATAAATATTCTGAACTTTTATATTACATTGTTTTTACCTTATCTTTTATCTGAATTACTTCACATCTCAAGTATATTGCATACAATAGGAAAGGTATTTTGTGTACTATAATTTTTCTTTGTTCTTTTTACTAGTACTGGCAGAATAACTTTTGGGAATAACTTTTGGGAACTTCTGGAATTCCAGCTTTCTCCCCAGTGGCTTCTCTTCAGCCTGAAAAAGAATCAGACCAAGTTTTACATACGCAGCCATGCAGATGATACAGTGCAGGAGTTTTGGTGTTAGTGTACTTAACATTTGCATGCTATATAATTTTTACATTTAGATTTACATTTACATAATCAACTGCTGTAATGATTTTATTTCTGAAACTTACTTATTTGCTCTTACATGTAATCACTTCCTCCTAAACTAATCCACTTTAATTATGACTGTGCAATAAAGTATCCTCTAAATGTAAACATAACAGGGATGAGAGTTGTGTATGTTTTTGTACAGAGTTTATTCAAATTCAGACATTTTGTGAAATCCAAAGCAGTGATTGTCCAAAAAAATTAATCCAAAAAAAAAAAAAAAAAAAAACCAAAGTCCAGTAAACATTTCAAGCACAGTGCTGAAGCAGACAGGTGCAAAAAGTAATCCAAAGGCAGAATATAGGTTAACAGTCCAAGGTTGTTATTCAAGTAGACACAGTTATGAGATAAGCGAATTACACACCATAGGTTACTGTTGGCAACAGAAGAAAGACTGAGGTTTTTTTCTTTTACTTTTCATGTCCGTGTTGATAGACAGGTCACTGTGCTGTGTTATCATTTAGACCAGCCAGATCAATCTGAGACTATCAAATTAATTTAGAATTAATTTGATAATTTTAGAATTAATTTCTATATTTAAATAATTTTGTCATCTTGGGTGGAAAATCATGAAATCTTGATTACTGAAAGATTAAAAAAAAAAAAAAAGCTAATCTCTGTTATTCCAATAGGGGGCAAAAAAGAGCAGTAAACTCAGGACCATAATCTTAGCTACTGACAAAATGCAAACGTTTTGATGGTGCAACCATGTTTCTTTCTAAAACAACTAATTTAGCTGGCTCAAAGCAACAAGGTTCAATACTTACAGAATCACAATCATAATTTTGCTAAACTTTATTGATTTTTTTCTCCCCACTTGAATATTATGGGATATTTTGTGTAGATTCATAACATATAATCCCAATCTCAAAGTCTGGACAGGATCTTGACTATTAATGCACTATTTTTAACAACATAAATGCAAATGTAGTTCCTTGATAAATTATTATTAAATTGGCTACCTTCATTCTAAATAATTAATTGAGGTACTGGAGATTGACTGGAGGTTTATCAAATGTAACGTCTTTCTGCTCACTCTCCCACACTTTAAAATTAATGCTCTAAAATACACATGGACAGGACAGATTTAGTTAGAGAAAACACAGGAATGGGGTCCCCCTTCAGCCACAAGTATTTAACTATCTTCTTCTTCTTTTTTTTTTTGCCAGCTTCCATTTTGTATCGTGCCTAAGAACACCATTACCCATGATAAAATTACTGTAACAGATGAACTTAAGTAACTTATTGCTTTAATAAAATGGTGACAAAATTAACATGATAAAATCCAGTGATGTATATATGTATATATATATAATCAATATTTGCAGTAAAGAATTATTGTCATGCAATGTAGTCTGTAAGTAACAGTAAGCTTTGAACGAAATGGGCAAAGATCTGGGTATTCTATAAACAGAACAATGGCTTAAGGATAAAAGTTTTATTGGATTGAAACCTGGCATATTAATACAGAATTCAATTATTATAATGCAGTCACCGGTGTGGGTATATTGAGGGTTTTACAAGAGCTTTGAACGCAGCTCTGCCAATTTTGAAACTGGAAATATCTGCTTTGTAAACTGATATTAGCACTTGCATTATGTATGGTCTGCTGATCCCGTGCAGTCATTTTAGTTGAAATTAAATAAATAAATTTGCCTATGATATAAATAATAAAATGAGTAAATAGCAATAAATATATAAATGAGTCAATATATTGTGAAATAATCTGATATTAAGATAATACTGAACTTCCTGTTATAAATATTATTTCATCATACTCATTTTCACAATAACATTGTTACATTTCCATTTGATTTTATTTAAATTTTTTTAATAACTATTTTTATTTCATAATGAGACTTTTAATTTATAATGCAAGTTATTTCATGATGCCACATTTATTTCATAACATTTTTTAAAATTTCATTCTGTTGTAATCTGTCAGTTAAAATCAGTGGGTGTGTTCAAATGAGATCACTGGTTGTGCACACATTCTGGCCAAAGCAACAGCCACACCATATACCGATTATTACAGAGTCTGCATTCTTTTCAATTTGAGGAATGTGTAGGGTTTGTGTGAGGTGAGAGTTATGTGAATTCATGTACAGGGTTTATTAAAATTCAGACATAAATTCTAAGTCAGTGACATTTCAAACACAGCTCTCAAGCAGACAGGTACAAAAGATAATCAAAGGGCGTAATACAGGTAAAAAGAAATACATGTCAAGTAGTATTTTACCACCTCAAAATATACACTATATTGCCAAACATATGTGGACACCTGACCATCAAACCCATATGTGGTTCTTCCCAAAACTGTTGCCACAAAGTTGGAAATACACAATTGTATAGAATTGTATAGAATGTCAAGAATGTAACAAGACACAGGTGAGAATCATCACGTGTTACCTGCCGGTTCAAACCGCCTCCTCTCCGGCCACAGCTGACACTTGACCACGCCCCCGCTGCCACAGTGTGATAACAGGAATTTGGGTTGTTAGCATAACGACAATGTTAAACGTAGACACCCACAGTTTCTGAATTATATGATTAAGATTGAGGATGATGATTGTGACAGTTTGTAGCTCAATTCACTTTGGTAGTGCATGTATTGCCTTATTTATGCTTTCTCTCTCAGTAAATGCTGAGAAGGATAAGCGGTGACCAACCTGAAGAGCTGCACTTTTGTTTAAGTTTGTCGTTACTGCCCACTGACAGTGCCAAAGGGCACGAGCACCAATTAATTAAATCTCACGTGCGTCCTTACCGAGTCTGCCATGTTCTCTGAGCAGCGTACTGTTACAGACATGATATCATCATTTCAAGGCTTTTATGAACAACACTCAGTTATTACTATTCGTTATATTTATTTATTCATCCGGTGGCCAGTGTGACAGAGGTATGACCTGAAAGAGAAAAGCGGAGCCATGTTACTCTATACAGTGTGTATGTGTTTCACAGGTACACAGTGTGTGTTCAGGAGTGTGC
This sequence comes from Pangasianodon hypophthalmus, assembly GCF_027358585.1. Lineage (NCBI taxonomy): Eukaryota > Metazoa > Chordata > Actinopteri > Siluriformes > Pangasiidae > Pangasianodon > Pangasianodon hypophthalmus. Next base: position 23,330,118 of record NC_069717.1, read on the forward strand.
AGATATTAGATCTTTTTTATATATCACAATAATTGTCAACCTTTTATCATGGTTTATAATATTATCACAGTATTGTACTACCATTGCACTATTTTACATCATTTTATTATTGCATTAAAATTTTTGTCACTCCACATGTGCTTCGTTCAGTAGGAAGCTCCTTAGATAGCAGGCGACAAGATACATTCTGTAAGACATTATAAGGACAGCTGTGACTCACGTTGTGGCTGGACCCTCTGCTTGGCCCTGTGTGGTCTCGGATGGGGCTCGGTAGGACGGCTGCTCCCTGTCCACTGCTCAGTCCAGGCGAGGGAAGCCTTGCGCTGCTCATTGTTCTTAGCCAGAGTCACATACAGTGGCCTCCTGCCCAACATCTTTCCATTCATCTCTTTTATGGCCTTTGTGGCTTCATCAGGAGATGAGTAGTGCACAAATCCAACTCCTCTGGAGCGGCCATTCTCCATCATCACCTGTAGGGGTCAGCGAGGAGATACAGCAGGCAAAAAATGAGCATTACACACTCTCGTGGCTAACCATGAGATAAAACTAGCACTGTCTGTACACACAAATATAAACGGAGCAGCTATGTTATGTTAGTATTATGGGTCTGGTATTGCACCTCCCCATAGCTGATATGTAACTCTTTTATGTTAAAGGTATCTTCAAGTAGCAAATATAGAAAAAAAAAAACTCCCGGCTACACACTCATCACCTTGTGCTGCAAGTGCGAACTGGTTTTGATGTAATAAAGCGAGTAAGGGGAAGTGAACATAGGTTACTTGGAAAGGAATAAAATGTAGGGATTAGTAATTGTAAATGACCTTTGCACTGATGATGGTTCCAAATGGCAAGAACTCTTCATGTAGGCGTCTGTCATCCATGCTGTAATCCAGATTCTTCACAAAGAGTACAACCAGCTACAGAACAGAGAGCAGAGTCAAGGTCCAGTGCCTGAGTGTATGTATGTGTGTGTTTGCACTGTGGGCTTTAAATACATACTGATCAATCGCTCAGTATTAAGCTAATTGTTAATCTAAAAATGTGAGACAGCATAACACAGCTGTGACCAAAACCTGGTCCAAATCATAAAAGTCCCTATAAAAGTCCCTGGAAATATAATCAGAATTGTACCTGTGCATCCAGGGGCTGCGGTGTGGCTTGCGCTCTGCTCGTGTTCTTGTCCCGCTGCTTTTCTCTCCTAAGCTCTGGAGCTGCATCGGTAGCTGCATCCAATCATTTCAGTTTAGCATCTAATCATTTCACTTAAGCATCCAATCAGTAAATTTAGCTAATTTACTAACTTTAAAAGTATATTTCTGCTTTTAATCTTTTAATTAAGTAACTGATGATATATATATGATTATATATATACACTTAACACAAAACTAATCAGACAGCTGGGACTCACGCTGTAGCTGGATGTTCTGTTTAACCTTGTGTGGATTTGGGCAAGGTTCAGTAGGCCGGCTACTGTCCGTCCTCTCTCCATCCCTTCCTTGATGATGCTCACCCTTGCTCTGAGCCGGACTCACATACACTGGTCTGCTGCCCAACAACCTGCCGTTCATCTCCATGATGGCCTTTCTGGCTTCATCAGGAGATGAGAAGCTGACAAATCCAGTGCCTCTGGAGCAGCCATTCTCCATCATGACCTGTAGGGGTTAGTGAGGAGGTACAGAAAGCAAAGAATGAGCATTACATGTGTAATACGCTAACAATATCGTAGCTGTCCACATTCAGAAAATACATCAGTTGAGAAAAAAAAACACACCACTACACACTCGTCTCCTTGTGCTGCAAGTGAACACTGATTTTGACGTAATAGAGCGAGTAAGGGGAAGTGAACACAGATTATTGGGAAAGGAATAAAATGTAGGGATTAATAATTGTAAGTGACCTTTGCACTGATGACAGCTCCAAATGGCAGGAACTCTTCATATAGGCGCCTGTCATCCACACTGTAGTCAAGATTCTTCAGCAACAGTTTGACTGTCTACAGAACAGGGCAGAGTCAACATCCAGTATGTTAATTAAGCCAGTTACTATGCTAAAAAAAACAACAACAGCATAACACAGCTGTACAAAACCTGGTCCAAATGCATAAACATGAAAGTCAGCTTTATACTTTTGAGTAACATTGTGCCTTTCACTTCATGGTAATCAGATTTACTGTGTGACATTAAACACCTTAAACAATGTAAGACTCATAATTAGTCATTTCCCTGATCATATACACAGTGTTATTGTCATTTCTCAACTTCCAAAATCTCTAAAAGATTAAAAGAAATACCAGCATTTCCATACATAGACTCATATTCACACATGAACTCAGAGACACACTCATATGTCCATACATGGACATAAGGCACATTCTCTCAGGCCTGTGATCAGCAAACAGACTTTACTGCTGTACCTTGGTGTTCTTGCTGAAGCGTTCCTTAGGGAGCTTCTTGGTCCTAACAGGCAGCTGCTGGACTTTAGCCTGTTCCTTCTGCTCCTCTACCTTCTGCTCAGCTACCTGGTTGATGGTACTCATGCTCCAAGAATTCTGTTTTACACAGAAAAAGAGAGAGAATAAGAGGATTAGAGACACCACAAAAATAAGATTTATGTTGTGTATGCCCAACTTATTCACAAGCTTGGTGTCTCACGTGTAAACAGAAAGGTTCTACGTTCTCCAGGCCAGCATCCTCAGCATCCATGATATCACCCCATGTAAGCTTTGCAGGAGCTGGCGGTGTGGATGGTGGTGCTTCAGAAACGATGTCTTTGCTTTGCACAGAATACTGAAACTGGAGATGGGAAGCAGATTCGGGCTCATGTTCTGAAACTGGTGGAGATGTTGAGACAGGTGGCGCCAGAGGAGTGTTTATACGGCCAGCCTGAACACCTTCACACTGAGAGAGAAAAGGAGAAACAAATTATTATTATTATTATTATTATTATGTTACTGTATGTGTGTGTGTGTGTGTGTGTGTGTGTGTGTGTGTAAAAGCATGGGCACTAATCTTACAGGAGGTGGTGTCAGCGGTGATGTGGTTCTTCCTCCCAAGAAAAGCCCTTCAGTGACATCTTGGCCATTTTTGTTGGGGTCTTCACTTCTAATCTGTAGGGAATTATGTGAAGCTCCTAGTGATAAAGAGTTCATTAAAAGAATGAACAAAGAAAACAATAAATAAAATGTTCTACCTTCTCCAGCTCAGCATCTTCTGTCTCCATAATATCACCCCATGTCAGCTCTGTAGGAGCCAGGGGTGCAGATGAAGACGCATCGGAAAAGTCTTCATTTTGCTCTGGAGACAGTGACTGTAGATGGGAGGCAGGTTCAGGCTCAGGCTCTGACACAGGTGGAGATATAAAGCCAGGTGCTGCAGAGAGCTTCACGTGTCCATCTGAACAAAATGCAGGACAAGAAGGAGATAAATGGAATTTTAAGAGATAAAAGTGCATAGAAAAATTACAACATTAAATAATGTGCAGAAGAATCAAGTCACTGAACTAATATGAGAATTCAGACAGCAGGAAACAGGGGTATTTTAGTCTTGTTTACCGAGCGGGAGCACGTCAGCTGCAGGAACCTGAGGAACATTCATACTACCAGCCTGAACACCTTCACACTGAGAAAGAAAAGTCGAAAGAAGAGAAATAATTATCTTGTGAAATAATTCTCTTCTATTATTTCATTCCAATAAAATGTAACGTTTAGTTTAACACACACACACACACGCACACTTTGGATCACACAGATGGAGGGAGACACAGCAGTTTAGTTTGGATTAAAAGAAATGAAATTTCTTTTAATCAGTATTGGTCAAAATTTCCAAAAAATTTCCAAAAATTTATGCATTTGTGTGTGTGTGTGTGTGTGTGTGTGTGTGTGTGTGTGTGTGTGTAAAAGCATGAGCACTATTCTTACAGGAGGTGGTGTCAGAGGTACTGTGGCTCTTCCTCCCAACAAGAGCTCTTTGGTGATATCGCGGCCATTTTGACTAGGATCTTGAATTCTAATCTGTAGGGAATTAAATTTGATGTAAATATCAAAAAGATGCCAACACTGTAATTAAAATCTGAAGCTCCTAGAGATAAAGAGGCAGTTGAGGAGTACATTAAAAGTATGAATAAAGAAAACAATAAGTAAAATATATTATAGAAAAAAGCATTTAAAAGCATGTATTATTTAGGAACTTTTGTCTACCGAACAGTATGAAATTTAAACAGTATGACATTTACAATCTCTCAGTGACAATACTCACACCTATAGCATCATAAAACTCATTATGGTCATGTTTATATAATAATATGTACTATTTGGGTTTTAAACGATCATAAAGAAAAATGCAGCAAAAAACAAGTCACAGGACAGTCTGTGGAAGTCTACTGGTGTGAATCGTCTGGAGTAAATGTGAAGACACCATTATGAGGGCATTAAACATTTGTACTGTAGTGCTTTTTTGATTTATTACCAGTGTGCGCTTCTTCTTTGACAGAAGAGGCCAGGAATGCTGAGGAGCCTGGGGAGCGGGATAATACACTCCAGCTGAAACAAGAAAAACAACCAAAATCAGGTCACTCATGTAATCTCAGGGTTCATGTACAAGTTGATTATTTCATTCATTTCTGAAATATTTATCCATTCTTTTATCTTTACTGAGCATTTTATCCTGATTAGGACTGCAGTGATCCCAAGAACTGGAGCCTATCAGAGGTGGGTACCCCAAATGTGATGCCTATTCATCATAGTGCATCACACAACCATTTACATGTAGGGGCAATTTAGAGTAGCCAGTTCACTTCAGCATGTATTTGAGAACACAGAGAACCTGGAGGCGGCCCATTGATTCTGGGAGAACATGAAATTTCAAAGGAATAGTAACCATGGATCGAACCAAGAAGCTGTGAGGCAGCATTGCTCTCTGCTGACCCACTGTGCCACCTTCAGTCAAAATAATATAGAGAAAAAGAAACAGTTTAAATGCTCCTTACCGCACATGTGGCCATAAAACGAGTAAAATCCAGCAAATATGGCTGTTGAATACCGCTGGTGAATGGATGGAGAGCCCTGGAATTATATGATACAAAGAAAAAAAATGCAGAAACATAAAAAAACAGTAACTTGACTGTTGTTTATACTGACTGTTAATGACAACAATATGAAAGGTACTTCTAATGTGCAGTAAAGTTAGTGCATTTGGAGATTTTGAGTTTAAAGTTTAATTTCAATTTTTCATTTGTATTGTAATTATGTGGAATCATGTGGCTTCATTGCTTTCCAATGCAAACCCCAGTATACTGACTTGAACTTAGTCCTTTGACTGGAATAGAAACAGTGTTATACCTGGACAGATGGGATGAAGAAAGGCTGTTGGTTCATCTCCATCACTGAGGGCAAGGGGTAGATGTGGGGGGGTAGGACGGGGTGGGATAGGTTTGTAGTAGGTAGCAAGTTGGAAATTGCCTGAAGCTGGGACTGAAGAAAGAAACAGAGTTGGCTTTAAAGACACTCGGCTCTTGGGGCACTTAAAGACACTTTGAGCTCTTTTAATGTCTGAGGGCTGCTTAAGACCTAAACATGACACTTTTCTCATAGGATACTACAGCTGGGATGTTATGTTAAATTGTTGTGAACAAGGACTTGGTCCTAACTATCAAATTTGCTATTTATCATAGCCGTATTCAGAATGATATTTTACCATTGTTTGAATGATAACTTACCATTGTCCAAACAGGATAACGTAAAAATGTGAAGTCTGAAAAAAAAGGGAAAAAACTTGTTGTAGCTGAAATCTGTTTTCTTGCTGTGAGATTGCTCATGCTCTGTGTGCTGATAGTCTGGATTGTGGTTGACCAACACTGACTTTTTCTGTGTCCCCTCTTTATGATGTAATGTACTAGAATTCTGAAACATTCTGTGTCTCACTGTCATAACGTTGTCATAACAGGGCTGTGTTCCCTCCACTAACCCCCCCTTTCCCACCCCCCCACACACGCACGCACATACATTCCCCATTCTACAGACACAACACACAAACACCAATCATATTATTGTACATGTCATAATGAACAGAATTAATACTTCATTACCTAGGATCAGACAAAATCAGCTGAAACTGGCATTTTTGGTATTGTTAGAAGACCACACCAACTGAACAATGAGGCGAGAACGTGCTTTTAGACACCATGCTTTGCTATGATGACTGGCTAATGAGCCAATTTAAATTTCCAAGAGCTATTCTCTTGGAACTACATGCAGAGTTGGTCCCAGGTTTGGAGAGACCAATGTGCAATACCTGTTCACCAACTGGTGTTAACAACCTTTGGATGGATCCCAGCCATTCTTAGGCTCCATCACTGTCAAAGAGCAATTGGTAGAAATGTCCGGTTTCCCAAATGTCCGGTTTCAGAAGGGAAATTAATAGCATTAACAAAATGTTTCCAGTTTTGTCATTAAAAATCTCAAAAAGTTGTCGCTACTAAATACTGTTGATATTTGTGCTTCTTTGGTGGTCTCCTTCCATGTAATTTGGAATACTGTCATTGACCCCCATTGAGTCTAAAATAGACACAGACGACACTCTCAGAGGGTTTTGTGAATTATCAAAATTAATTTTCCTTCACAATTTCTGCTTTTTCTACCAAAACAACAAGATTCAAGAGGAAGTTGTAGACATTTAGTAAAGGGTCCTCTTAGATAAATAACAATCAGTGGAAATGATTGAGTAGACTGTTTTTTGTGGCTACATTTATGTTAGTAAAGAGTACCTCAAATGAGGCAAATTCAGCTAGAATTCTGAGCAATGATTAGAGTATTGTTAAAAAATGCCATGGCTCCTCCTCAGCCAGTTAGACAAGGGTGGTGTATATAGCTCAGTTCGCTTAATTTGATGCTACATACTAATTTGGTCTAATTCATATCTCTCTTAAACAAAGTACATTAAATCTCTGTCCAGTTATATTTTCATTTACATTAATTGTTTACATGTAAGAAAACAAATTATAACAAACTTTCTAAGTATTTGTACACTCTGCTTATATTTAGATCTGGGAACAGACACAGTCTCAAAATTGTGGAACTTAAGTCACACTTCAAGGCAGGTAGCAGACGGTTGGCTTAGCCTGGTTGTCTGGTGCCTGGCCCTGGCTCTGGATTGTCACCAATTAACTACTGAGCTATGCTACAACAAATGAGAGCAGCACCTTCCCAAGTGGGATGGATACTGACCTGCCTTAAAAGGCCAGAATTGCCCTCAAAAGTATTGGAATTAGCTATAAAGCCCTTACCTACGTGTTTCTTCAAACAGAAAATTCCAGAAGCAATCGAACCTTTTCTAAAAATAATCAATTTTTCCCTTAGCACTGGCTACGTACCTAAATTTTTTAAAAAAGATTTAAAAGTTTAAAAGTATAAAAGCTTACCTAACAAGCTCTCTCTCCCACTCTCTCCCTCTCTCTCTCTCTCTCTCTCTCTCTCTCTCTCTGTGAGCTACACATGCTACTCCTGAGACACCAGTGATCCTGACCCTTTCTGCTCTCCAGACCTGCCTAATCCATCCTGATGCCCTATTTCTGGTTGGAGTTCTCATCAGTTGGAGATCGCTCGCTGCTGCTGCTGGGGGTGGCCCCGCATGGACGGCCTGAAGATCATTGGGATTGCTGGGGATGGTGTCGCTTGGGGGCCGAGGACATTGCTTGGGGATCTCATATTGGGAGGTGTACTGTGATGGCTTGGGACTGCGATTGCTGTGGTGGCTATGGGGCTGTGGTTGCTGCAAGCAGTTTTGCACTCAGGTCTACATCAGTGGACAATGGCTTGGGACTTTGCAAGATGTAATTTTATTTTTTGTGCATGATAACACTGATTGCAAAAGTATTACTTATTTTATCATACAACTGTTCATTTTACTTGGGAAGTATCAATTTGATGTGAGAAAATAGACTAAAGCTAAGCCAACTTTTGAACAGTTTATAAAAGAGGTTAAGCAATATGGATCTGCTTTGAATTGCATTAGAAACAAAAAATTAAGAAAGAAACATGAGGCACTGCTTTTATTTAATTTATTATAAATTGTAATTTTACCCTGGCACAATTTTATATATTGATGGATTTGTTGTTTTGTTAACATCTGTTGTGAGATGTATAGATTTGTATTAATCTTGTACATGAGTTAATAAAAGCTGATTTGAAAAAAAAAAATCTTTCACTACTGCAGGCTCGCCATCACACACTCAGAATTTCTTGATGTAGCATTTCATTTGTTTTCTCTCAGTGTTTGTGTCAATAAAGGAAAACCTTTTTGCGTTCCTCTGACTGTATTTAATGGATAGTAATAATATTATGAAGTTGTTGGAAGATTTCACCTCGAGAGTAGTTTGTCAAGTTTATGCAGTTGTTACATTATTTGTCCACTAGATCGCAGACATTGACTACAAAAATATGCATTTGTGCGCTTCTGTCAGAAATAAATAAATAAATAAATACTTGAGTGAAGAGAGCACTATCCCTTCCCGCTGAAATAAATAAATAAAATATGCATAAAAAGTAATGGTACTAATGAGAAATACTATAATTCTTAACACACACACGCACACACAATGATTGTGTTCATTCGGAAATGTGTGTGTGTATATATATATATATATATATATATATATATATATATATATATATATATATATATATATATATATATATAATATACACACACACATTTCCGAATGAACACAATCATTGTGTGTGCGTAAATGTTCGGAAATGTGTGTGTGTATATATATATATATATATATACACACACACATTTCCGAATGAACACAATATCCATACCGAGAGAAGGACAACAAACAAAAGTTATATTCCATGTATTCTAATCACTCTTTCTTTTGTGGTCTGTACATATAATATTACTATCCAGAATTAAAGATAACGCAGGTGCTTTTACTTAAACTGATTAGTCTTTCCAAACATTTGGATTATAATCATCAATTGGGGGAGAGTCTTCATCTTCTCAAAATATGTAATCACAGGTTTCCAAGTCATGTAAAAGTTTTGGACTGATCCTTTCATTAAATATTGAATTTTTTTCTCATTTCAAAAATGTTATCAGATCAAACATCCAGATTGAAGCCTTAGGCGGTTTTGAGGACTTCCACTCCAACACTATCCTTTGCCTTGCTAATAAAGAGGCAAAAGAAATAACACTTTTTATATTGTTCATCAATGATACTCTATTCTCCGACACTAAGTTGTACATCTAAGTTAAAAACATCATTTAGTTTTTTAAATATGAATCTCCAGTAGTCTCTCAACTTCTGACAGGACCAAAACATATGAATGAAATCTGCCTTAACACATCTGCATCAATCACACACATCCCCGACATTAGAGTACATTTATGAAAGTCTAGATTTTGTATAATAGGCGCAGTGAAGGACCTTAAATTGTATAAGACTGAGGCGGGCACAAGAGGTTGATCCATTTACTCTGTTAAGAGCTTCCTCCCGTAATTCATCAGATATTTCAATTCCCATGTCCTTTACCCACTCCCCTCGAATTTTTTCAATTATCACAGTATTTATTAATTATATTATATTAATATATAATATTAATTATATTATATATTACTGAAATCTGACCTTCAGGGACCATAGGAATCTGTAAAACTTTATCCAAGAGCAAAGTAGATGGTAGGACAGGGAAAGTTGAACTCTGAGTTTGAATAAAATGTTGGACCTGAAAGTAATGAAATAGGTTGGACTGTGATAACTGAAATTTCTCAGAAAGATCCCTGAAACTGGCAAAAGTGTTATCAGTATAAAAATCACTAGCCTACATTTGGCCAAGCCAACCCTCTGCCACTGTACAAAAGTACTATCCATTTTGCCAGCAGGAAACATGATTATTACAGATAGGGCTTTACATAGAAAGGTCTTTATGCTTATTCATTTGCCTAAACTGAGATCATATCCTAAGCGTAGAGCCTTCAACCGGACTTGAGGAATACTGATAAAGAGAAAAAGACAATTTCATTGTTATTAAGGCAGAAAGTCATGTGGAGATACAAGTATTTGCTTCTGCTTTACACCACTTGGCCACTGGAGACTTATACCAGCAAATAATATTTTGAATATTTGCAGCCCAGTAGAAATCCATAAAATTCGGAAGAGCTAAGATTCCTTGTGATCGCTGACTTTCAAGGAACTCCCTACAAATATAACATGGTTTTATTAAGTGAACGAACAAGGTACCGGGAGAGATTGAAACAAGTATAAAAACCTAGGTAAACAGCAATTTTTATGCAGTTTATTCTGCCTGCTAGAGTTAAGTGCAATGTGTCCTATCTCTGAAGCTCATATTAAATTGTGTTTATAAGTAAAAAATGATTTGCGTGTAAACCTGAAAAAGTGTGGGTAATATCGACTCCCAAATTTTAAAAAACAGATTCAGAAACGCAAAATGGAAGGGACTCTGCCTTGATTTGCAAGGCAGGAGAATTAATTGGGAAACACTCACTTTTAGAAATGTTTAATTTATATCCTGAGAATCTGCTACTGAAGTCTGATACTTCTGCACTGTTTTGGGGACATTTTTCACTGGATTTGAAATGTATAACAGCAGGTCGTCTGCATATAGAGAAACCCTATGTTCAGCACCCATTCTATCAATCCCCTGTATAGACTGCAAAGATTGAAGTGGTTCTATAGCTAAAGCAGATAGAAGCGGGCTTAAAGGGTAACCCGGTCTGGTGCCCCTTAGTATTGGAAAAAACGGTGTAGTTTGTTTGTTATAACAGAAACTTTAGGAACAGAATACAGTAGGCTAAATGAATCCATGACTATGGCAATTTTGCATTATTTAAAGAGTTTCCACACATCTGGAAAAGTTTGAGAACTCTTTAAATAATGCAGAATTGTCACAGTTTCTTACAGAAGTATTCATCACGCTGCTTTTGAAACCAGGAAAAGGTCCACTTGATTGCAGTAATTACAGACCAATCTCTTTGTCAAATGTTAACGTAAAATAATTGCCAAACTGTTAGAAATAGTAATATAATAGAATGGATACCATTATACCAGAAATTGTTTCTCCAGATCAGACAGGCTTTATCAGGGGTCATCACTCATTTACTAATAGGTATAAGGAGTCTTCTTCGTATTGTGCATTCTTCTGTATCCAGTGATGCCCCAGAGGTGGTGCTTAGTCTTTGCTTAGTCTTTTTTGCCCTCCAGCCTTCATGACTAAGATTATTTTTACTGTCATCATCTGCGAGCTGTAATTAAAATAGTTATTTCACCTAAAAATGTGACACACAACAGCGGGACTGCCCTTGTAAAAGAAAAGTGTAATTAGCTGTACTTTTAAAAGTATGCTTAATATGAGAAGTACATACTTTTCAGCTTAACTCTTTATATATGCTTTAATACATACTAAATGTATTATTTTGAAACAACTTATGACAAATAAGTTGGTTTAAATTGTAATTATGCTATGCTTAACTCAAATGCATTTATTTGTGCTTTTTAGCTTTGTTTCACTCAAAAATGTAATTTAAAAAAATGACTTAAAAATGTAATATCAAGACAATTGTTATAACACAGTTTTAGGACCTCTCCTGTACTCAATTTACATGCTTCCCTTGGGTAACATCATTAGAAGACATGGGATTAGTTTCCATTGTTATGCTGACGATACCCAGTTATACATCTCATCAAAACCAGATGAAATAAATAAATTGTAGATTAACTGAGTGTGTTAAAGATATAAAAGATTGGATGGCTGATAATTTTCTATTACTAAATCCTGATAAGACAGAGATATTACTTATTGGTCCAAAAACCAGTACACAAAAGCTCTCACAATTCAACTTGCATTTAGAAGGATGTACTATTACTACTAGCTCAACAGTGAAAGACCTGGGCGTAATATTAGACAGCAGCTTGTCTTTTGAAAATCATATTTCCAGTATTACTAAAACAGCCTTCTTCCACCTTAGAAACATTGCCAAGCTTAGGAACATGTTTTCTGTATCTGATGCAGAAAAGCTAGTTCATGCATTCATGACCTCCAGACTGGACTATTGTAATGCATTGCTAGGTGGTTGTCCTGCATCTTCAATAAACAAGCTACAGTTAGTCCAGAATGCAGCCACCAGAGTTCTTACTAGGTCAAGAAAAGATGATCACATAACCCCAATATTATCATCCCTGCACTGGCTACCTGTTAAGTTTAGAATTGATTATAAACTAGCACTACTTACGTACAAGGCTCTAAATGGTTTAGCTCCCATGTATCTAGTCAGTCTTCTAACACGTCACAATCCACCACACTCCTTAAGATTTCAAAACTCCAGACTTCTGGTAGTTCCCAGAATATCAAAGTCTACAAAAGGGGGTAGAGCGTTTTCGTTTTTAGCTCCTAAACTTTGGAATAGCCTTTCTGACAGTGTTCGGGGCTCAGACAGAGTCTCCCATTTCAAACGTAGATTAAAGTCATATATCTATAGCCAGGCATACACTTAATACATACCATAACCTTGTACTTCAGTACATCTGATTAATTGCACATTATGATCTAGTGCTTGCTAATATTATGAACATCAGCTACGCTAATTCCTTTCCACTTGTTTCCCTTCTTCTACCCATCCCGAGGCACATAGAGATTGTGCCAGCTCCAGTAGACAGAGGCCAACCCTACGAGGATCCTGAGGCATCCAGAGATGGACCAGCTCCAGCTGGTTTCTGCCTCATGAGGACTTGGGTATTCAAACCATCGCTGCCAACTCTATGTGGACTTTGAGGAAGACAACAACCTCCCAATTAATATACACATAAAATTCTACATGACTATACATAAATGCAGAAAGGACATTGTTCATATCACACTCTCCAGTGTCGCCCAAATGAGGATGGGTTCCCTTTTGAGTCTGGTTCCTCTCAAGGTTTTTTCCTCATATCATCTAAGGGAGTTTTTCCTTGCCACAGTTGCCTCAGTCACCTGAGGCTTGCTCACTAGGGATAATTTTGTCTAACATCTAGGACTGTTTGCATGTTTTTGTTCCTGTTTGCATGTTTTTTTGTTTCTTATGTTCTGTAAAGCTGCTTTGAGACAATGTTCATTGTTAAAAGCGCTATACAAATAAAATTGAATTAAATTGAATTGAATTGAACACTTGAAGTAGATCATAAATATACTACAAGGTGTATTAATACATACATACATACATACATACATACACTGATCAGCCATAACATTAAAACCACCTGCCTAATATTGTGTAGGTCCCCCTTGTGCAGCCAAACCTGCTCTGACCCATCGAGACATGGACTCCACAAAACCTCTGAAGGTGTGCTGTGGTATCTGACACCAAGACTTTAGCATCAAATCCTTTAAGTCCTGTAAGTTGCGAGGTGGGGCCTCCATGGATCAAACTTGTTTGTCCAGCACATCCCACAGATGCTCGATCGGATTGAGATCTGTGGAATTTGAAGGCCAGGCCAACACTTTGAACACTTTGTCATGTTCCTCAAACCATTCTTGAACAATTTTTGCAGTGTGGCAGGACGCATTATCCTGCTGAAGCAGGCCACTGCCATTAGGGAATATCATTGCCATTAAGGGGAGTATTTGGTCTGCAGCAATGTTTATGTAGGTGTTACCTTTCAAAATAACATCCACGTGAATGCCAGGACCCAAGGTTTTTCAACAGAACATTGCTCAGAGCATCACACTGCCTCTACCAGCTTGCCTTCTTCCTATAGTGCATTCTGGTGCCATCTCTTCCCCAGGTAAGCAATGCACACACACCTGGCCATCCACAGGATGTAAAAGAAAACGTGATTCATAAGACCAGGCCACCTTCTTCGACTGCTCCGTGGTCCAGTTCTGATGCTCACGGGGCCATTGTAGGTGATTTCAGCAGTGGACAGGGGTCAGCAAGGGCACTGTGCCTAGTCTGAGGTTATGCTGCCCCATACGCAGCAAGCTAAGATGTACTGTGTGTTCTGACACCTTTCTATCATAGCCAGCATTAACCTTTTCAGCAGTTTGTGCTACAATAGCTCTTCTGTGGGATCAGACCAGACGGGTTAGCCACTTGCATCAGTTATCCTTGGGCGCCCATGACCCTCTAGCCGGTACATCGGTTGTCCTTTCTTGGACCACTTTTGGTAGGTATTGCATACCATTTGGTAGGTTGCATACCAGGAACATCCTACAAGACCTGGTGTTTTGGAGACGTTCGCTCTGACCCAGTCGTCTAGCCATCACAATTTTGCCCTTGCTCAGATCCTTACGCTTGCCCATTTTTCCTGCTTCCAACACATCAACTTCAAGAACTGACTGTTCACTTGCTGCCTAATATATCCCACCCCTTGACAGGTACCATTGTTACGAAATAATCAATGTTATTCACTTCACCTGTCAGTGGTTTTAATGTTATGGCTGATTGGCATATATATATATATATATATATATATATATATATATATATATATATATATATATATATATATATATATAGTCAGGTCCATAAGATGTAAAATCTTTCATAATTTTGCCTCTGTGTACCAAAATGGATTTGAAATGAAGCAATCAATCACAAAAGATGTGATTGAAGTGACTTTCAGCTTTAATTTAAGGGGTTTAACAAAAATATTGCATTAAAAAATGCATTGCATGTGGAGCAGGTAGGCAGAGCGATGTACTCAGAAGAGCAACGAGGCGGCGCAACATCCTCAACGGAGTAGGAAGGTGGAGCATCATCTGATGTGAGGCTGGGTGGCATAATTACGTCCGAGGTGGACCAGGGTGACGGAGTAACGCCCATGGCAAGGCCGAGATCTGTAATGGCGTCCTCTGTGGTGCAGGGGGCAGAAGAACCCCCCTCAGAGGAGCAGGGAGGCAGAGTGACGTCCTCAATGGAGCAGGAAGGCACAGCAAATGTCATCAGTGGAAGGAGGCGGAGTGACATTATCAGCGTAGCAAGGAGGTGGAGTGATGTCCTCAGCCAAGCAGGGTGGCAGAGTGATGTCCTCAGCCAAGCAGGGAGGCAGAGCGATGTCCTCAAGGGAGAAGGAAGGCAGAGAGGTGTCCTCAGTGGAGCAAGGAGACAGAGTCGGTGGTCCCCTCCTCAAAAATTTTCTTGAGGGGGCACATGGCATTGACCCACGCCCTTCCCCTGTTGCCCCCAGAGCAGGCAGTTGCTCTCTAGGAGGGTTTCCTGGACAATGAAAAAATCTGCTGCATCCATGTTTAGGCCAAGCTTTCTATCCCAACTGGGAGACAAAGGTGGATGCGAGTGCAGATTTTATTAAATAAAGTGCAGCCAGATAACCAAAACCATGACAACAAGAACCAGAACTAGAACTAGAACAAAAAATACTAGGCAAAAACATCCAGGCAATAATCAGGGTGAAACGAGACACAGGGGCAAGTGATAGAAAACATGTGACATGGTCATGTGAGGTGCTGGGGCTGATTGGTAATGGAGTTCAATGCCGATTTCAAAATAACCATGACAAATATGGTGAGATTCATTTACAGTAGATAGTGTCTTAAATGATTAATTAAGAAAATCTTGCCATCACCAAATCAGTGCTCCTACTACCAATTGCATGAAAACCTGTTCCTCTTTCAGCTGCTCCCGTTAGGGTTCACAACAGCGGCGCATTGGTCTGTGTATTTGATGTGGCACAGCTTTTAAACAGATGCCCTTCCTGATGCGCCTATCCCCAATTTTATCCGGGCTTGGGACTGGCACTGAGAGTGCACTGTTGCATGCAAACCCAGGGGCTGGGGTTGGTTCCCTGGCCAGGAATCGAACCCAGGCTGCAGCAGTGACAGGGCTGTGGCCTAACCACTAGTCCTCTAGGGACCCCTACCAAATGTGTGAAAAGTAATTTAGTATATTTCCTTGGGCCATTTCAATATACACTGCTCAAAAAATTAAGGGAACACTTAAATCACACATTGGATCTCGATGAACGAAATATTCAAGTTGAAAATCTTTATTTATTCACAAAATGATGTCACAATGGTCAGTGGATGCCAAAGTCATCAGCACACTGAGGGTTGGAGTCAAAATTCCACCAAAAATCAAAATAAAAAAATTGAAATTACAGGCTGATCCAACTTGAATGAATTTCGTCATGGCAACTCATAATGTAAGTCAGTAGTGTGTATGGCCCCCATGTGCCTGTATGCACTCCCGACAACATCTGGGCATGCTCCTGATGAGATGGCTGATGGTGTCCTGGGGGATCTCCTCGCAGACCTGGATCAGGGCATCAGTGAGGTCCTGGACAGTCTATGGTTCTACTTGGTGGCTTCGGATGCTCTGATACATAATGTCCCAGAGGTTCTCAGTTGGATTCAGGTCTGGGAAACGTGAGGACCAGTCAATAGCATCAATGCCTTTGTCATCCAGAAACTACCTAAACACTCTGGCCACATGAGGCCGGGCACTGTCATGCACAAGGAGGAACCCAGGGCCCACTGCACCAAAGTAAGGTCTGACAATGGCTTGGAGGATTTCATCCCGGTACCTAACAGCAGTAACCGGTCATGCTGGATGATGTTGCAGGCAGCACAGTGTTCCCCACGGCATCTCCAGACTCTTTCACATCACTCACACATGCTCAGTGTGAACCTGCTCTCATCGGTGAAGAGAATCAGCCAATGGTGGACCTGCCAATTCTGGTGTTCTCTGGCAAATGCCAATCGAGTTGCACAGTGCTGGGCTGTGAGCACAGGTCCCACTAGAGGACATTGGGACCTCATGCCACCCTCATGGAGTGTGTTTCTGACAGTTTGGTCAGAAACATTCACACCAGTAGCCTGATGGAGGTCATTTTGTAGGGCTCTGGCAGTGCTCCTCCTATTCCTCCTTGCACAAAGGAGCAGATCCCGGTCTTGCTGCTGGGTTGTTGCCCTTCTACAGCCCTGTCCAGCTCTCCTTGTGTAATGGCCCATCTCCCGGTATCTCCTCCATGCTCTCGAAACTGTGCTGGGAGACACACCAAACCTCCTTGTGATGGCATGTATGGATGTGCCATCCTGGAGGAGCTGGACTACCTGTGCAACCTGATTGGGCTGCAGGTACTGCCTCATGCTACAAGTAGTGACAAGGACCCTAACAAAACACAAAACTAGAGACAAATCAGGCAGGAGGGATAAGGAGAGAGCAATTGTCTGTGGCCACTACCTGCAAAACCATTCCCGTCTTGGGAGTGGTTTTGCTGTTGCCTCTACAGTGCACCTGTTGTCACTTTCATTTGCACCAAAGCAGGTGAAACTGATTCATAATCGCTTATGCTTCCTAACAGCTTGATATCCCTGAAGTTTAATTGACTTGGTGTTATACTGTAATGATTAAGTGTTCCCTTATTTTTTGGAGCAGTATATATTTTTTTTAAGTTTGCACGGATTGAAACAAGGCAGCGGGCTACATTTGGCCTGTACGCCTTGAGTTTAACACCTATACCTTAAATACTTACCTAACATCATGTGTCATAGAATAGCGTCTCCTACAATCGGGGCACTTTCAACAAGCTTCTCAGTTAGTGACTCGCTAAGGAGAGCAAACCTGTTTGACACGTAAACCAGTTGTGCTTCCATGGGCGAGCCTTAAAACTGGCTTTGGCTCTGCGCCTATGCCCTTGGGGGCTGAATATCCATGCCTGAGGCGCCCACACTCCTCTGCCAAAACTATGCTGCTCTTCCTGTCAGTTGTCCTCTCTAATGTGTGCATGGGCACTACATTTCACATTTCAGAGCATAATATGGTGAAAAGCACTGTCATACATGATCACAAAATTTAGGTGATTTTTATGTAAGGAATCCCATCTCACAGTGTTTGATACTCTTAGAAAAAAGGTTCTTTGAAATTTTCTCAAAAGTCTCTTTGTATAGTTAGGGCTTCTTTTCTGCTTAAAAAGTTTCTAGTTTGGTATTCTTTTTTCCTTCTGGTTTTTTAGCTCAGAAAAAGCAATCAAAGATACTGTGGTTAGGACAAATTCCTGCAAAAAAAAAAAAAAAAAAACAAGCACTCAAATAATGACTTTTTGAGACTAGTTACTGTTTGACACTGTTTGTCAGAATTCCTGTGAAATTGTATGTAATTACTTCTGGGTGGGTCAAGTGAATGGCTTTAGTGCAAGTATTTTGTTTTCAATTACTGCTGGTACTCGATATACTATATATAGAGAGATCAGTGCCAGTGGTGCAGCACTTCAACACATCCAAAAGCATCTACCAACAGCATCCAACATCACTGCTTCGACACATTCAGCATCATGCTGCCTTTCCTGAAGCTTACTCTACTCACCTGTAAGTTTCTTCCATGCTTTTCCATATGAAATCCATGGGTGTGTTAAGCTAAATTTTTACCTCATCCCTCTTAACAGGAGAAATAGGAAAGTAGTCAAATTTATGTTCTTTTGATAGTAAACTATCTGTGTTTTGCTTTACAGTACTTATTACAGCACCTGGCTTGCTTGTTTCTGGAGGTAATATTTGAATGCAGTCAAACACCATGATTTTAAATAACTTAGCATATGATAATGGTTTCACACTGTACCTGACCAAATAATTCAAATATCTGTGTGTATAATCTGTTCTTTCAGAGAATGTGATTACCTGCGATGGTGATGTCCATCGCCTCACTTGTGGTAAGTTTAATTGTCTTTCATAACAATGCTGTAATAAATGTGAATTTCTTTGAACTGGAAAGACTTGTTATATTTATATGTTTTCAGACTATGGACTGATAGTGGTGTGGTCTACTCTGTACGGCCGTACGGACAGAAGCATCTGCAGTACTACACATCCCCCTCTTCAGGTTACTGATACTAGCTGTTCCTCGAGTATTTCCACTATTGCTGAGAGGTACAGTGTTTCTTGGCTTATAATTTCTTGGGTAGCACAACTGGCAGAAATTTAAACACAAGTGATTTAATATTATTTATATAATTCTTTAAAATAATTTATACCACTGTCCTGCTAAATGCTACAATCTAATTGGTCACAAGGTGCTGATTAATTTTCTACAGCAGCTCTATACACTAGACAATTTTTTTGTTTGATTAGTTTCAAGAGAGAGGAGCAAAAAGAGATTGTGCTGGTGAGGAAATGTCTATATCTGCTATAACGTACAAGATAAGAGAAACTAACTTCATGTTCCACAGCATTAAACATAACTGTAAAGGGATAAAATGTACAACATGTCCTTCTTTAATAAGTAACAAATTGTAATAGTTGAGAAATTGCTTCAGGATCGGAGGAATGAAACACTTCAAGGCATGCTGTTTTCGAAAAATAATCAAATTCAGTGTGTAACAGTAGCTCTGCTTCACAATGGGGTCCATCACACATAACAGCCTTGTAATTATTATTTGAAGAGAAGAAAAGGAGCCTTTATTTGTCACATATACATTACAACACAGTAAAATTCTTTTCTTCACATAGCCCAGCTTGTTAAGAATCTGGGGACAGAGCACAGGGTCAGCCATGATAAAGTGCCCCTGGAGCAGAGAAGGTCAAGGGCCCAACAGTGGCAGCTTGAACCCCTGACCTTCTGATCAGTAACCCAGAGCCTTAACTACTGAGCCACCACTGTTAATTAAGAGCAAGTAATTAAAAACTAAGAGTCAAAAATTTGAAGTCAAGGTAAGGGTTAAGCATCATATTAATTTGCTGCATTAATAATTATGTCAGCTGAAGGTCCACACAAGGATGATAAGACAAATTCACTCTCACAAAGTTGCCTCAGCCCTTTCTAACTAAATAGACAGGCACTGCCATTTTATTTTTCTTCTGTGATCATTATAATGAGAAGATTTATACACTAAATAGTTCCGCTATTTATTCCAAATTCTGAATGCGCAAAAGCCGACACTTCAAACCTGCTGAAAACATTTGGTTTATTTACCCAAACAGATGCAATGGACTAGCAGAGTGTGAGGTAAACACGGATTTGCTTGACACCCCTGACCCATGTGAAGGAACCTACAAATACTACCACACCACTTATAGCTGCTACCCTGATCGTAAGTAGTCTATAGAGTGGGCTATGTTAGAATTTATGAAGGCTCTTATGAAATTGGTATCACAGTGCAGAATTCACTGTTAACACACTAATACTGATCCAATACTGACACCTTTTTCTCACCCTCTGCAAGCTTCTGCTGAAAATTTATGCAAAACATTAAAGAAGTGATAGCGATTTGCCTTAGGACAATTTTTTTCAATATTCATGTGCAACTTTGTCATGTCAGTTGACAAAAGGTGCTCATATATCAAAACCAACCCAATATACATACATACATATATATATGCTTTGTCTCTTTCCTTTAGGTAGAGCTGTGATCTGTGAGCACGGCTACAGCACACTGGGATGTGGTAAGAACTATTTGTCCTTATGGTTGTGCTACTAAGCTTTATATTACTTTTGATTTTGCTGCTAATCTACAGCAAGCTTACCTGTATATCTGTGCAGGTACTGGTGAAGGTATTTTGATCATAAATGCAAACTTCGGGCGTGCTGATACTACAACCTGTTCAAATGGAGTCCCCAATGGTTTGACCAGGAAAATCAACTGTTATGCTCCAAACACGCTCGCAACTGTGGCAACACTGTAACGTTTTTGTTTGTTTGTTTGTTTGTTTGTTTGTTTTTTAAAGATTTTTTTAAGCTTTTACTTAGTAGATGCACTTGTCCAGTGCTCAAAGAGGCCATGTTAACATCTTACTTTCATTTACAGGTGCAATGGACAGCAGAGTTGCACTGTGGAAGCTTCACCCACTGTCTTTACAGATCCTTGTCCTCGGACTGTTAAATATCTCACTGTGTCCTACATATGCATTAGTCAGTGAGTGTCTCCCTAACAATACTTTCTTTTTTTTGAATACTGGTTTTTACCTCTTTTCAGTAATCTGGGGTAAACAGGAAAGAACAAAAACCCTTATGAGCCATGATTAAAAGTCTTTAAAAGTCTTTTACTTTAAATGTACATTCATTATCTTTTTTGCACCTGTAGAATCATTATTGCAATACGGACAGGAGCAGGGTCTTTAAATGTAGTAAAAATAAAATTATCTTAAATTCAGAAAAAGTAAAAGTAAAAGTAAAAGTGCACACTTTTCATAAAAATCCAATAAATTCCAGTTTAATTTATTTATTATGCACATTGAAAGTAAAGCAATCATAAATGGTTTATTTTTCATTTGTATACTCAAAATTTGTTGAGAGCTTTATAAAATCTTTTTCATTACACAATTAATTTGTTTCCTGCAGGGAAGGCTGTAATTGGGGATGCTGAGCCATGTGGTTTGTAATCTTTTTTTCCCCAGTTGTTTTTTTTTTACTTTTATATTATGTTATATTACATATTATAATATTATAGATAATAGATAATATATAAATAGATATAGATAATATAATATATATTATAATATCTGCTACAAATAATGTCTTCTGTGACGCCTGCATTGGCACCTATAAGTACCTGAAAATTGTGTACGCCTATGTCTAACAGTGAGTTGCTCTCTCTCTCTCTCTCTCTCTCTCTCTCTCTCCCATGTATCTACTGAAGGAGATTCAGCCAATATTGAGAATATAAATATTCTATTTATACCACAGTGTTGATGAATTCTCAGTGCTGCCTGGTCAGAAGGTCACTGGTTCATTTTCTATAACGGCAGCTCTGATCATAGTGCTGGCTAAAATTCAAATCACAGGCTAATATTAAAGCGCTCATTCTAATAAATTATCATTTATATAGTAACAACTCATTCACAGGGACGTTCATCTAAATAATATTAAAAAAAGTGATAAGACAGAGTGTAAGTGATAATAGACCAGCCCGTACATTAATAAATCAACAAATGTAATCATTGGAAAATTGCTGTAGTATAAGAGAAATAAAACACAGGTGGAAAATAATAAACTTCAAGGTGGTAACAGTTATCAAACTGTTTCACATCACTGTGTTAGTTTTTTTTTATTTTGATTAATTTTCCTATAAAAGTATGAACGTTCATATTTTATTCCTTATGTATTAAAGTCAAAAAGTGTAAGTCCAAGCCACAATGCAAAAATTTAAAGGCCAAACAAGATTTATATTTTTAAAAAGTTCCCAAATACTAACATCACTATGTAATGTTCATTTTATACTAAATCTCAAAAGATGATACAACACAAAACATACTGCAAAAATATTCCAAAATTAAATTAAATTATTTTTCATCTTTATTCTGAATCATGTCACTTCTAGGGTACTGTATAAACATTATTTTATGTGCAGTACTACAATTACTCTTTTTTCCTTGTTGTTACTGCTATTGAAGGTATACCTAGAGGGACTGCAGCTTTCTCCCCAGCGGCCTCTCTTCAGTCTGAAAAAGACTCAGCTTTAAATATGCAACCAGGCACATGATAACGTGCTGGAGTCTTGGTGGTGGTATACTTAAACTTTGCATGTTATATAATCAACTGATCTAATGATTTTATTCTTGAAACATGTAATCTGTTCCTCCTAAACTAATCCACTTTTTTAATGATTGTGCAATAAACTATCCTCTGAGTGCAAGCATAACAGATGAGAGTTGTGTGAATTCATGTGCAGTTGGTTAAAATTGATACAGTTTGTGTCCAGTTCATGAGCTGATAAACAAACTCTAATTAACATTTTAAAAACAGAGCTCAAGCAGACAGGTGCAAAAGGTAATTCAAAGGCAGAATACAGATACATAGTCCAAGGCTGTAACACAAGTAGGCATACTTAAGAGATCAGTAATTACACTCATTAAGTTATTAAAGGCATTCATGCACAGACAATACATGTCAAGTGTTCAATAAAATAGATCAGAAAATAAGGAGAGAATGATTAAGGGCAGCATAGTGTAGCAGCGGGTAGTGTTTGCTGGCTGAAAATATTTTAACACTTCAAACAGTGGTCTAATGATTTTAGAAAGTATAACACTTCATAGGGTAAAGAAGACTTTGGACCAGGGTGGAGAAAAATGATCCAATTTTAGTCATGAGATTTTGATGGTCCAAAATTTTATCCCCTTAAACATTGGTCTGAACATTGCTTAATATAGGAAAATAAGAGATTTTATGCAACATAAAGAAGAAGAAAAATTTGGGCACTTGGACTGGACACACAATATCCTACTTTAGGAAGTCTTACTGTTGTATTCTTTCACATTGGGGTGAGATTCCGGTGGCCCAGAATAATTTAGTCCCTTAAACAGTGGTTTGAGCATTGGTCCATCTAGGAAAAGGCATTTGATACAACATAATATTATGCATATAAGGGTGAAAGTGGTTCAAACAAGACATTGTGTTATTAATTTGTACTACCAAAAAATGAAAAGCACCTTAATTCATTTACCAATTCAGAGTCATTCTACAAAACATTAAAATTAAAAGAAAAAAGACTGCTGCAGTGGTGGCTTGTCCATATGGGGCTGTTTATCAGCATTTATATCAGCTGTTTAACAAATGTTAATCTTCATAAAATCCTCATTCACAACTCAATACATTTAAATTCCACTGAAATTCTAATTACCTCTTCTGAGCGGCCAATGATTTCAAATTGAGTTATTTGGCAGATAAAAGCCAATGTACTGTTGATTTGCTCTTGTTTCAAGATTGCAATTACAGGGCAGTGCTCACACCACTTAGCTTCCATAGAGTTATTATTACACCTTGTGCTTGTTACAGTTTCTTTTTTGACCATTAATAGAGATCCATAAAGTCAGGATTTGTGCTGCTCCATGCTCAGTCTGAATATTTTCAGTAGAGGAGGAGCATGAACAGAACAGTTAATGACATGGTTGCTAAATTGGGTTTAAGAATACTTTGGGCATCCAAGATATATAGAAAAAAATGAAATACTTGAAAGGCTGAGAAAGACAAGAAACATTTTTCCCTTTTCCAATGGACAAATGTTTTGGACTAGTTTTAGGTATTTTGCATTGTTTTTGTGATGTAGTTGGGCTGGAAATATTGCTGAAAACTGGCAACCCAGGTTAATAATATTAGCTTGAACACAGTTGAAGGCATGTTTAACAGATAACACAGGGACACCGCTATTTTTTTAATTGTTTTAAGTGTCTCTGCTGATGTCCCGGATCTAAAGTGTTGCACAGCATTAAAAGAAGATGCTGTGGCAAATGGAACTGATTTATAAACCAGCTTTCATCCTTCAAAACAAACCGTGCAGTCTTTAAACAGCTTTTCCCTAATAAGCTTGGCATGCACTAAATCTTTCCTCAGGGAAACTGATATGTTTTAATTATTTTGAAGTGTCTAGGCTGATGCCCGGAATGTGAAGTATCACAAAGCATTAAAAGAAGATACCATAGTAAACAGAACCGATTTATAAGCCATTTATAAGCTTTCATCCTCCGATAAAATCATACTGTCTTTAATTCTTTTAATCTTTTCCCTCATAAGCGCGAACACTCTGAATAAACTCGACAGTATAATTCATATATAAAGGTGTACGGTGGCCGACAGGGCCCAATGCGCTGCAAATACAGAAATCACATGCAAATATAGAAATGACTTGCAAATACAGAAATCACATGCAAATACAGAAATCACATGCAAATATAGAAATCACGTGCAAATTCAGAAATCACATGCAAATACAGAAAACGCATGCAAATACAGAAATCATATGCAAATACAGGAAACGCATGCAAATACAGAAATCACATGCAAATACAGAAATGACATGCAAATAAAGAAAACGCATGCAATTACAGAAAACACATGCAAATGCATAAAATGGATACATTAAACTAGCAACACACGCACTGTACCGACAGTGGGCCAACACAATTACAGAAAACACATGGACTGTATACTAGGTACCCAAGTGTTGGTTCTAGTGTTAAATATACACCGATCAGCCATAACATTAAAACCACTGACAGGTGAAGTGAATAACATTGATTATCTCGTTACGATGGCACCTGTCAAGGGATGGGATGTTATGGTAACATACCTATTAAATGTGCAAATGAAATAAAGTAAGGAGTTTCATAGCTACTTACCACAAGTTTCTTGAAACATTCCTTTAAAAAGTAATGTGTTTCATTGCCATATTACCGTTTTTAATAGTACCTCGTTATGTAATTATGCATGAGCTGCTGAGAATCAAAAATTTATTTAAAATATTGACCTGTTTATGTAAAAAAGATAAACAAAAATAAAAAAAAAATTAAATTTAAAAAGTAAATTTTAATTTTAAAATTAAAAATGTAATTTACAGTATGTATGTAACATTTTATACCTGACAGCTTATGATTCTCATTTCTGTGCTTCACAGCCCAGGTAGGCTATGGGAGGTATTTTGTGCCAAAAATAAAATTACATTAAAATTAAAATGCAAACCTCCATTTGCCATTTCTTTTCCCAAAATGAAAAATACAATGCAATCTATTTGCATTTTAATTTTCCATGTAAGCATGCAACATTAGTGTCAAAAATAAAAATAAAATCAAACCATAATGTTCTTCATCATTTCGATATTTTATGGTCATAATCAAAATTAAAACATAACATGTTTTAATACCGAAATGTAAAATGAATGAATGAAATCAAAACCAAGTGCAAGCGATTGGGTTTTCAGCATGGAGGCGCTGTTAGTGTCAAAAGGGAAAAAATGCAAATGATCACTGGCGCCATCTGCTGGTCATTTACTTTTCATTTCCTACTTCGCCTTTTCATTTCCAAGGTCACCCAATATTCTAAGTAGCTGTGGCCGGGGATAAGATTAAGGCCACGCCCACTCACAGTTCTACTCTTATTGCCGCGCAGTAACGTGGAGCGCGAGACTCCAGCAGCATGTAACAGGTGGCTAGCCAGTTAATGGAGTTAGCAGATTTTTAGGAGATTTTCCTTTTATTAACATGTTAATTTTTTCAAATTCATGTCAATTAACTTTTTTTCTGTTAATGCCAGGGCTATACCGGACCTGTTAAAGAGAAAAGCATTGTTTCTGTTTTGTAAAGGGAAAGAAGCAGAATTTTTGCTTTGTTCAAGGAACTCATGCCTGCAAAGAAGAGATGATGTTTTGGAAGAATCAGTGGGGTTGTGACATGATTTCCTTTTGGTGCTGCGAATAAAACAGCAGGAGTCGCTGTTTTAAGGGACACATTTTCTGGTCAGATTATAAGTCAAAAATTAGATAATCAAGGTCATTGGATCATTCTTTCACCTGAAATAAACCAAATTAATTTTATTCTTATTAATGTATATGCCACCAACAATAAAAAATAAAATAAAAAAAACCATTGGGCTCATTTTTCAAGACATTCAAGAGGACAATGTCACAGGTACACACTAAATTTCCCTCTGCTAATGTCATTTGGGTGGTGATTTAACACGGTTTTTGGTGAAAAATTGGATATATGGCCCCCTAAATCTGACAGCAGTGTAAGTGAAGTAAACAATGTATGTTTAAGATTGGGCATCATAGACATCTGGAGATATAAAAACCCACAATTTGAATAATAAGAAGAATAAATCTATGCAATCACGAATTGATGTTTGGCTCATTTCGGAAGATATTAAAGATAAAGTTGAATCCGATATAACTGAAACATCTATTTTAACTGACCACAAAGGGATAATGATTAATATTTTATGTAGCCAATCTAACAAGGTAAACAGAGGGTACTGGAAATTTAATAGCAATCTATTGAACAGTAATGATTTCAAAAAAGAAACAAAGTGCGCAATTAAAAAATAGTGGAAGAAAGCATCTATTTTGCAGAGTTATTGTCAGGAATCTCCCCCTCGCACCGAGTGCTGTGTGCAGAAGCCTACAGCGCTGAAGCGCGCGCTTCTGTGTTGTCACGTCTTTGTTTACATTGGCATGTGTGTTTTTGTTTTGATTCCTGTCCTGTCTCCTTCCCTGTACTGTCACTGGTTATTTCCCGAATGTGTCATGATTACTCTCACCTGTTCCCAGTTTTCCCTTTGATTAGTTAGTATATTTAAACCCTCGTGTGTCTGTATCCTAGGCTAAGTACTGTTCAGTGGTTTGCTGCTTGTGGAGACCAAGCCTTTGTTCTGTGTTTGAATGCTCTGCTCTTGCTCTTGCTCCCTGGTTTATGCTTTTGGATTACTCCGACATTGTTGTTTGTAAATTGACCACTGCCTGTTTACCGTTTAAGGTTTCGGGTCACGTTTTGGATTTGTGTGCCTGCATCTCTTTAATTAAACGCTTATGCTGTATTTCCATCCGCCTCAACTCGCTTTCGCATTACGTGGGAAACCTGTATCGAAAAAGAAAACAATGTTGTGAAATAGTGTGCATTTCACAGAAGACTAAGGGTGTCTTCGTTGGATCAAGATAAAAATGGATGGAAGTAGGTGAAAAAAAAAACATTCAAAATTTTCGGGTTAGAAAAAATAAAATATCTTGGGGAAATATCTTCTGTAAATAAGCTAATAATAAATGGTATTCCTAATGAGAATCCTAAAGATTTCTCTAAATTTGTTGCTCAGTTTTATTGTCAGACAACCAATCTCCGAATATAGACAACTTTCTTAGGAATGTTTCAAAAAATATCAATATGATAACCACAGATTTTAAAAGTTGTGAGATGTGACAAAGATTTAGAAATTCATTAACATATAGATAGTATAAACAGGCATAAATACAACAGGTCTCCAGGCAATGATGGCGTAACGGGAGAGTTTTATAAAACATTTTGCAATCATCTTGCCCCATTCTTACTTTCTGTTTTTAAAGAATCAATCGATTCAGGAAAATTTCCTGTCTTGCTGAAACAAGGATGAATTATACCCATACCAAAACCTAACAAAGATAAATTATCTATTGAAAATTGGAGACCAATCAGTTTATTAGACCATGATGCCAAGATTTATGCTTTAATATTTGCAAAAAGAATTTCAAAAGATTTACGTTGAGTAATTGATGAACAATCAGGTTTTATGAAGGGGTGTTACATTGATAACAATATTAGATTGATTTTGGTTTTAATTAATTATAGACATCTTATTTCAGATGGAAGCTTTATTTTAGTTATTGACTTTTATAAAGCTTTTGATTTGCGATATTTCAGGGAATTTCCATGTTTGGCAAAGAATTTAAGCTATGCCAACTAGCTGATGATACAATACTTTTTGTTAAAGGCAGTGAAGAAGTAGAGAAAGCCATTAAATGTATACATTATCTGAGTTTTATATGATATAAAGATAAATGTAGTAACAGATATATTGGGAATGTTTTTAAAATGAAATTTGTACCATGTTCAACAGTGTTCTGATCATCTCTTTTTGGAAATATTAATTGAAAAAGGGTCTGGACAACAACCAACCAATACTTCATGTGTAATAAAGTTAGAGAGGTATCCTTTAAAATGTCACATAGAATCTATCCTCTTAAACAGTTATTTGAAAGATTTAATTTGGATATTGAAAATTCTTGCAAATTTTGTGGAGTTGCAAAAGAAACTGTTGTGCATCTCTTCTTCCAGAGTGTGTATTCAACAATGTTTCGGACAGATGTCTCTAACTTTCTGTGAAGAATCTTTGCATCTTTGATACAAATTGAGTTGCAAAATGTAATTTTATTTTTTGTACATGATAACACTGATTGCAAAAGTATTACTTATTTTATCATACAACTGTTCATTTTACTTGGGAAGTATCAGATTCATGTGAGAAAATAAACTAAAGCTAAGCCAACTTTTGAACAGTTTATAAAAGAGGTTAAGCAATATGGATCTGCTTTGAATTGCATTAGAAACAAAAAATTAAGAAAGAAACATGAGGCACTGCTTTTATTTAATTTATTATAAATTGTAATTTTACCCCGGCACAATTTTATATATTGATGGATTTGTTGTTTTGTTAACATCTGTTGTGAGATGTATAGATTTGTATTAATCGTGTACATGAGTTAATAAAAGTTGATTAGAAAAAAAAATCTTTTACTACTGCAGTCTCACCATCACACACTCAGAATTTCTTGATGTAGCATTTCATTTGTTTTCTCTCAGTGTTTGTGTCAATAAAGGAAAACCTTTTTGCGTTTCTTCGGACTGTTTTTAATGGATAGTAATAATATTATGAAGTTGGAAGTTTTCACCTCGACATTAGTTTGTCAAGTTTATGCAGTTGTTACATTATTTGTCCACTAGATCGCAGTCATTGACTACAAAAAATATGCGTTTGTGCGCTCCTCTCATAAATAAATAAATACTTGAGTGCAAAAGGGCACTAATGCAATGAACTATAATTACTTGAGTGAAGAGAGCACTATCCCTTTCCGCTGAAATAAATAAATAAAATATGCATAAAAAGTAATGATACTTATAAGAAATACTAATAATTCTTAATACACACACAAACACACACACACACATATATATATATATATATATATATATATATATATATATATAAAGAAATGCTGTAGAGCAATGATGCCTTCTACAATAATGAAATTAAATGTTTCTACATTAAAAATGTACTGTGTCTAAAAATGTGCAATATATAATTTTATTTCTTACAACACTGCATCACTGTGATATTCATCTGTGCAATATTTTTATAAAATGATTTTATATAATTTTATTTCTTTTATTATTCCTAAGGGTGCATATATAGTTATAGTTTTAACTTTTCTTTCTTCCTTCCTTTTCTTTCTTCCTGCACTTTAACTGTCTGTGAGCTGCTGTGATAAGTGAATTTCCCCACTGTGGGATCAATAAAGCTTATCTTATCTTATCTTATCTTATTTTAAAAAATACTATAAAGAGCAGTAAACAGTAATAAATGAAACAAAGTCAATATTTGGTGTGACGATCCTTTTAAAAAAAATAGTAGTCTCAGGTACAGTTTGTGCAGTTTTATAAGGAAATGAGCTGGAAGTGTTACTGAGCATCTTGCAGAAGCAGCCACAGCTCCTCTGGAAACTTTGACTGTCACACTTGCTTCTTATTTTTGCAGCAAAACCCAGCAGCCTTCATTATGTTTTTTTGTCTGAAAAGTGTCTCTTATGTAATATGCTGCATTCTTTACTGACATACAAACATTTTTCTGTAACATTTAATTTTGTGCTGGAAAACTAATGTTTGGAAATCTAACATGTTTTTGTACTGAATCAATAATGTAGAAGTCATAAAATAAAAATTGATAAAGTTTGTATTAAAAGAAAATAGGGTGCCTAAGACTTTTGCACAGTACTTTGTGTATATATATATGTATGAAGTTATGGAAGTTATGGACGTATGGACGAAAATTTCATTTTCTCCTTCTGTATAAACTTCAGAGCGTAGTCATATATACTGTGTGTGTGTGTATATATATATATGTATGAATATATATATATATATATATATATTCATACATATATATATATATACATATATATATACACACACACACACAGTATATATGACTACGCTCTGAAGTTTATACAGAAGGAGAAAATGAAATTTTCTCCTGTTCCACGCAGTTTCTTAGTCTCAGACAGTGAAGTGGACGAGAGACTGAGCTGCGATTGTGGAAAGCCAAAAGGGTCACATCGAAATAAAACAGTTTTATTTCGAAATAAAATTAGAAGGTGAAAATTATGAAATTAGAAGGTGATGCTCTTATACAAGGTTATATTCATGTTATGGTCCTGTTTAGTGTGTGTGTGGGAGGCTACATACCTGAAAACATTTGGTTGTAATTTTATAATTAAGCACTTGGAAAGATTTACAATCAAAATTCGTTACATTTGTAGCTATAAAAGTAAATTCACACTGCTGGTTCATTGTGCTCCCTAGGCGCTTTTGCTGTTACCTTAAACGGGGAACTCAACCGGCCGGTAGACGTCCATAACTTCTAGTCTAAAGGGTGAATCTGAAAAAAAAAAAAGTGTGTATGTGTGTGTGTGTGTGTGTGTGTGTATGTATGTATGTATATATATATATATATATATATATATATATATATATATATATATATATATATATATATATATATATATACAAACATAAAAAATAAGTTTTGCGCAAGTATTTCATTGTGTGTCTGTTAGAATTTGAAGAAAATGCTTTTTTTTGTTTGTTTCATGCTAACTGTTCCTCTAATGCTATATACTTCATATCACTAGAAGGAGCAGTAGTGTTGACTAGGCTGTGTAGGGGAAATGGTAACTGTATATAACCTATTACTGTATATAATCCTGTAGCAGTATAGACACTAAAGGACTTTTATACAGCAAAATAAGGGAGGTAATGAGAGACAGGTTATTATTTTCTATGGTCCTTTCAGGTTTATTTAGATGAAACAATGCACCTGTCAAGTTCACATTATACATTTCATGAAATTTCTCTGTTATGTATGTGTCGGTCATAATAGTTACTATTTTGTTTTGTAGTGTGCCAACTGTTTTTTTCTTCTTCTCATGACTAAGCCTATTTTTACTGTCATCATCTGCAAGCTGTAATTAAAATAGTTATTTCATCTATAAATGTGCCACATGACAGCGGGACTGCCCTTGTAAAAGAAAAGTGTAATTAACTGTACTTTTAAAAGTGTGCTTAATATGAACAGTGCATACTTTTCAGGTTAACTGTTTATACATGCTTTAATACATACTAAATGTATTATTTTGAAACAACTTATGACAAGTTGGTTTAAATTGTAATTATGCTATGCTTAAATATAATATAGTTGCACTCAAGTAGACTTAAAAATGTAATATCTAGACACAATTGTTATAACTTGAAGTAGAGCACAAATATACGACAAGGTGTATTAATACACACACACACACATACATACATACATACATACATACATGCACTGCTAAGCCATAACATTAAAACCACCTGCCTAATATTGTGTAGGTCCCCCTTGTGCAGCCAAAACAGCTGTGACCCGTCGAGGCATGGACTCCACAAGACCTCTGAAGGTGTGCTGTGGTATCTGACACCAAGCAGCAGATCCTTTAAGCTCTGTAAGTTGCAAAGTGGGGCCTCCATGGATCGGACCTGTTTGTCCAGCACGTCCCACAGATGCATGATTGGATTGAGATCTGGGGAATTTGGAGGCCAAGTCAACACTTTGAACACTTTGTTCCTCAAACCATTCTTGAACAATTTTTGCAGTGTGGCAGGGCACATTATCTTGCTGAAAGAGGCCACTGCCATTAGGGAATATCATTGCCATGAAGGAGCGTACTTGGTCTGCAACAATGTTTTGGTAGGTGGTACATGTCAAAATAACATCCACATGAATGCCAGAACACAAGGTTTCCCAACAGAATGTTGCCCAGAGCATCACACTGCCTCCGCCAGCATGCCTTCTTCCTATAGCACATCCTGTTCCAATCTCTTCCCTAGGTAAGCAAGCCATATGCACCCGGCCGTCTACATGATGTAAAAGAAAACGTGATTCATAAGACCAGGCCACCTTCTTCCATTGCTCCATGGTACAGTTGTTATGCTCACGTGCCCATTGTAGGTGCTTTCAGCAGTGGACAGGGGTCAGTATAGGCACTCTGCCCAGTCTGCGGTTATGCCGCCCCATATGCAACAACCTGAGATGCACTGTGTGTTCTGACACCTTTCTATCATAGCCAGCATTAACTTTTTTAGCAGATTGTGCTACAGCAGCTCTTCTGTGGGATCGGACCAGACATGCTAGCCAAGTGCTTCAATGAGAATATCGCCAGTTCATCGGTTGTACTTTCTTGGACCACTTTTGGTAGGTACTAACCACTGCATACCAGGAACACACTACAGGACCTGGTGTTTTCAGCATTTTTAGACCATATAAACAGTGCAACATCAGATAGTCTACTTGGTGTAGCACTTACAGTTGGGACAGTATTACTCATTTTTGAGACTTTTGGAGAAAATGTGCATCATTTCACATAAATAAACTTGATAGGACCATAGAAATTGGAACTTTTATCAACTTTACACAATCTATGTAAAATGCGCTGGTAAGCTCTCTAATTATTTTAAACTAGATAAACAGTCATTCCATGTCTTGTTATAACCCAGGCTCATCTGTTGCATTAATGTAATGTAGCATTTCATCTGTTTTCTCTGTTTTTGTGTTGATAAAGGAAAACCTTTTTGTTTTAATGGATAGCAATAATACTATGAATTTGTTGGAACTTTTCATCTCGAGAGTAGTTTATCAAGTTTATGCATTTGCTACATTATTTGTCCATTAGAGCACAGTCATTGACTACAAACAATATGCATTTATATGCTCTAATAAATTAATAATTACCAAATGTGCAATTTTAAGGATTCAAATCCTCTTCTTTACTTCTAGTCAGCAAAGCATTTCCCTACTTACCCACTATGGCTATAATTGCATAGCAAATAAAACTAAAACTTATTGTGCCAAATACCCTCTCATGAAAAGTGCACTAATGCAATGAAATATCCACAAACAAATAGAACGTTTCACATTGCTTAGTCTTTTTTGCCCTCTAGCCTTCATGACTAAGCTTATTTTTACTGTCAAGCTGTAATTAAAATAGTTATTATCTATAAATGTGCCACATGACAGTGGGACTGCCCTTGTAAAAGAAAAGTGTAATTATCTTACTTACTGTAATTACAAGGTGTATTAATACACACACATACATACATACATACATGCACTGCTAAGCCATAGCATTAAAACCACCTGCCTAATATTGTGTAGGTCCCCCTTGTGCAGCCAAAACAGCTGTGACCCGTGGACTCCACAAGACCTCTGAAGGTGTGCTGTGGTATCTGACACCAAGACATTAGCAGCAGATCCTTTAAGCCCTGTAAGTTGCGAGGTGGGGCCTCCATGGATCGGACTTGTTTCTCCATGGTCTAGTTGTAATGCTCACGTGCCCATTGTAGGTGCTTGAGCCTTGGGCGCCCATGACCCTGTCGCCAGTTCACCGGTTGTCCTTTCTTGGACTACTTTTGGTAGGTACTAACCACTGCATTATAGGAACACCCTACAAGACCTGGTGTTTTGGAGACACTCGCTCTGACCCAGTCGTCTAGCCATCACAATTTTGCTCTTGTCAAAGCCACTCATATCCTTATGCTTGCCCATTTTTCCTGCTTTCAACACATCAACTTCAAGAAGTGACTGTTCACACAATATTTTTAACAAAAATATTGCATTCATTGTTTAGGAATTACAACCATTTTTTACATAGTACCTCCATTTTCACAGGCTCAAAAGTAATTGGACTGATATGCCTGTTTCCTCCTTATTTCATGGCAATAAAAGGTCTGGAGTTGATTCCAAGTGTTCAATTCGCATTTGGTAGCCTTTCATGGGAAATCTCACTATGCGATCCAAAGAGGTGTCGATGCAAGTGAAGGAGACCATCATTAGGCTGAAAAAACAAAACAGACCTATCAGAGAGATAGCAGAACCTTTAGGAGTGGCCAAATCAACAATTTTGTACATTCTTAAAAAGACATAGTGCACTGGTGAGCTCAGCAACACCAAAAGGCCTGGAAGACAACTAAAGTGGAATTCTTTCCTTGGTGAAGAAAAACCCCTTCACAACATGTACCCAAGTCAAGAACACTCTATAGGAGGTAGGGATATAAGTGTGAAAGTCTACAATCAAGAGTCAGCTTCATGAATGTAAATACAGACAGTTTATCTCAAGAAGCAAACCACTCGTAACACTCAAGAACGGAAAGGCCAGATTAGATTTTGCTAATAAATAAATAAATAAATAAATAAAAAGCCTGACCAGTTCTGATGCAAGATTAACTTGTGCCAAAATGATGGGAAGAGAAGAGTATGGAGAAGGAAAGGAAGGGATCATGATCCAAAGCATACCACATCATGTGTCAAACATGTGGAGGCAGTGTTATGGCATGGGCATGTATGGTTGCCAGTGAAACTGGGTCACTGGTGTTTATTGATGATAAGTCTGTTGCTAGAAGTGGCAGGATTAATTCTGACTTCTATAGAGCTATATTTTCTGCTCAGATTCAGTCAAATGCTGTAAAACTGATAGGACAGTGCTTCACAGTACAGATGGATGATGACACAAAATATACCATGAAAGCAACCCAAGAGCTTCTTAAGGCAAAGAAATTGAATGTTCTTAAATGGTAGAGTCAGTCACCTGACTTCAACCCAGTTAAGCATGCTTTTCACTTATTGAAGACAAAACTGAAGGCTTGGCAAAACCCTGGGGGTTCCTTCATCCATCAGGGTGCAGACTCTCGGCCAGACGCTGGTAGGGCATGTGATCTTTGGTGCTATCATCAGTTTCTACATGCAAGGGAGACAAACGGATCAGCAGGCATATTCAGACCAAACTGACTCACCTTCCTGTGTCAGTGATGCCCTTTTTATACTCCCCTGGCTTCTCGTGGTGAGGAGCCTCCACTGCTGTCATTGGTGGCCAGCTGTGTGTGGTTCTAGCACTCCGCCTCACAGCCATGTGCTCCCGTGCTCACCACAACAGCAGAGGTGCTGAAGTGGCGCTGTCCCTTCAACACCCGAGTGGCAGTTGCACAAGGAGTGTATAGAAGTTTTTGTGCAGGGGCACTCGGCTTATCTAAGCACATTAAGTCTACCTATTTAGTGTACTAAACAATAATTTACTTTTTTTAAACATTGTCTTTATAAAAAAAACACTTACACTGAAAAGACAATTAAATATAATGAAGTGTACTTCCTGAGTAGCATTAAAGCATACTTTGAATGCATACTTTCAAAAAGCAAAATGCAAAAGTATACTTTTTAAATAATATTTAAGTTGACATAATTAAATATTCTTTAGTTTATGTATGCTTTAGAAATATATTTATTCAAGTGTAGTTCCTTACAGCATGCCAAAGAATACTTTAAAATCTATTGCTTTAAAAATGCATTTTGAAAAATACAGAAATGTATTTTAGGTGCATTTCCAGAAATGAAAAATATACTTTTAATATTCTTTATATACTTGAAGTATACTATTTATGCATGTAGGTAGGCTTTGTTTTCACAAGGGAGTGAACAATCTGTATAGTTGTGTTTATTTGTTTACACATATTAGTGTAAAATTAGTATCATAGCGTATACACATTTTGCTATATGACTACAAGTTGTACACTGATGACATCTTTGTAGATTGTTATTTTATGTGAAGTGCACAGAGTACAGAAAGTGAGGTTCTGAGATTTCATTGGATTTCTATGGAGTTTACACTTCATTCATGTGCACAAGTGAAAATCTGACTAGAAGCATAAAATAAGGTGGCGTCATGCACAGGGAGGAATTTTTGGCCTTCATTTATGTGCCTGTGATGTGGAAGTGTGGCTGGAAACATTTTTTAAAATGGAGTTGAATGAGGTCTTGACAGGACACGTGATGCTTAATGTGATGCGCTAACATCTGACATCTAATTTGAATCATTTTCAGTGGAACTGTCATAAATAGAAATTGTAACAGTATTAAATATTTATATTAATGGTATTAATATTGTCATGTTTGGGAGACGAAGGCAGATGCAAATGCAGATTTATTTAAATAAAGTGCAGCAAGATCACCAAAACCGTGAAAACAAGAACCGGAACTAGAACAGAGAATACTAGGCAAAAACGTCCAGGCAATAATCAGGGTGAAAAGAGACACAGGTGCAAGTGATACCTAACATCATGTGTCATAGAATAGAATCTCCTACAATCGGGGCACTTTCAACAAGCTTTTCAAGGGGTGACTCGCTAAGGAGAGCAAACCTGTTTGACATGTAAACCAGAGAGGAGTAGTGCTTTCATGGGTGAGCCTTAAAACTGGCTTTGGCTCTGCGCCTATGCCCGTGGGAGCTGAATATATCTACCTGAGGCACCCACACTCCTCTACTAAAACTATGCTGCTCTTCCTGTCAGTAGTTCTCTCTAATGTGTGCATAGGCACTACGTTTCACATTTCAGGGCAGAATATGGTGAAAAGCACTGTCATACGTGATCACAAAATGTAGGTGATTTTTCTGTAAGGAATCCCATCTCACTGTGTTTGATACTCTTAGAAAAAAGGTTCTTTGAAGTTTCCTCAAAAGTCACTTTGTACAGTTAGGGGTTCTTTTCTGCTTAAAAAGTTTCTAGTTTGGTATTCTTTTTTCTATCTGGTTTATTAGCTCAGAAAAAGCAATCAAAGATACTGTGGTTAGGACAAATTCCTGCAAAATTATCTAGTGTGTAGTGAAATATTGACGCTAAGTATTCGATCATTCCTGTTTGTCAGAATTCTTGTGAAATTGTATGTAATACATTGTGGGTGGGTCAAGGGAATGGCTTTAGTGCAAGTATTTTGTTTTCAATTACTGCTGGTACTCGATATACTATATATAGAGAGATCAGTGCCACTGGTGCAGCACTTCAACACATCCAACAGCATCTACATCCAACATCACTGCTTCAACACATTCAGCAATATGCTGCCTTTCCTGAAGCTTACTTTACTCACCTGTAAGTTTCTTCCATGCTTTTCCATATGAAATCCATGGGTGTGTTAAGCTAAATTTTTACCTCATCCCTCTTAACAGGAGAAATAGGAAAGTAGTCAAATTTATGTTCTTTTGATAGTAAACTATCTGTGTTTTGCTTTACAGTACTTATTACAGCACCTGGCTTGCTTGTTTCTGGAGGTAATATTTGAATGCAGTCAAACACCATGATTTTAAATAACTTAGCATATGATAATGGTTTCACACTGTACCTGACCAAATAATTCAAATATCTGTGTGTATAATCTGTTCTTTCAGAGAATGTGATTACCTGCGATGGTGATGTCCATCGCCTCACTTGTGGTAAGTTTAATTGTCTTTCATAACAATGCTGTAATAAATGTGAATTTCTTTGAACTGGAAAGACTTGTTATATTTATATGTTTTCAGACTATGGACTGATAGTGGTGTGGTCTACTCTGTACGGCCGTACGGACAGAAGCATCTGCAGTACTACACATCCCCCTCTTCAGGTTACTGATACTAGCTGTTCCTCGAGTATTTCCACTATTGCTGAGAGGTACAGTGTTTCTTGGCTTATAATTTCTTGGGTAGCACAACTGGCAGAAATTTAAACACAAGTGAATTAATATCATTTATATAATTCTGTAAAATATTTTATACCACTGTCCTCCTAAATGCTACAATCTAATTGGTCACAAGGTGCTGATTAATTTTCTACAGCAGCTCTATACACTAGACAATTTTTTTGTCTGATTAATTTCAAGAGAGAGGAACAAAAAGTGTTTGTGCTGGTGAGGAAATGTCTATATCTGCTATAACGTTCAAGATAAGAGAAACTAACTTGTTGCACAACATTAAACATAACTGTAAAGGGAACATATCCTTCTTTAATACGTAACAAACTGTGATAGTTAAGAAATTGCTTCTGGATCAGAGGGATAAAACACTTCAAGGCATGCTGTTTTTGAAAAATAATCAAATTCAGTGTAAACCAGATCAGTAACCCAGAGCCTTAACCACTGAGCCACCACTGTTAATTAAGTGCAAGTAATTAAAAAAACTAAGAGTCAAAAATTTGGAGTCAAGGTAAGGGTTAAGCATCATATTATTAGCTGTATTATAATTATGTCAGCTGAAGGTCCTCACAAGGATGGTAAGACAAATTCACTTTCACAGAGTTGCCTCACCCCTTTCTAACTAAATAGACAGGCACTGCCATTTTCTTTTTCTTCTGTGATCATTATAACGAGAAGATTTATACACAACATAGCTCTGCTATTTATTCCAAATTCTGAATGCACATAAGCCAACACTTTAACCCTGCTGAGAACATTTGGTTTGTTCACCCAAACAGATGCAATGGACTAACAGAGTGTGAGGTAAATACGGATTTGCTTGACACCCCTGACCCATGTGAAGGAACCTACAAATACTACCAGACCATTTACAGCTGCTACCCTGTCCGTAAGTAGTCTATAGACTGGGTTATGTTAGAATTTATGAAGGCTCTTATGAAATTGGCATCACAGTGCAGAATTCAGGATGTTCACTGCTAACACACTAATACTGATCCAATACTGACACCTCTTTCTCACCCTCTGCAAGCTTCTGCTTGCAATTTATGCAGAACATTAAAGAAGTGATAGCGATGTGCTTTAGGACAATTTTTTTCAATATTCATGTGCAACTTTGTCATGTGACTTGACAAAAGGTGCTCACATGACATTAAATATATATATCAGAATCAGAATCAGCTTTGTTCGCCAAGTGTGCACGCAGACACACAAGGAATTTGTTGTGGTTTTCTTTAAGGTGCTCTTGGTACATACATACATACATATCTTACATGAGAACAAAAAAAAACATTTAAATAATAAGACTTAACAATAAAAAAATAAAAAATAATAATGTGTATGAATCTGGAACAGAAGATTTATGTACAGATTTGTGCATTATTTACTCTATATACAGCTGTATAAATAAAGAGATATGCATATGTATTTACATAATACTTGAGAAAGAGGTAGTAATTAGAGATGGAGGATGAATTACAGAAATGAATTATAGAATAAAAAAACACAGGTAATGATTCCTGTGTTAGCTGTTTAAGCTGGAGATGGCATGGGGGAAAAAACTGTTTTTATGCCTAGATGTCCTAGTGCACAGAGATCTGTAACGTCTGCCTGAAGGGAGGAGTGCAAACAGGTTGTGGCCGGGGTGAGAGGGGTCTGTGATGATGTTAGCTGCCCGTTTCTTCACTCTGGAGTTGTACAAGTCCTGAAGATTGGGCAGGTGCACACCAATGATCCGTTCTGCTGTCCTAACTATATATATATATATATATATATATATATATATATATATATATATATATATATATATATATATATATGAAAAGAAAGTACACCCTCCTTCCACCCTCCAATTGTGTGGTCCTCACCAACTTCTATAAACAAGTCAATACCTCATTTGGCTGCAATTACAGCTGTAAATCTTCTAGGATATGTCTATATCAGTTTTGCACTTCAGGATCCTGATAAGTTCATTATGTCCATTCTTCTTGGCAAAATTGCTCAAGCTCTGTTTAGATTGGGCTTGACCATTCATGTTCTTGGTTTTGAAGCACTCCATTATAGCTTTGGCAGTATATTTAAGGTTGTTTCCGTGTTGGACGGTGAACCTCTGGCCCAGTGTCAAAACCCTAACCAGTTTTCCAGTCCCTGCTGATGAAACTCATCCCCACAACATGGTGCTACCAGCATAATTCTTCACTGTTAGGATGAAGTTCTAGGGTGAAGAGCAGTGCTGGGTTTTAAAGCTTGATGATAGAATGATCTATGAATACTTATGCAAGGCTGGACAATATCTGGATATTGTCAGAATTCTTGTATTTGCTTTGTCTCCTTCCTCTAGAGAAAGCTGTGATCTGTGAGCACGGCTACAGCACACTGGGATGTGGTAAGAACTATTTGTCCTTATGGTTGTGCTACTAAGCTTTATATTACTTTTGATTTTGCTGCTAATCTACAGCAAGCTTACCTGTATATCTGTGCAGGTACTGGTGACGGTATTCTGATCATAAATGCGAACTTCGGGCGTGCTGATACTACAACCTGTTCAAATGGAGTCCCCAATGGTTTGACCAAGAAAATCAACTGTTATGCTCCAAACACACTCGCAACTGTGGCAAAACTGTAACGTATTTTTTTTTGTTTGTTTCTTTTTTTAAAGCTTTTTTTTAAGCTTTTACTTAATAGATGCACTTGTCCGGTGCTCAAAGAGGCCATGTTAACATCTTACTTTCATTTACAGGTGCAATGGACAGCAGAGTTGCACTGTGGAAGCTTCATCCACCGTCTTTACAGATCCTTGTCCCCACACTGTTAAATACCTCACTGTGTCCTACATATGCATTAGTCAGTGAGTGTCTCCCTGACAATACTTTATTTATTTATTTATTTTTTACCTCTTTTCAGTAATCTTGGGTAAACAGGAAAGAACTAAAGCCCTTATGAACCATGATTAAAAGTAGGCAAATAACTTCAGAAAACATTAAAGTAGACAAGGACAAATAAATTCAGAAAACATTAAGCCTAGCCTAGGTTCCCACAAAGGGTTGATACTCATGAAGTCATATGTTTACTATGGCACAGAATATTTTTAGTATTACCTTTACTTTAAATGTGCATACATTATCTTTTTTGCACCTGTAGCATCAACAGACATTAATTCTCATTACTGCAATACGGCCAGGTGCAGGGTCTTTAAATGTAGTAAAAATAAAATTAGATTAAATTCGGAAAAATAAAAGTGCACACTTCATAAAAAATTCAGTAAATTCCAGCTATATTTATCTATTATGCACATTGAAAGTAAGGCTATGAATGGTTTATTTTTCAATGGTATACTCCAAATTGGTTGAGAGTTCTATGCCTCTTATCTACAATACTGTACATATTACATTTTATTTAAAATTTTTAACATTACAGAGATAAAAAGAAAAAAATACATAAAATCTTTTTCATTACACAATTAATTTGTTTCCTGCAGGGGAGGCTGTAACACGGGATGTTGAACCATGAGGTTTGTAATCTTTTTTCCCCAGTTTTTTTTTTTTTTTACTCTTATATTATGTTATATTACATATTATAATATTATAGATAATAGATAATATATAGATATAGCTGTAGATAATATAGTATATATTCTATTATCTGCTACAAATAATGTCTTCTGTGACCCCTGCGTTTGCACCTGTAAGTACCTGAAAATCGTGTATGCCTGTGTCTAACTGTGAGTTGCTCTCTCTCTCTCTCTCTCTCTCTCTCCCATGTATCTACTGAAGGACATTCAGCCAATACTGAGCCCCACATATACTGTATCATATATTATATTCTATTTATACCACAGTGTTGATGAATTCTCAGTGCTGCCTGGTCAGAAGGTTACTGGTTCATTTTCTAGAAAAGCAGCTCTGATCATAGTGCTGGCTAAAATTCAAATCACAGGCTAATATTAAAGCGCTCATTCTAATAAATTATCATTTATATAGTAACAACTCATTCACAGGGACGTTCATCTAAATAATATTCAAAATAATAAATGGGTTGTTACTTAGCAGTATGTCTAATCATTGATATGTTGGAGTTTTCTGTAAGGAGATGGTAAGAGTCTCTGGTGTCAGCGTTTTGTAGAACAACAAGGTCTTTAAGACAGAGGACTTTCTGCTTATATCTGCTATAATGTAAGTGATAGACCGGCCCGTACACTAATAAATCAATAAATGTAAGCATTGGAAAACTGCTGTAGTATAAGAGAAATAAAACACAGGTGTTATTGGAAAATAATTAACTTCAAGGTGGTAACAGTTATCAAACTGTCACATCACCCTGTTGGTTTTTTTTTTTATCTTGATTAATTTCCTATAACATTATGACCGTTCATATTTTATTCCTTATGTATTAAAGTCAAAAAGTGTAAGTTCAAGCCAATGAAAAAATTTCAAGGCCAAAGAAGATTTAAATTTTTAAAAAGTTCCCAAATACTAACATCCCTATGTAATGTTAATTTTGTACCAAATCTCAAAAGCTGATACAACACAAAATATACTGCAGAAAAATATTCCAAACTAAAATTAAATTAAATTTTTTTCATCTTTATTCTTCATCACTTCTAAAGTACAGTATAAACATTATTTTATGTGCAGTACTACAATTACTCTTTTTTCCTTGTTTTTACTGCTATTGAAGGTATACCTAGAGGGACTGCAGCTTTCTCCCCAGCGGCCTCTCTTCAGTCTGAAAAAGACTCAGCTTTAAATATGCAACCAGGCACATGATAACGTGCTGGAGTCTTGGTGGTGGTATACTTAAACTTTGCATGTTATATAATCAACTGATCTAATGATTTTATTCTTGAAACATGTAATCTGTTCCTCCTAAACTAATCCACTTTTCTAATGATTGTGCAATAAACTTTCCTCTGAGTGCAAGCATAAAAGATGAGAGTTGTGTGAATTCATGTGCAGTTGGTTAAAATTGATACAGTTTGTGTCCAGTTCATGAGCTGATAAACAAACTCTAATTAACATTTTAAAAACAGAGCTCAAGCAGACAGGTGCAAAAGGTAATTCAAAGGCAGAATACAGATACATAGTCCAAGGCTGTAACACAAGTAGGCATACTTAAGAGATCAGTAATTACACTCATTAAGTTATTAAAGGCATTCATGCACAGACAATACATGTCAAGTGTTCAATAAAATAGATCAGAAAATAAGGAGAGAATGATTAAGGGCAGCATAGTGTAGCAGCGGGTAGTGTTTGCTGGCTGAAAATATTTTAACACTTCAAACAGTGGTCTAATGATTTTAGAAAGTATAACACTTCATAGGGTAAAGAAGACTTTGGACCAGGGTGGAGAAAAATGATCCAATTTTAGTCATGAGATTTTGATGGTCCAAAATTTTATCCCCTTAAACATTGGTCTGAACATTGCTTAATATAGGAAAATAAGAGATTTTATGCAACATAAAGAAGAAGAAAAATTTGGGCACTTGGACTGGACACACAATATCCTACTTTAGGAAGTCTTACTGTTGTATTCTTTCACATTGGGGTGCGATTCCGGTGGCCCAGAATAATTTAGTCCCTTAAACAGTGGTTTGAGCATTGGTCCATCTAGGAAAAGGCATTTGATACAACATAATATTATGCATATAAGGGTGAAAGTGGTTCAAACAAGACATTGTGTTATTAATTTGTACTACCAAAAAATGAAAAGCACCTTAATTCATTTACCAATTCAGAGTCATTCTACAAAACATTAAAATTAAAAGAAAAAAGACTGCTGCAGTGGTGGCTTGTCCATATGGGGCTGTTTATCAGCATTTATATCAGCTGTTTAACAAATGTTAATCTTCATAAAATCCTCATTCACAACTCAATACATTTAAATTCCACTGAAATTCTAATTACCTCTTCTGAGCGGCCAATGATTTCAAATTGAGTTATTTGGCAGATAAAAGCCAATGTACTGTTGATTTGCTCTTGTTTCAAGATTGCAATTACAGGGCAGTGCTCACACCATTTAGCTTCCATAGAGTTATTATTACACCTAGTGCTTGTTACAGTTTCTTTTTTGACCACTAATAGAGGTTCACAGAGTCAAAATTTGTGCTGCCCCATGTTCACTCTATGAATATTTTCAGTAGAGGAGGAGCATGAACCGAACAGTTAATGACATGGTTGCTAAATTGGGTTTAAGAATACTTTGGGCATCCAAGATATATAGAAAAAAATGAAATACTTGAAAGGCTGAGAAAGACAAGAAACATTTTTCCCTTTTCCAATGGACAAATGTTTTGGACTAGTTTTAGGTATTTTGCATTGTTTTTGTGATGTAGTTG
Organism: Pangasianodon hypophthalmus; assembly: GCF_027358585.1. Taxonomy (NCBI): domain Eukaryota; kingdom Metazoa; phylum Chordata; class Actinopteri; order Siluriformes; family Pangasiidae; genus Pangasianodon; species Pangasianodon hypophthalmus. The sequence goes on from NC_069717.1 coordinate 23,374,485, forward strand.
GGCTGGAAATATTGCTGAAAACTGGCAACCCAGGTTAATAATATTAGCTTGAACACAGTTGAAGGTATGTTTAACAGATAACACAGGGACACCGCTATTTTTTAAATTGTTTTTAGTGTCTCTGCTGATGTCCCGGATCTAAAGTGTTGCACAGCATTAAAAGAAGATGCTGTGGCAAATAGAACTGATTTATAAACCAGCTTTCATCCTCCAAAACAAACCGTGCAGTCTTTAAACAGCTTTTCCCTCATAAGCTTGGCATGCACTAACTCTTTCCTCAGCTAAAACATTTGTTTACGGCTATGCACAGACCAGCCCGGCCTCCATTTATACAGTGCCATTTCTTTTATCATAATTAAATGACTAGTTTTATATGGCTTAATTTATGGGCTTGTGTTGGCTTACTTTCTTTATTTTTCATGTTCTTTAATTAATGCCAATAATATAAAACGATTGAGTTCCCAAAATTTTCTGGATGGTATTCGACCTAGTGAACTAGCATGAGGAGGTGTTTCTGACAGACACTACAGACTTTGACAGACTATACCCAGGTGATCATGCTCACCAAGCAGGCCACACAGGAAAACTGGTATGTTTTAATTATTTTGAAGTGTCTCGGCTGATTCTCGGAATGTGAAGTGTCACAAAGCATTAAAAGAAGATACCATGGTAAACGGAACGGATTTATAAGCCAGCTTTCATCGTAGGGTCATAAAATCATAGGGTCTTTAATTTTTTTAATCTTTTCCCTCATAAGCTTGAACACTGAATAAACTTGACAGTATAATTCATATATAAAAGTGTACGGTGGCCAACAGGGGCCAATGCGCTGCAAATACAGAAAACGCATGTAAATAAGGAAATCGCATGCAAATACAGAAATCTCATGCAAATACAAAAAAAGGAATGTAAATAAGGAAATCGCATGCAAATACAGAAACCACATGCAAATACAGAAACCACATGCAAATACAGAAATCTCATGCAAATACAGAAATCTCATGCAAATACAAAAAAGGAATGTAAATAAGGAAATCGCATGCAAATACAGAAACTACATGCAAATACAGAAATCTCATGCAAATACAGAAATCTCATGCAAATACAGAAAACGCATGCAAATACAGGAATCACATGCAAATACAGGAAACGCATGTAAATAAGGAAATCACATGCAAATACAGGAAACGCATGTAAATAAGGAAATCACATGCAAATACAGGAATCACATGCAAATACAGAAATCACATGCAAATACAGGAAACGCATGTAAATAAGGAAATCACATGCAAATACAGGAAACGCATGCAAATATAGAAATCACATGCAAATACAGGAAACGCATGCAAATACAGAAATCACACGTACTGTATACTAGGTACCCAAGTGTTGGTTCTAGTGTTAAATATACACCGATCAGCCATAACAGTAAAACCACTGACAGGTGAAGTTAATGATATTAATTATCTCGTTACGATGGCACCTGTCAAGGGATGGGATGTTATGGTAACATACCTATTAAATGTGCAAATGAAATAAAGTAAGGAGTTTCATAGCTACTTACCACAAGTTTCTTGAAACATTCCTTTAAAAAGTAATGTGTTTCATTGCCATATTACCGTTTTTAATAGTACTTCGTTATGTAATTATGTATGAGCTGTGTACCTCCATTTGCCATTTCTTTTCCCAAAATGAAAAATACAATGCAATCTATTTGCATTTTAATTTTCCATGTAAGCATGCAACATTAGTGTCAAAAATAAAAATCAAATCAAACCATAATGTTCTTCATCATTTCGATATTTTATGGTCATAATCAAAATTAAAAGATAACATGTTTTAATACCGAAATGTAAAATGAATGAATGAAATCAAAACCAAGTGCAAGCGATTGGGTTTTCAGCATGGAGGCGCTGTTAGTGTCAAAAGGGAAAAAATGCAAATGATCACTGGCGCCATCTGCTGGTCATTTACTTTTCATTTCCTACTTCGCCTTTTCATTTCCAAGGTCACCCAATATTCTAAGTAGCTATGGCCGGGGATAAGATTAAGGCCACGCCCACTCACAGTTCTACTCTTATTGCCGCGCAGTAACGTGGAGCGCGAGACTCCAGCAGCATGTAACAGGTGGCTAGCCAGTTAATGGAGTTAGCAGATTTTTAGGAGATTTTCCTTTTATTAACATGTTAATTTTTTCAAATTCATGTCAATTAACTTTTTTTCTGTTAATGCCAGGGCTATACCGGACCTGTTAAAGAGAAAAGCATTGTTTCTGTTTTGTAAAGAGAAAGAAGCAGAATTTTTGCTTTGTTCAAGGAACTCATGTCTGCAAAGAAGAGATGATGTTTTGGAAGAATCAGTGGGGTTGTGACATGATTTCCTTTTGGTGCTGCGAATAAAACAGCAGGAGTCGCTGTTTTAAGGGACACATTTTCTGGTCAGATTATAAGTCAAAAATTAGATAATCAAGGTCATTGGATCAAATAAACCAAATTAATTTTATTCTTATTAATGTATATGCCACCAACAATGAAAAATAAAATAAAAAAACCATTGGGCTCATTTTTCAAGACATTCAAGAGGACAATGTCACAGGTACACACTAAATTTCCCTCTGCTAATGTCATTTGGGTGGTGATTTAACACGGTTTTTGGTGAAAAATTGGATATATGGCCCCCTAAATCTGACAGCAGTGTAAGTGAAGTAAACAATGTATGTTTAAGATTGGGCATCATAGACATCTGGAGATATAAAAACCCACAATTTGAATAATAAGAATAAGAATAAATCTATGCAATCACGAATTGATGTTTGGCTCATTTCAGAAGATATTAAAGATAAAGTTGAATCCGATATAATTGAAACATCTATTTTAACTGACCGCAAAGGGATAATGATTAACATTTTATGTAGCCAATCTAACAAGGTAAACAGAGGGTACTGGAAATTTAATAGCAATCTATTGAACAGTAATGATTTCAAAAAAGAAACAAAGTGCGCAATTAAAAAATAGTGGAAGAAAGCATGTATTTTGCAGAGTTATTGTCAGGAATCTCCCCCTCGCACCGAGTGCTGTGTGCAGAAGCCTACAGCGCTGAAGCGCGCGCTTCTGTGTTGTCACGTCTTTGTTTACATTGGCATGTGTGTTTTTGTTTTGATTCCTGTCCTGTCTCCTTCCCTGTACTGTCACTGGTTATTTCCCGAATGTGTCATGATTACTCTCACCTGTTCCCAGTTTTCCCTTTGATTAGTTAGTATATTTAAACCCTCGTGTGTCTGTATCCTAGGCTAAGTACTGTTCAGTGGTTTGCTGCTTGTGGAGACCAAGCCTTTGTTTTTTGTTTTTTTCTTGGTCTTGGTCTTGGTCTTGTTTCCTGGTTTATGCTTTTGGATTACATTTTGGATTTGTCTGCCTGCATCTCTTTAATTAAACGCTTATACTGTATTTGCATCCGCCTCAGCTCGCATTCACATTACGTGGGAAACCTGTATCGAAAAAGAAAACAATTTTGTGAAATATTGTCCATTTCACAGAAGACTAAGGGTGCCTTCGTTCGATCAAGACAAAAATGGATGGAAGCAAGTCAAAAAATTACTTTAAAAATTTTCGTGTTAGAAAAAATAAAATATCTTGGGAAAATATCTTCTGTAAATAAGTTAATAATAAATGGTATTCCTAATGAGAATCCTAAAGATTTATCCAAATTTGTTGCTCAGTTTTATTGTCAGACAACCAATCTCTGAATATAGACAACTTTCTTAGGAATGTGTCAAAAAATATCAATACAGTAATCACAGATTTCAAAAGTTGTGAGATGTGTCAAAGCTTTAGAAATTCAGTAACTTATAGATAGTATAGACAGGCTTAAAAGCAACAGGTCTCCAGGTAATGATGGACTAACGGAAGAGTTTTATAAAACATTTTGCAATCATCTTGCTCCATTCTTACTTTCTGTTTTTAAAGAATCAATCGATTCAGGAAAATCTCCTGTCTTGCTGAAACAAGGATGAATTATACGCATACCAAAACCTAACAAAGATAAATTATCTATTGAAAATTGGAGGCCAATCAGTTTATTAGACCATGATGCCAAGATTTATGCTTTAATATTTGCAAAAAGAATTTCAAAAGATTTACGTTGAGTAATTGATGAACAATCAGGCTTTATGAAGAGGTGTTACATTGATAACAATATTAGATTGATTTTGGTTTTAATTGATTATAGACATCTTATTTCAGATGGAAGCTTTATTTTAGTTATTGACTTTTATAAAGCTTTTGATGCCATTGAACATTCTTTTATTTTTAAGGTCATTGAGTATTTTGGTTTTGGGAGGTTTTTTCTTTCAGAAAGCTATTAAAACACTTTATAATGGATGTAAAAGTTCAGTTCAACTATCCCATGGGATTTGACATTTGTCCATGGAATATGGCAAGGGTGTCCGATATGCCATTGTATTTTTTTTATTAGTTACACAAGTGATGGCAACTTATAAGAAAGTGATATTTCAGGGAATTTCCATGTTTGGCAAAGAAATTAAGCTAAGCCAAGTGGCTGATGATACAATACTTTTTGTTAAAGGCAGTGAAGAAGTAGAGAAAGCCATTAAGTGTATAAATTATCTGAGTTTATCTGAGGTTTTGGGTTTAAAGATGAATAAGCACAAATCTGTACCTTTTCCTCTTAAAGACTGTGTTTTGGGAGAAATAAGTGGAATACCAATTAAAGAAACAGTTACATATCTGGGCATAGTGGTGAGTAAAGGTCTTAGTCAAAGAAACACATTGAATTTTAGGCCTGGGCGTGTTCTCTCACTGAATGTCCCAGAAAATATTATCAAGGAATTAGATAAGGCTCTTTATGACTTTATATGGAAGGAAAAAAATCCCCACTACTTACGAAAAGATATAACAATAAATAACATGGAGGTCTTGAGCTATTAAATTTCACAGAGCTCAGTGATGTTTTTTAAGATAAAATGGATAATTGAATTTATTACAAACAAAGATAGTGTATGGAACATTTTTCCCAGTTATTTGTTTAACTCTTTAGGTGGCATTTTTTTTTTTTTTTTTTTTTTTTTTTTCTAAAATGTAATTTTTATATTGAAAAAAATCCCTACCAAACAAGTAAACTTTCACAAGAAGTCACTATTGGCTTGGCAATTAGCTTATAAACACAAATCTGTATTTTGTTTGGAATTACAAGGACATCTTGTACAAAAATAAATCTATTTTCTATCAGACATGGTATAATAATGGTATCATACTCAGAATTCCTTAAAAGGTTCAAGATTCCTGTGAAACCAAAAGAGTATGCTATCATTTTTGATGCAAGTCCAAGTAAGGTTGTCTCATTGTACAAATTGAGTTGCAAGATGTAATTTTATTTTTTGTTACTTCAAGATAATGAAGCAGATAAAAGGTCTGGAGTTGATATCAGGTATTGAGTTGGCATTTGGCAGCTGTTCGACTGGAGCTATGAATATGAAGTCCAAAGAGATCTCAATGCAAGTGAAGGAGGCCATCATTAGGCTGAAAAAACAACATAAATCTATAAGAGAGGTAGCAAAAACCATAGGTGTGGCCAAATCAACAGTTGGGTACATTCTTAAAAAGAAAGAAAGCACTGGTGAGCTCAACAACATCGAAAAGCCTGGACGACCACGGAAGACAACTAAGGTGGCTGCAGTGAAGGCCTGGCAAAGCATCTCCAGGGAGGAAACTCAGAATTTGAGTTTGAGAACATGGGCTCCAGACTTCAGGCAGTCACTGACTGCAAAGGATTTTCATCCAAGTATTAAAATTATGGTTATATTTACAATTATGTCACTTTGTCCAAATACCTTTGAGCCCCTGAAAATGGAGGTACTTTGCTTAAAATGGCTGTAGTTCCTAAACGGTAAATGCCATATTTTTATGGAACCTCTTAAAATAAAGCTGAAAGTCTACACTTTGATCACATCTTGACTGTTTTTTTTTTTTTTCAAATCCATTGTGGTGGTGCATAAAGGCAAAATCACAAAAACTCTGTAATTGTCCAAATACTTCTGGACCTGACTGCATATTACTGAAATCTGACCTTTAAGGACCATAGGAATCTGTAAAACTTTATCCAATAGCAAAGTAGATGGACAGGGAAAGTTCAACTCTGAGATTGAATAAAATGTTGGACTTGAAAGTAATGAAATAGGTTGGACTGTGATAACTGAAATTTCTCAGAAAGATCCCTGAAACTGGCAAAAGTGTTATCAGTATAAAAATCACAAGCCTACATTCGGCCAAGCCAAGGAAACATGTATGTATGTATATATATATATATATATATATATATATATATATATATATATATATATATATATATATATATAATTAATAATTACCAAACATATAATTTACTGCATTACTTCTAGCCAGCAAAGTGTTTCACCATTTATCCACTATGGCCATAAACAAGGACACAGAAAAGCATATACATTAATAGAATAGACAGTCCACTCATTTATTTACCACTATTTAGCTGTCTTTTAAAAAATATCTATCTTCTTCAAAATTCTATATATGATAATTAATGTTTTTATTTGTAGGCTAGCTGTTTTATTTTGATGTGCAAAACGTAGACTACATATTAATCGCGTGTAATTTAGGTGCTTTTGTAGGCATGCAGGTAGACAAGGGATGTAAGTCATAGGTATATTTAAAACTTATCAACCCCCCATACACCATACCCCTGTCTGTCTCAGATCAGTCCAGTGTAACGCGCTGACTAGCTTTACATGTGGAGAAGGCTACAAGGTCTTTAGGTGTCAATCGTGCGTCCTTTAAACACTTTGGCAAGAGTGCAGGTAGACAAGACAGGCAGGTAAATTTAAGAAACTCATCTTATTTTAGAACTGGAAATTTTGTACATTTGTTTCATCCTTAACAGTATAAACTCTTCACATTAATGCTGGGGAGACAGCCTGTGTGTGGCTGTTAATGAAGTGCGGTTTGGCGCACTCTTTGCACAAATAAAACAGCCTAAAAATAGAGATGTCCTGAAATAGTTTTGTTTTAACTGTGGCAAAGACAACTGCTTGACCAGTTGACTACTTTTTTAAAATTACTGGTTGACTAGTAAGACTTAGTGCAGGCTCGAATGTGACACTTCACTGCTGCACCTCTAACATGGCCCATGCAGACTGAAATGCTTTTTTTTTTTAAATGGAATCCAATGACATGTGACATGATTCTACACCCAGCGTCTTCGTGAGATGTAATAATAATTGCATAGCAACTTCAAAGTTTGTGGCAAAATAAACTCTCAAAAAGGGCACTAATACAATGGACCATCCAAAAACCAGTAAACAGGTTCACATTGCTTTTACGACTTTTTGCTCACCAGCCTTCATGACTAAGCCTATTATTACTGTTGTCTGCGAGCTGTAATTAAAATACATCTAATTACATATGTAATTAAAACAAAAATGTGACACAAGACAATGGGACTGCCCTTGCAAAAGAAAAGGGTAATTAAGTGTATTTTTGAAAAGTACATACTTTTAGGGTTAACTGGTTATACATACTTTAATACATACTAAATGTATTATTTTGAAACAACTGATGATAAATAAGTGGATTTAAATTGTAATAAAGCTATACTTAAATATATCTCAAATGTATTTCATTGTGCTTTTTAGCTTAGTTGCACTCTTAAAAATTTAATATCTAGATACAATTGTTATAACACTTGAAGTAGATTATAAATATACTATGAGGTGTACTAATACAGATATCACATATACTTCTGTGCTACATATACTTCAACTAAAATACAATTAAATACATTTAAATATCGCTAAATAACTAAAATACATCAGTATCACTAAATATACCTGAATACTTTGAATAAAAAGTTAAAAAATATATATATCATAAAAAATCATAATTTACATGTTTTTTAAAACATTATCTTTATAAAATAAATAGATTTAAGTTGAAAAGATAATTAAATAGACTGAATTGTACTTCCTATGTTGCATTAAAGCATAATTTGAAAGGCATTGCTTTAAAGTATACTTTTTAAATAATATTTAACTTGACATTACAATTAAATATGCTTTAGTGTAAGAATGCTTTAGAAATATATTTACTCAAGTGTAGTTCCTTACAGCATACCGAAGTATAAATTAAAATTGCCTACTTTAAAAATACATTTTGAAAAATACAGAAAAGAGAGAGAAATAACAATTCATGAATAAAAATGATTGACAAATGGTTGTGGTAAGGAATAAAACATGGACACACCCATCTTCTGGTTCTAGTAAAGACTCGGACTTTGCACTTACTGGAACTCGTTTATGCACTTACTGGAACATCCTGACCCCAAGGCATACAAGATATAACAAAAAGGTGAACTAGTTTTTCAACATCATAAAATCATAATATTTTCAGAGCTTCTCTGTCTGACATATTTTGTTTGTCATCATCTGCAGGTGTAATTACAATCTAACTATAGGTAATTAATCAAAATTGTGATAAGGCATTGAGACTGCCCTTGTAAAAGAAAAGTGTAAGTAAGTGACTTTTAAAAACTATGCTTCTTAGGAACAGTACATACCTTTAGGGTTGACTCTCTATACACACCTTAATTCATACTAAATGCATTATTTTGGAGCAACTTATGACAAATTAAGGGGGATTTAAATGTAATTTAATATATTTAGTTTTGCTTTTTTCAACCAATTTAGTTGCACTCAAGTAGACTTAAAAATGTAATATCTAGGCACAATTGTTATAACACTTGAAGAAGATTATAAATATACTATGAGGTGTACTAATGAACATATCACACATACTTCTGTGCTACTTCTACTTCAACTAAAATACAATGAAGTATGTTTAAATTATATCTCAATATCACTAAATAGACCCAAATACTTTTAATAAAATGTAAATAAAATATTTATAAAAAATAAAATTAAATTAAAATTAAATTAAATTAAAAAAAATAAATAAAATAAAATAAAATTTAATAAAATGTAAATGAAATACTTTAATAAAATGCATGCTAAATTATGCAATTAAATATATATAATGTATATAAAATAACCACTGAGCTCCACTTCTTCAAACCAAATTCTACATTGATCAGGAATTGAACCCAGGCCTCCTTTAATATCATTGATGTGTAACTCTTTAATGTGCTAAATTTACATGTATTTTTAAAACATTATCTTCATAAGAAAAAAGCACTTGAGTTGAAAAGACAATGAAATAGACTGAAGCGTTCTTCCTATGTTGCATTAAAGCATAATTTGAAAGGCATTGCTTTAAAGTATCCTTTTTAAATAATATTTAACTTGATATAACAATTAAATAGGCTTTAGTGTAAGAATGCTTCAGAAATATATTTATTCAAGTGTAGTTCCTTACAGCTTAATGAAGTATAATTTAAAATGTACTACTTTAAAAATACATTTTGAAAAATACAGAAAGGTAGTTTAGGTGCATTTCCAGAAATTGCATGGAATGCAGAATTTACTTTTAATATACGTTACATACTGTAAGTATATTATTTATGCACATATGCTTTGTTTTCACAAGAGAGTGAACAATTTGTATATTTGTGTTTATTTTGTTTCCATATATTAGTGTAAAATTAGTATCATAGTATATACACATTTTGCTATATGACTACATGTTGTACACTGGTGCTATCTTTAGGACCCAGGCACTGAAAATTCGGCCGGTCATTGGCCATTAGGCCCAGGCAAAGGGTAGCACATGGGCATGGTGGAGGGATCTGCACCGCCCCTTTTTACAGGGTACATTAACTTGGTGCATATATTGTACATACTTGTACATATATGTATGAAACTCAGTGCACATATTGTTCTCATCGACCCGAACAACTTTTGTGCTGACAGTCATTGGCTCCGCCCAACAGGAATTCAGCCATTTTGGATTTTGTGAAAAGAGCATGTGGTGAACTTTTAAATACTCCTCCTAGGGGATTCAAGTGATTGTCACCACGCTTGGTCAACATTGTGTCATGTCAAGACATTGAGGATGCTAAATTGCAAATGGATTTTTAATATCTTGATTTTTAATATTTTTAATATCTCGAAAAGTTTTGCCATGGCAAGGCAATAAATTTATGGCGAAAAAAGGGACACAGGATGTGTTTCATATCTTCTGAGTGCATTGAGTGATTTAGATGAAACTTGAGCTGTATTTTTGGTACTGGGGGCTGAGAACATGGATGTAGCTATTCTGTGTCATAGTGCCACCAACTGGCAGCAGGAAGTGTGTGACTTAAAACAGACTTTGCAATAATCCTCTTATATTTACCAGAATTACCTCAAACTTGGTCAGAATAATGTCAAGACATGGCTGATATAAAATTGTTAAAGGATTTTTGATATCTTCAATAGTGTTGCCACTAACATTCAAACATTAATTCTCTTTTTGAGAGTTTTTGGGGCTCTTAGCATACTTAGCATACACATGGGCATGGGGGGGGGCTCTGAAGCGCCCCTTTTTGACAAAAGTGGTGGAATCAGTTTTACCTACAGTCACCAAACGTGATACATATATTGTTCTCATCAATCCGGACAATTTTCAAAGTTGACAGACATTAGCTCCACCCAACAGGAAGTAGGTCATTTTGGATTTAATGTGGATTTTTTGAAAATTGCATGCTCTGAATTTTTAAATACTCCTCCAAGGGGATTCATGCAATTCTCATCAAATGTGGTCAACATTATGCCAAGACACTGAAGATGCTAAATTGGGAACGGATTTTTGATATCTCAAACGTTGTGGCCATGGTGAGGGATTAAACTAATGACAAAAAAGGGAAAAAGGAAGACTCTCATATCTTCTAAGTGCACTCTCTGATTTAGATCAAATTGGTGTTGTATGCTTGATAATGGGGGCTATGTTGCACCCCTTAAATGCATATGCCCAGTACACATTACTTCACTACAATTAATTACTGGCTAATAAGGATAACAACATATATCTCTTATCTTCTTCACGCATTATATCACCAATTATGAGCTGTATGTTTGGACATGGAAGCTGTTGTAAAGCCTTAGACCTGGGCTTAACCTAACAGATCAGCACAAAACAAGTTACTCTACAGCACTCACTTGAATATGCATTGTTTTCATGCACCCACCGGGTGGCGATGGCACTGTAGTGCTTGGGCCCATCATCGCTGCTTGCAGCTATAGTCGTAGATTGTTTCTTTACGTCAAGTGCACAGAGTAGAGAAAGTGCTTCTGGGATTTCAGTGGGTTTCTATGGAGTTTATGCTTCACTCATGTGCAAAAGTGAAAAATAGGCTTGAGGCATAAAAGGAAGGTGGCATCATGCAGGGTGGAATTTTTGGGCTTCACTTATGTGTCTGTGATGCACAGCAATACCACAGATTTCTGTGGTAAGGAGTAAAACATGAAGACCTGTGCTGTTATAGGGTAATGATTAAACTGTGAGTGGTAAAACATCACACCACCTGGCATAGATTGTTCTCGCAAAACTAGTTCAGATGAAGTGTCACATCACTCCATCTTCAACAAGCCTGAGTGATTGCGTAATGGGGACATCAAAAAGCAGAATCTTCAATATTCTACATAGTGATAAAGAACCTCCACCTTTTGATCGAAGCAGGCATGGCAAATCATAATAAACCTAAGGTTTGCTCGGCTACTGTGGGGCAAGACCCCATTTTCTGGTTCTAGTAAAGACTCAGACTGCAGCATTCTGCACTTACTGGAAGTTGTTTATGCACTTACTGGAACATCCTGACCTCAAGGCATTGGTTCAAACAAGATATAACAAAAAAGGTGAACTAGTTTTACCACATCATACGATGACATTATATTTTTAGAGCTTCTCAGTCTGACATATTTTGTCTGTCATCACTTGTAGGTGTAATTACAATCTAATTATAGTTAATTAATAAAAATGGTGATAAGGCATTGAGACTGCCCTTGTAAAAGGAAAGTGTAATTAAGTGACTTTTAAAAAGTATGCTTCATAGGAACAGTACATATCTTTAGGGTTAACTCTCTATACACACCTTAATTCATACTAAATGTATTATTTTGGAACAACTTATGACAAATTAAGGGGGAATTAAATTGAACAACTTATGACAAATTAAAGGGGAATTAAGTTGAACAACTTATGACAAATTAAGGGGGAATTAAGTTGAACAACTTATGACAAATTAAGGGGGAATTAAGTTGAACAACTTATGATAAATTAAGGGGGAATTAAATTGAAATTATGCCATATAATTTTCATTTTATAATGAAAAATATGCCATTTAAATATATCACAAATGCATTCAGTTTTGCTTTTTTCAACCAATTTAGTTGCACTCAAGTAGACTTAAAAATGTAATATATAGGCACAATTGTTACAACACTTGAAGAAGATTATAAATATACTATGAGGTGTACTAATGCACATATCACATATACTTCTGTGCTACTTATACTTCAACTAAAATACAATGAAGTATGTTTAAATTATATTTCAGTGTCACTAAAATATACCTGAATAATTTAATAAAATATATATATATATATATATATATATATATATATATATATATATATATACATATATATATAAAAAAACATTTAAATATACTTTAATAAAATGCACGCTAAATTATGCAATTAAACATGAAACATTGAAACATCTAAGCACAACCTTCTGATGAATATTCCAATGCTTTAACCACTGAGCTCCACTTCTTCAAACCAAATTCTACATTGATCAGGAATTGAACCCAGGCCTCCTTTAACATCATTGTACTCTTTTTAAATAATACATAACTTGACATTACAATTAAATATGCTTTAGTGTAAGAATGCTTCAGAAATATATTTATTCAAGTGTAGTTCCTTACAGCATACCAAAGTATAATTTAAAATGTACTACTTTAAAAATACATTTCGAAAAATACAGAAAGGTAGTTTAGGTGCGTTTCCAGAAATTGCATGGAATGCAAAATTTACTTTTAATATACTTTACATACTTGAAGTATACTATTTATGCACATAGGTATGCTTTGTTTTCACAAGAGAGTGAACAATCTGTACATTTGTGTTTATTTTGTTTCCATATATTAGTGTAAAATTAGTATCATATTTTTATCAACATTTTGCTATATGAGTACAGGTTGTACACTGATGCCATCTTTGTAGACTTTATGTGAAATGCACAGAGTATAGAAAGTGTGCTTTTGGGATTTCAATGGATTTTTGTGGCATTTACTCTTCACTCATGTGATGTGGCAAGTGTGGAGTGAAACATTTTGAAAATGAAGTCGAATGAGGGCTTGATACAACACATGATGGTACAGTAGTTTAAAAAAGTGTATACTGTCATAAGACAGTGGGGACCCTGGCAGGTCTAGTTATGAAATCATAACTAAAGGTCAGAGCCAGAATGTAACACAGCCAAGAGGGCACTCTGGCACATAACGTGTCACCTCACTCCACCTTTTACAAGCCTGAGTGATTGCATAATGGGGGGCATCAGAAAGCATAATCTTCTAAATTCTACATAGTGATAAAGAACCAAATCATAATAAACCAAAGGTTTGCTCAGATACTGTGGGGCGAGACCATTGCTTTATACAGTACGTCATTAGCAGTATTTTATAGTCAACACAAAATTTTACTGGGAGCCAATGTAGTGTGTATAAGACAGGAGTAATATGATCAAATTTTCTGCATTCTGCACATACTGGAGCTTGTTTATGCAACTGCTGGAACAAGGCATTAATCTAACCTAGATATGCCAAAAGCATGACCTAGTTTTTCCACGTGATGTAATGACTTTATATTTCTTAGCACAGCAAAGTTTCTGAGATGAAAAAGGTTATCCTAGTAATATTATTTAATTATTTAATAATTATTTATTCTAATGAGAGACTGAAGTCAAAGATCACACAAAGGTCTTTCACTAGACACAATGCAACTATTGTCAGAAAGTAGGAAGTAGGGACTGAGCATCTAGTGCTTAACATGCTTTTCACATTCCTCAACTGTAATTTAGCTTAGTTTGTTAAAGACACATTCTGAATTGCAATCAAATAATTGAATAATGCAGAATACACAATTAGAGAATTTAAAGTAAAGAAAAGAATGAATAAAATATGTATGCATTAAAAACAATAAACCAACATAAAATAATAAAATACATAGGAAGTAAAATGGACTGGCTAAAAAGGGCATTACAAAATATTAAAAAGCCTAATGCTACATGGAATGGTGCACTTCACATTTCTCAGTCTCTTTTTTTTTTTTTTATTTAAGAGTGACAGCTGAAAGTTTCCCACAGAATTTGACCTGTTCTCTCTCCCATACTAGGTGGGAAGAGATTGCGGAGAAGATAGTTAGAGTGATGCATGTCCTTTATTAATTTTACAGTGGCCTATATACTCCATGTCTATAAGTCTGGAAGATATAGGGGGATCCTTTGAACCTTCATCATTATTTTCATTCCTCTTTTTTGTACCTTGCCTGTTGCACCTCACTGAAAAAGAGCTTCAAAAGGGGCCCCATTTCTAACCCTAACAGTAAGGAAGTGTAAACGCTTAGAGGTCTTTTTCACTCACACCTTTTCCACTGAGATGATTATCCAGACTGAAACCTAGGTATTTTATCTTGGTTACAATTGGCACAGTGTATCTACCAAGCATTAAAAATGTGTGAACAACTTTGGTGAGAGGGTTAATAATCACAGATCAGCCTTTAACTGCCCCAGATGTCAAATGAACATATACCTTAGTTTGTTTAAATACATTCTATTGGCTACCAGCTGCTATGGTGACAAACAGGATCAGAATAACCAATCAGGAGCATGCATATTTCCATAAATATAACATAAAATGTCATTTTCTCCTATTCCTAACATCAAAAATATAAATTCTCATAAACATACACTCACTGAGCACTTTATTCAACATCTTCTAATGGCTACTTCCAGCATGATAATGCACCATGTCACAAAGCAAAGGTCATCCCAAACATGACAATGAGTTAAGTGCTCTTCAGTGGCCTTCTCAGTCACCAGATCTGAAGCCAATATAACACCTTTAGAATGTGGTAGAACAGGAGATTCACAGCATGAAAGTGCACCTGAAAAATCTGCAGGAATTGTGTGATGAAATCATGTCAACATGGACCAGAATCTCAAAGGAATGTTTCAAACATCTTGTGGAATCCATGCCATGATGAATTGAGGTTGAAGAATAAAGGGAGGCTCTACTAAGGATTAGTGTATTGTTCATAATAATGTGTCAAAAGTCAAGGGAGTGGCTTTAGTGTAAGTATTTTGTTTTCAATTACTGGTACTCAATATACTATATATAGAGAGATCAGTGCCAGTGGTGCAGCACATCCAACAGCATCTACATCCACACTGCTTCAACACATTCAGCATCATGCTGCCTTTCCTGAAGCTTACTCTACTCACCTGTAAGTTTCATCTATGCTTTCCATATGCAGTCCATGGGTGTGTTAAGCTAACTGTTACCTCATCCAACTTAACAGGGGAAGTAGTAAACAAGTAGTGAAATTTATTTTCTTTGGATAGTAAGCTATCTGTGTTTTGCTTTACAGTACTTATTGCAGCACCTGGCTTGCTTGTCTCTGGAGGTAATATTTGAATGCAGTCAAACACCATGATTTTAAATAACCTAGCATGTGATAATGGTTTCACAGAGAAAATGAACAAATAATTCAGGTTTACTTGCTCAAATATCTGTGTGAATAATCTGTTCTTTCAGAGAGTGTGATTACATGCGATGGTGATGTCCATCGCCTCACTTGTGGTAAGTTTAATTGTCTTTCATTCTGTATAGTTGTATGTAAACATTGAATTATTAGAGGAAACTAGATATAGCACTGCTGTAATAAATATGAATTTCTTTGAATCGTAAAGACTTTTTATATTTATATGGTTTCAGACACTGGACTGATAATGGTGAAGTCTACTCTGTACGGCCGTACGGATAGTACCATCTGCAAAACTCCACATCCTCCAAATCTTCAGATTACTGGCACTAGCTGTTCCTCTCCTATTTCAGATATTTCTGAAAGGTACAGTGTTTGTTGGGTTATAATATACACAACAAATCTACCACAACTGGCAGAAATTGAAACACAAGTGATTTAATGTCATTTATATAATTCTTTAAAATAATTTTTACCACTGTGCTGCTAAATGCTCGAATCTAATTGGTCACAAGGTTTTGATTAATTTTCTACAACAGCAGCTCTATACAATAGGCACTAGTGTAGTTGCAAGGTTTATATTAATACGCTTGCTCTAATACATTATTCTTTCTAGAATAACTGCTTACACAGGAATTTGTATGGTTAACACACTGTTGACAGATGTTTATTTAGTATTTATGAAAGGAGTTTTATGTAAAGTCAGTAAGGCTTCCAACAAATCAAGGTCAGAGGACTATGAACTTTGCAGTTTCACAGTAACAGGACACACTGTTTTTTTCTTTCTTTTTTTTTTTTTGTCTTATTAATTTCAAGAGAGAGGAACAAAACAAGTTTGTGCTGGTGAGGAAATGTCTAATGTCTTACTTGATGTTCCACAACATCAAACATAACAATAAAGGGATGTATGATGTATCCTTCTTTAATAAGTAACCAGTTGTAATAGTTGAGAAATTCGGAATTAGAGGAATAAAATACGTCAAGGCAGGCTGAAATAATCAACTTCAGTGTAGTAACAGTAGCTCTGCTTTACACTGGGGTCCATCACACCATAACATCTTGCCCTGGCCAGGCTTGTAATTAATTAATTAATTGTAAGTCATTTAAAAAAAAAAACTGAGAGTCAAAAATTTGAAGTCATGGTAAGGGTTAAGCGTCATATTAATTAGCTGCATTAATAATTATGTCAGTTGAAGGTCCTCACAAGGATAGTAAGACAATTCACTCTCACAGAGTTGCCTCACCCCTTTCTAACTAGATAGAGAGGCACTGCCATTTTCTTTTTCTTCTGTGATCATTATTATGAGAGGACTTATACACAGCATAGTTCTGCTATTTATTCCAAATTCTGAATAAGCCAACACATAACTCTGCTGAGAGCATTTGGTTTGTTTACCCAAACAGATGCAATGGACTAACAGAGTGTGAGGTGAATACGGATGTGCTTGACTCCCCTGACCCATGTAAAGGAACCTACAAATACTACCAGACCACTTACGAGTGCATCAGTGGCCGTAAGTAGTCTATAGAGTGGGGTGTGTTTGAATTTATGAAGACCCATATGGAATTGGCATCACAGTGCAGAGTACAGGATGTTCACTATTAACTGGATTAACTGGATAAAATTAATGGCTGAATACTCAGTAGTCTTAAATGTAATCAGTAACATATTCCGTTACACTGCTGAAAAGGGGTGACATATTCAGTTTATTTTTAGGATACTTTTTTAAAAAAAGAATTTAAAGGCACAGTTTAATTATGATGTGTGATCAGTGTTATGGTTGGTGGCTTCCTGTTTGTTATGCAAAGCGCTTCTAAATAGTGAGTTTCTTAATTATTTGCTCATTGTATACAGATAAGAGCAACAAATCTACAAAATTAACAGCAGACAACCCCCTCACATTCATACACATCATGTATTAACTATTGTATAATACATTCAGACACCTTGGATTGGTTAACAATGTCTCTAGGAATAAGTGGCGTATGTTCTGATCAGGAGTGCAGAAAGATGCTTGAAGCAAGGGGGGCTGCCAACTGAAAGGAAAAGTGTGACGTCATATATTTATTAAAAAAAAATTTGCACACACACATATACATACACATGCACACCACACATGTGGGGAGTGAAATGAATAGAATCCAATCCAATACTGATCCACTGTTAATGCCAGTCTTAGCCCCAATACAGATATTCAATATTTGGCATAATTTAATATAATATACTGAGTTCTTCCTCTTTCTATTTTCTTTAAAAAAAATAACATACTGCATCTAATTTTTTGTTTGTTTGTTTTTGTATCCATATGATAATTTCTGAATGCTATATGGTTTACTGCTTACCTGTTACAAATGTGCAACTGAAATGGACTTATTTGAGATTTTTACCATTTGATTTGACTAACATTTTGAAGGTGCAAAATACTTTTATTGTGACACAAAGGTTAATTATAGAAAAAAGCAGAATTTTGTTGGTTGCATATGTATTCACCCCACCCAAACCCCCCACGAGCAGTGTTGGGTTTTAATAGCTTGTTGATGGAATTATCTATGAATACTTATGTTGTGTATTGTCAGATTGTATACATTTCACTTTGTGTCCTTCTTCTAGGGGTTGTTGCGGTCTGTGAAAATAGCTACCGCACACTGGACTGTGGTAAGAACTTTTTGTCCTTATAGTTAAGCTTTTTATTACTTTTGATGTTGTGAATCTATAGCAAGCTTGCCTGTATATCTGTGCAGGAGATGATTCTATTCAAATCATAAATGCGAACTACGGGCGTGCTGATTCTGTAACCTGTTCACATGAAGTCCCTACTGGTTTGACCCTCAAAAACAACTGCTACGCTCCTAACACACTGAGTCTCCCACATGTGGCTCAACTGTAACTATTGTGCTTGTTTTTTTAAATAAATGTTTTACTTATAAGATGCATTTACCTGTTGTCCATTGCTCAAAGAGGCTATGTTAACATCTTACTTTGATTTAAAGGTGCAATGGACATCAGAGTTGCACTGTAGAAGCTTCATCCACCATCTTTACAGATCCTTGTCAAAAAACTGTTAAATACCTCACCGTGTCCTACACGTGTAATCCATCTCCTAGTGAGTAATCTGCTCTCCCTGACAATCCTTTCTTTTTTTTAAAATCTCTTTTGGTAAAGAGTGTGGAGTATTTTACCTCACTGAAAATGTTTAGTATGATCTTTACTTTAAATGTGCATACATTATCTTTTATGCACCTGCAACATTACCAAATGATAATTCTCATTCCTGCAGTATGTCAAGGTGCATGGAACAGCAAGGCCAATCTTTTGTTTTCGCTATACACTGAAGACATTTGGGTTTGAGATCAAAAGATGAATATGAGATGATAGATCAGAATTTCAGCTTTCATTTCCTGATATTTACATCTAGTTATACATGTTCTAAGTTGTTTAACGCATCTAGATGTAAATATCAGAAAATGAAAGCTGAATTTCTCATATTCACAAAGTCTTATGTTCATCATTTTTGATCTCAAACACAAACGTCTTTAGTGTATAGCAAAAACAAAACAATTGGCCTTGCTGTTCCAATACTTTTGGGTTGTGATTGTGTGATACCTTATTTTTATTTGTAAACTCAAAAATTGTTGACAGCTCTACACTCCCTGTTCTGTTTACAATACTCATGAAAAAAATGTCCTCATTATCACATCTTATTTAAAAATTCTAACATTTAATTACAGAAATAAAACCAAAATCACAACATAAAACCTCTTTTTTTAACTTCAATAATGACTCTGTTTCCTTCAGGGGATGTTGTGACCTGTGAAGGCGGTACTGCTAAGCTGACATGTGGTTTGTGCTCCTTTACCCCTAATTTTTTGTATATTATATTATATTATATTATAATAACATATTACATTATATATATACAGTACTGTGCAAAAGTCTTAGGCACATGCAAAGAAATGCTGTAGACGCCTTCAAAAATAATGAAATGAAATGTTTCTAAATTAAAAAAAATACTATAAAGAGCAGTAAACAGTAATAAATGAAACAAAGTCAATATTTGGTGTGATGATCATTCGTTTTAAAAAAAAAAATAGTAGTCTCAGGTACAATTTGTGCAGTTTTATAAGGAAATGAGCTGTAAGTGTTGCTGAGCATCTTGCAGAAGCAGCTACAGTTCTTCTGGAGACTTTGTCACACTTGCTTCTTATTTTTGCAGCAAAATCCAGCAGCCTTCATTATGTTTTTTTTGTCTGAAAAGTGGTCTCATGTAATATGCTGCTTTCTTTACTGACATACAAACATTTTTCTGTAACATTTAATTTTGTGCTAGAAAACTAATGTTTGGAAATCTAAAAGGTTTTTGTACTGAATCAATAATGTAGAAGTCAAGAAATAAAAATGTATAACAATGTATGTACTAAAAAAAATAGGGTGCCTAAGACTTTTGCACAGTACTGTATATAACCTATTAAAGATTTTAAGCACCATCTATAAATGCATGTTCTAGGAAACCTGAGTAATGGTGAGTGTTATACCAAGCAGATCTAGCTAGATCTAGATTTGTTCACAAAAGATTTGGTCTTTTATATATATATGTGTGTGTATATATATATGTACCGAATTCTTCTAATTTTAGGTGCTGGCAAGATAAAGATCAACAGTGCTAAATACGGCCGAAGCGATACCACCACATGTTCTTCAGGCCAATCTGAAAATGAGCTCTCCAACACACATTGCGACATGTCTTGTGCCCTAAATATAGTTGCAGCTAGGTAACAGAAGTATTAAATGAAGTGTCACCTTTATCATTAAGTTACATGACCATTAACATTAGCATACATTACTGATATCTGTGGAGACAATTCAAATGAAAACCTGTTTGTTTTGCAGATGTAATGGACAGAGTAGCTGTGAGGTGCCTGCTACGAATGATTTCTTCTCTGACCCCTGCTCTGAAATCTATAAGTACCTGAAAATAGGGTACTCCTGTGTCTAACTGTGAGTTGCTCTCTTTCTCTCTCATATATCTGATGAAATTCATCTAATGTTGAGCCCCACATATACTGTATCATATATTATATTGTATTTATAACATAGTGTTGATGATTTCTCGATTTTCTGTAACAGCAGCTCTGATCATAGTGCTGGCTAAAATTCAAATCACAGGTTTACATTAAAGCGCTCATTCTAATAAATTATCATTTATATAGTAATAACTCATTCACATGGATGTCCAACTAAATAATAATCTAAATAATAAATATGTGGTTATTTAACAAAGCAATACATCTAATCCCTGATATCGTGTAGTTTTCTGTAAGGAGACGTTTATTCAACTTCTATGGTAAGAGTCTCTGGTATCAGTGTTTTGTAACACAACAAGGTCTTTAAGACAGAGGACTTTCCATTTATATCTGCTATAATGTGAGTGATAACAGGAACTAATTTGTCTCAAGGCATATAATTGCATTAAATGTAACTATAAAAAGTGTTATGTGTTGTTCATTAATAAATTTAAAAAATTTTAATCAGTGGAATCATTGCTGTGGTATAAGAGAAATAAAACACAGCTGTTACTGGAAAATAATCGACTTCAGGGTGGTAACAGTAATCAAACCATTTTTTGATTGATTTTCCTATAATAGCACAACCTTTCATATTTTATTATTTACTAATTAAAGGTAAAAATTGCAAGTCCAAGCCACAGTGAAAAATTTTAAAGGACAAGGTAGATTTAAATTTTAAAAAGAGGCCAAATACTAACATCACTATGTAATGTTAATTTTGTACTAAATCTCAAAAGATGATACAACACAAAATATACTGCAAAAATATTCCAAACTTAAATTAAATTTATTTTTCATCTTTATTCTGAATCATGTCACTTCTTGAATACAGTATGAAAGTTAGTTTATGTATTATGTTATTTGGTTTTTTTTTGGGCAGTATTACAACCATTCTTTTTTTCCCCCTGTTGTTGTTACTGCTATTGAAGGTATACCTAGAGGGACTGCAGCTTTCTCCCCAGCGGCCTCTCTTCAGTCTGAAAAGGAATCAGCTTTAAATATGCAACCAGGCACATGATAACGTGCAGGAGTCTTGGTGGTGGTATACTTAACCTTTGCATGTTATATAATAAACTGATCTAATGATTTTATTCTTGAAACTTTAATCCACTTTACTAATGATTGTGGAATAAACTATCCTCTCAGTGCAAGCATAACAGATGAGAGTTGTGTGAATTCATGTGCAGTTGGTTAAAATTCAGTTTGTGTCCAGTTCATGAGCTGATAAACAAACACATTTTAAACACAGAGCTCAAGCAGACAGGTGCAAAACGTAATCCAAAGGCAGAATACAGATAAATAGTTCAAGGCTGTAATACAAGTAGGCATACTTAAGAGATCATTAATTACACTCATTAAGTTATTAAAGGCATTCATGCACAGACAATACATGTCAAGTGTTCAATAAAATAGATCAGAAAATAAGGAGAGAATGATTAAGGGCAGCATAGTGTAGCAGCGGGTAGTGTTTGCTGGCTGAAAATATTTTAACACTTCAAACAGTGATCTAATGATTTTAGAAAGTATAACACTTCATAGGGTAAAGAAGACTTTGGACCAGGGTGGAGAAAAATGATCCTATTTTAGTCATGGGATTTTGATGGTCCAAAATTTTGTCCCCTTAAACATTGGTGTGAACATTGCTTAATATAGGAAAATAAGAGATTTTATGCAACACATTATATGATACTGTAAAGGAAGAAGAAAAAATTGGGCACTTGGACTGGACACACATTATACTACTTTAGGAAGTCTTACTGTTGTATTCTTTCACACTGAGGTGAGATTCCGGTGGCCCAGAATAATTTAGTCCCTTAAACAGTGGTTTGAGCATTGGTCCATCTAGGAAAAGGCATTTGATACACCATGATATGATGCGTATAAGGGTGAAAGTGGTTCAAACAAGACATTGTGTTATTAATTTGTACTACCGTAAAATGAAAAGCAGCTTAAATTCATTTACCAATTCAATGTCATTCAAAACATTAAAATTAAAAGAAAAAAGACTAATGCAGTGGTGGCTTGTCCATATGGGGCTGTTTATCAGCATTTATATCAGCTGTTTAACAAATGTTAATCTTCATAAAATCCTCATTCACAACTCAATACATTTAAATTCCACTGAAATACTAATTACCTCTTTTGAGCGGCCAGTGATTTCAAATTGTGTTATTTGGCAGACAAAAGCCAATGTACTGCTGATTTGCTCTTGTTTCAAGATAGCAATCATAGGGCACTAATAGAGATCCATAGAGGCAGGATTTGTGCTGCCCCATGTTTACTCTATGAACATTTTCAGTGGAGGAGGAGAGCAAACAGGATAGTTAATGACATGGTTGCCAGATTGGGTTTAAGAATAAAATCTTGTTATATAGCAAATAACCTATGATCTTGTTATATGCAAATAATTAAATACTTGAAAGGCTGCAAAAGACAAGAAACATGTTTCCCTTTTCCAATGGACAAATGTTTTTGGCATTTTTAGAGTTTTAGGTCTTTTGTGTGGTTTTTGAGATTGTTTTGTCAGAGACATTCACACCAGTGGCCTGCCAGAGGTCATTCTATAGGGCTCTGGCAGTGCTCATCCTGTTCCTCCTTGCACAAAGGAGCAGAAACCGGTCCTGCTGATGGGTTAAGGACCTTCTATGGCCCTGTCCAGCTCTTCTAGAGTAACTGCCTGTCTCCTGGAATCTCCTCCATGCTCTTGAGACTGTGCTGGGAGACACAGCAAACCTTCTGGCACGTATTGATGTGCCATCCTGGAGGAGTTGGACTGCCTGTGCAACCTCTGTAGGGTCCAGGTATCGCCTCGTGCTACCCGTAGTGACACTGACTCTAGCCAAATGCAAAACTAGTGAAAAACAGTCAGAAAAGATGAGTAGGGAAAAAATGTCAGTGGCCTCCACCTGTAAAACCATTCCTGTTTTGAGGGTCGTCTCATTGTTGCCCATCTAGTGCACCTGTTGTTAATTTCATTAACACCAAAGCAGCTGAAACTGATTAACTACCCCCTGTGCTACTTAACTGACCAGATCAATATCCCAGGAGTTTAATTGACTTGATACTCTGATTAAAAAGTGTTCCTTGAATTTTTTTTGAGCAGTATATATATATATATATATAATCCATGCATATTATATGATATAAAGTCAATCAGTCAAAGTTTAGGCTTACATTTCTATGTCTTCTTATATGATTTTACAATTTATGAACTAATCAGTTTGTATCCAGCTTGATAAATGAGACCCAAAGTTTTTTCGTTGCTGTCAGCAATACTGTATCTTCAGACATGAAAAGGAGGCATTTGTTAATGTCCTTAATGTGAATGCTTTAATTTTTAAATATATATATATATGTAACAAATGCTCTCCCTTGTGCCTACTAGACTGTTCTCGTTATGTCAGGCTGGGAAAGTAATAGAGTAATATCGCCACCTATTGGATAGTTCAGGTAAGTATGTAATTCGAAAGCTGGTATAAAGGAGAAGTAGGATCAACATTTATCATTTAAATAGGATTATCTGGCACGGAATCAATTCCATAGTAAAGAGTAAGGGAAATGTTATTACAGTGTGTACTGCATAATGAGGAATGAATTACAGCAAAACACTGTTTTTGCTAGTACTGTTTTGCATCTAACATGGTTCAGGACACTGATCAGGGCTAATCTACCAGTAGAACAAGAGATTTTGTAATTTCTTATGATGATCATGGACACGTGGTCTTTTTAAATCTAAAATCAAATGAAATAGACCTATTATATGGCTGCTGCAGCAAAAGAAATGACAATGATGGCAAATTGCTGACAGTTACTGCTATTTTTTTAAGATTAAAATATTCTGTAGCCTATTTACTTGCATTCAGTACTTAGACTAAAATGTCATAAAATGTCATTTGTATCTACTTTTTATAAACATTATTTTTGCTAATATTTGATAAAACGGATTTAACCTGGCTGGTAGTCTGTAAAACACATTTGACAGCTAACCAAAATATAATTAAAATAAATT
This sequence comes from Pangasianodon hypophthalmus, assembly GCF_027358585.1. NCBI lineage: Eukaryota > Metazoa > Chordata > Actinopteri > Siluriformes > Pangasiidae > Pangasianodon > Pangasianodon hypophthalmus. Next base: position 23,399,303 of record NC_069717.1, read on the forward strand.
GTTTTCTGATCAGTAATAAAGCTAGGCTCTCGTAGCCTGTAATAATTTACTTCACTCTCATTCCATAGCCAACAGGAAGAAAGATGAAGGAGTAGTTCTTCTTCTACTTCTACTAAAGAAAAAATTTGTGGCAAGCAAATTCATTCATTTGTTCATTTATATTCAGTAACCGCTTTATCCTGGTCAGGGTTGTGGTGGATCCTGAGCCTATCTTGGAAACACTGGGTGTGAGGCAGAAACACACTGTGGATGGGATGCAGGTCAATCCCACGCACCATGCACGTGCACATTTGCACACTGAGTCACTTTTTTTTTCTATTCTATTTCTATATTTTTCTAAGTTATTAATATGTTGTTGTATAGCTGAAACTTGCTATATGTAATGTCAACACTATTAGCATCATTGTAGGGCTTTATAAATTCTCACACTGTTCGCAGTTGAAATGAATGCTCTGTGGGTGAAATATCATTAATAATTGAGTTGATAAAACATGGACACATTACTAGCATTGCTGCACTATTTTAATCATACACCAGTTAGAATATACTGGGGAAACCACTTTCCAGGAGTGTCAGTATAATCTGTTTCACCTGTTTCTTAATTATAAAAGCATATGGATGAAACTTGTAGAGTTCAGAGGAAAAAGAGAGACAGATTACAATCATCACTGTTGAATGTCAAAGCCATTTCAATAGTAATATTTTGTAATATTTGTGTGAGGAAACCTCCTTTCAGCCAGTTCTCTCTGTGGTCTAGTGTAAAAGAATGAAGTATGGATGAAACGTGCTGAATGAAACTGTGCCATTATAGTAGGATGTAAAGTAAATGTAATCTACTGGCAATATACTACAGGGAAACCACTTTTCTAGGTGCATGTGCTCTCAGAGTAAAGCCTAGTGTGTACCTGAGATAATTAACCTAAAATAACACAGACTACTTATTGTGCAATACAGTTTATGTCTGCAACAAAACTTCAGGTTGTGTGACACACACATACACTATTATTATTATTATTATTATTATTATTATTATTATTATTATTACTACTACTACTACTACTACTATTATTATTATTATTATTATTAAAGCTGCAAGCAGCATTTTTGGTGGGGCCAGCACCCAGACACGGTGAAACACACATTCACAGACACGCTACTATTGTTGCCTAAAGAATCACAAGAAAACAGAGCTTTAGGCAAAGGGATTCAAGAGTGATTTGTAATTTCACTCATGATGTGTATGTTTGACCATGGACAGTGGTGGAATGAACAAATGGGAAGCAGGGTGGCATTGCTGCAGCATTGTTTAGACAGGTGTCAAGATGATGTGATCCAAATTTGGTGAAGATTGTCAAAATTTGAAGGACGTCCTGAAGATGCCTACCAAGTTTTTTGTCAGTGCGCAAACTCGTTGCTGACATACAGCGTCGATTCCTGTTTGGCGGCTTCGCTGTCAGATTTGTTGGCCCATTATGGACAAACCGTTTGAAATATTCAAAATTATTTTGATAACATTTGTGAGGCTTACTCTGAAGATGATGTTTGCCAAATGTGGTGATGACTGGAGACAATTTGTAGGAGAAGTAGCAAAAAAAGAGTTTTTAACAAAATCCAAGATGGCCAATAGGAAGAACACTTGAATTTCAGATGTTGGTGTGCGTTCACTTCTGCATACTGCAGGGAATTATAGAAAAAATGAACTGTGAATTTATCACAAACTCTTCAAATGATACAAGGGAAAAAAAAGAAAGTTGTTTCAGTTCTTGAACATAAGGTGGCGCAGTCACGTAACTTCTTGGGTACATTCAGGGCATGGTCCTGAACGTAGTTATCAAATTTCGTGATGCATTGCTGAGATACACCTTCACATCCTGTTTTTTGATTTTGCCAGTGTGGTACAGGAATATAGGTTTGAATATCAAAATTCCTTTGAGAACTTTTGTTCAGACAGGTCTCAAGATGATGTGAGCCAAATGTGGTTGAAGATTGGACAAAATTTGGAGGACAAGTAGCAAAAATGGCAGTTAGATGTAAGCATTTTATGCATGTTATTCTAACTTTTGACCAGTATATGGTGCTACCATGAAATTTATTGCATAGCCTCAGGTCACGGTCCTGAAGATGCCTACCAAGTTTTGTGTCAGTGTGCAAACTTGTTGCTGAGATACAGCCTCACATCCTGTTTAAATTTAGTGATGGTTGTTCAAAATTTGTAGGAGGAGTAGCAAAAAAAACAGAAACTTTAATTAGACAGAAATTGACATCATAGGGTGCATTGAACTCGTCTCGGCCCAGGGAACTGGCGTTTAAATTTTGAACACACGGTTCGAAGGTTATGACCATAAATGTACTTCCAAATTAGGCCCAAATTTGACCCAATGGTGGCACTAGAGTGTTGGCAGCACTTGGCTCAAATTTGGTCAGAATGTTCCTTAGACCTGCCCCAATCAGTGTGTGCCAAATTTCACAACTTTTTCCAGACGGTTCTTCTGGCTGCTATAGACACCCTAGCCAGAAGAAGAAGAAGAAGAAGAAGAAAAAGAAACATAGAATAGCAGTAGGGTGCCTATCCACCTTCAGTGCTTGGCCCCCTAATAATAATAATAATAATAATAATAATAATAATAATAATAATAATAATAAACCCTACTGTCTGAACAAGAGAATGCATCTGAAGTACTAGACATTTACAGTTTCTAACCTGGCGCATCAATTCTTGCTATGTTACACAGAGACACTGAAAACACGGCGAAAGCTAGAATTAGCAAGTATATCCGACTAACGAGTAGATTTATCAATAAAACCTCTGACAACAATACATTCTATACTTTAAATTATGTATATTTAACTACACACTATTTAACAGGCGACGTGAAATTCACTTTATGCTGATGAAAAAAGTAATAACGCTATAAACGAACACACGCGCTCATATCGCGCACACTAGGAGAAAACATCATGAGTTCGCACATGCGCACTGACGTTTAGTTTGCTTTGCACTCTGGAACGCAATCTTCTGCATAGTGACAGTGCCTTCCAGCGCGGTTCCAGCGCGTGCCTTATGGTGGCGCTCACGAGCCCAGTCGCCATGGGACCGTAACGTGACGTGACGTGAGCGGGCCTGAAGGCGGAAGTCCGAGCATCAACAACCCCTACGTCAGTGATTTTTTTTTTTTAGGAGACAGACGTGAACGTTGTTGAGGTTAATTTGTGTGTTTTAAACAGAAACCTCTAGCTGCCATGTCTTTGTTTGGGAAGTTGTTCGGGAGCGGGGGGAAAGGGGACAAAGCCCCGAGTCCTCAGGATGCGATCCAGAAACTCCGCGAGACGGAGGAGATGTTGTCGAAGAAGCAGGAATTTTTGGAAAAGAAGATTGAGGCGGAACTGCTAACAGCGAAGAAGAACGGCACGAAAAACAAACGAGGTTCGAGTTAAACCGTAATTGACGCTTATTATTTCAGTAGTTACCTGAACTGTTAGCTGTAATTAGTTGTTGTTGGCCGTGAATAGGTAGGCGGCAGGTTAGGCGGCTCAAAATGTGTCAGCTGTCTAATAACCTGTACAGACCACGGAAACAAGGCCAGCCCCAAGCAATGTGGAGCTTTGCCTTATTACTCAGCATTTCTAGCGGCTTGTGTGTCTGTGTGTTTGTGTTTGTGTGTGTTTTTGTGTGTTTGTTTGTTTGTGTGTTTGTTTGTTTGTTTGTTTGTTTGTGTGTGTGTGTGTGTAGGGGGGGGGGGGTCTTTGAAAATGTCAAACAGCCCAGATCACACTCAGACATTTCAAAATACCCAAATCTCCAACAGCTAATCAGTGTTTTCATCATCACCTCTTCAAACTTCTATTATGTCTTTCAGTTGGAGTTTTTTATTATTATTATTTATTTACTTAGTTATTTATTTATTTTTTGGAAACCCCCTAATCTCATACCCTCCTTTAAAGTGAAAAAACATCCCGAACGACTTTCATATTCATCTTTGTAAGCAACACATGACCTTCAGTGACGTCACGATATATTTTGGAAAGAGATAAAGAGAGCTTTTTTTCTCTATTTTCAGTCTAATTGTCAGGTTCCTACATTACCCACAATGCCGTGGTGGTAGTTTCCTAATACTCACAATGTCACAAAACCTGCTGATTGTCGTGCGTGTGAGAAGTAAGCCTTGCTTCAGCTCTACTTTAAGAGAGCGAAGCAGCAGCGCTTTAGTGCTTTAAGTCTGTCTGTCTGTCTCACTGCCACATCTGTAAAGTTTCAACTTTTAATTCTAATACTGCCGTCAGTGCCATCATGTTTATCTTATCTATAGATAGTTAACTCTGCCATAACTGGTTGTATATCTGCATTGCATTCTGGAAGTTTGAGTCCAGTGTTTGTTGTTTCCACTACTCTTCTGCTGGATTTATCAATAATATGACATTAAACGTCACTGGAAAATGATAAGTGAGAAAAGAAGCACATGCTCTTTCATTTTTAGGAGCTCACAACCAAAACCTGGATCTTATCCCTTATGTTACGTATCTGTGAAGTTTGTTCCCTATTAATCACCATTGTAACTGTGCTAGTAATGTCTCCCTGTGACGTCAGCATGACAGACAACTGCTAACTTCTCACAGGAATAATGAAAATACAGCACCATGAAACAATTAAGCACCAGAATCATTATCACAAATATGAACGTATTTACTCCGTTTCAGGGTGGAGTTTTCCTTCAATGAAGCGATTAAGCGATTGGAAACAGTGCCACTGTGTTCAAAGTCAAATTTATTTATTGTTGGCACAGTATATCAGGAAATGTGTAAACTGAATTGCTTATGGTGCTTGTAAAGTAACATAAGGCACAGAGTACGCAAAACACACAACCACTTAAATATGAAGTACAATAAGAATACAATAAACAAAACACAATATAAGGAAGTAATGAAAAGGGAAAGAGAGAAAATGAACGATTCCTGTGTGTAAATGGATGTTATCTGCTTTCTCAAGCTGCCCTCCAGGCCCTGAAGAGGAAGAAGCGTTATGAAAAGCAGCTGGCTCAGATCGACGGCACTCTGTCCACCATTGAGTATCAGCGAGACGCTTTGGAGAACGCCAACACTAACACAGAGGTGCTCAAGAACATGGGCCTCGCCGCCAAGGCCATGAAGAACGCTCACCAGAACATGTACGGTTTTGTGGTCTTCAATGATCCTTTTAATGCCAGCTGTACATAAACTTTCTGACTAAAGTAAATGTGACTGTATTCTTTGATCATTATTAATTTAATTTCTCTTGTGGGTTTTTTAGGGATATAGACAAAGTGGACGAGCTCATGCAGGACATCACAGAACAGCAGGAGCTGGCACAGGAGATCTCCGATGCTATTTCAAAACCAGTCGGCTTTGGAGAAGAGTTTGACGAGGTACTGGATTCCTCAAGCGCGTACAAATTAGGCTTTGGATTTTATCACTGAACGTGCAGTATGTGAAAGCGTGTAAATTCCCAAGTGAACTGGTTGCACGGTAATGCTTTGAAATTCCAAACTGCATTCCAGCTGAATGACACTTTGCTAAACTAAGAACAATAAGGGTAAAACTAAAGTATAAACATGTAGTATAACTGGATAACTGTATTATGCTGTTATGGACAAATAACCTACAGAGTGGGATTTTATTGGATTTCTAAGCATGAGCAGATCTCTGTCAATTTAGCTCATTATGTAGACTATACTAGGAAGTGCATTAATTAGTAAAATAAAAAAAATGATACTGAGATAAAATCAGCACTTAATAATAGATTAAACTCACTGACTTATTTATTTGGTGTTTTCTCTTTTCTAGGATGAATTGCTCGCTGAACTGGAGGAGTTGGAACAGGAGGAATTGGACAATACCCTGCTGGAAATTGGTGGCCCAGAGAATGTCTCACTGCCCAGCGTGCCTTCAACCTCATTACCTTCCCAACCAGGTAACACAGACAGGGGCAGTAATAACGTACTCAGAACCATCGCTATGCATGTGTACATAAACTCACCGTTCACTTGATTAACACCTGCACGTTCATGCAGTTATCCAATCTGCCAATCCTGTTGCAGCAGAGCAGTGCATAAAATCATGCAGATACAGGTCAAAAGCATCGGTTAATGGTCAAGTCAAACATCATAATTGGAAAATGTGATAAAAGTATTTCAGAAACGGCTCATCTCCTGGGATTTTTTTAACACAGCAGTCTCTAGAGTTTACACAGAACGGTGCGAAAAACAAAAAAATATCCAGCAAGCAGCATTTCTGTGGGCGGAAACGCCTCGTTGATGAGAGAGGTCAGAGGTGACTGGCCAGACTTCCCAGTAACCACTCTTTATAACCGTGGTGAGCAGAAAAGCATCTCAGAACACATGGAACCTTGAGTAGGATGGGCTACAAAAGCAGAAGACTACATGGGGTTTGACTCTTGTCAATCTAGAACAGGAATCTAAAGCTACAGTGGGCACAGGCTCACCCAATCTGGACAGCTGAAGATTGGAAAAAGACCAGGTGACGTTTTTTGAGTCCTTTTTCACCGTTCTGTGTAAACTCTTGAGACTGTTGTATCTGAAATACCCAAAACAGCCCATCTGGCATCAACAACCAGCGTTAATACCACAATCATGTCTATGCATCTGGCCTGACCTCACACTTTGTACTGGTCAGAAAAACTAAACAAAAACAAGAAGCAACACACAGCAATGTCTCTCTCCACCTTTCCTGGCCGAAGGTCTCAGGCGAAACTACACTTTGTCATTATAAAGTTTCCGTTATTGTACATGTATAATGTACATACATAGAGGCACATACATATTCAGGCAGTGTATGTATTTTTGCTGTATTGAAGAATGGATTTTTTTCGAGACACCACCGTATCATATCGAATCAAACTTTGAATCATTACACCCCTAGTAAATGTTTCTATTCCAAGGGAAACTTCCTGTTAAATTCCAGCCACAGGGATTAATAAGGAATTATTAAGAGAGTGAAATAGACCAGTCCCAGCCATAGGACTATTCTAACCCCCTGTTCTTCTGTCTACAGCTAAGAATAGAAAGGAAGAGGATGAAGATGATATGGAGGAGCTGAAAGCTTGGGCAATGTGAACCAAGCCCAAACATCCGGACTGTCTAATCACTCGCTGTGGTGGACTGATGTTCAGAGTCGACTCGAACACCTTCGGAGAGTTAACGTTGCAAAAACAATTGTCTAGGAAATTGTAGCTCCAATTAATGGCTTAGGTCCAGAAACAAAACAAACAAACAAACAAAAAAAACTGTCCATAGGGATGTAAAGGAGGCTATGAAAGCAAAACAAACAATCAGATGAAATTTTATTCGTGAAACAATTTGGCTAAGGTTTGTTTATGGATATTTTGATGTTCTTCTCCTATTGTTGCTCATTTTCCCTTTTGAAATTGGAATGTAATCATACTGAACCCACTTAGACATCTACCTCTATCTGTTTATTAAACACCTACAGCAAGTGGGATTCATGTCATCCCCATAGTCTGTTTGGTAAGTATCAGGATTACGCCAATCCACTCATAGCTTTGTGTTTTCATGGTGATGACATCACTTGTGTATATACAAGCATCGCGTCTTTTGCATGCTTGATTTGAGAGCCTCCATTTTAAAGCATCTCCACTGACTGTTATGATACAGGGAATAGTTTTGGGTCTGATAATATTCTAAGGTTGATCTCAAAGTGCTTTTGTTTTAGAAGCTTTATTTAAACATCCAGAGTTGTTTTGATATATATATATATTTTTTTTTTATATTTCATTGATCATAGATTCTTACATCAAAAAAAGATTTAAAAAATGCATCACAAATAGTTACAGCCCACAATTTCTTCACTGACATCTCAACAAAGTGCTGTATCTTACCTGAAACTATCCTGCTGAAATCTCAAAGCACGTCAATCTGATGTATCACTTTTCATTAGGGTGGAAGGGTTATAAAGTTGGAAGCAAACTCTAAAGCTAATTTGTTTATTTGAAAAGATCCCTAGGAATACATGGACTTACTATATCTTTTGTAAAGAACCTGAAATGTAACAGCAAGGTGTGTCATGTGTACATTTGTATGTTTGAGATTATTCAGATAAGACTTTTATTTGAGAGATCATTAAAATGTTCGATTCTTCGTGCTGGTGTTTTTGTTCGTGTTATGGTTGGTGGGAAGTCCTGCATCAAGCAGGCATGCAATTCATTTTGCACTTTAAGCATATGAAAATGTATGTGAGCTGCTATGTGCCTTAATAATTGGCATGCTTATGCAACATGCAACAGTGACATGACATGTCTTAACATGAATATTCTAATGTGTGTAATACCAAACACCAAAGGTGCAAGAAGCATGTTACATTAAATAAATTTGTAGATACTGCAGTTGTGTGAAATCTGTCCTAGAGTTTTTTAGTTTGGATATGTGTAAATGTGCTTCAGATAAATGCTTACATCCCAAAATTGGTCAGCTGAATTCAGTTTTCTGCAATAAAGAGAATCACTAAGTGTCATGGCCTCCTGGAATGACTAGACAGTGTTACTCCTCACAATATATATTATATATATATATATATATATATATATATAAGTCAGCAACACAGAGATAGCTAGACACAACTGACATGTCAGTGTTTTATTATTTTCCCTATATCATGGTATAAAGTGATTTAAAAAATGTAGTCAATATAAGAACGTGCAATCTTCCACACAGCTAATATCCTATAATAGCTCAAATAAAGGCTTGACGGTGATATTAGGCCAGTGAGTTGAATGCAGCAACAAGCCCACCCACATTGTGTCAAATCAGCCCAGAAGGGCGGTGGCGGAATTTGTCGGAATATAGGTAGGATTAAAACAGGGGCGCCAACCACGTTTTCCGTCGCTGCATCTTTGGCGTCATCATTACTCGTCGGAAGTACGCGTGCGCACTCGGGCTCCATTTGCTGATGCAAGACACTTATGGTAAAGAGGTTCAGTGCCATTTAGCTGTTTATTGTCACTAAGGCGCTTTTGAAGACACCAGTTTGATACAGCGACCATGTCAGAAGACGAGGTGAGTTGAAACGAGTTTGTTTATCGTTCTTTACCCTCGGTTTTCAGTGAAACAGAAGTGTATGCGTTACACCATGACTTTGGGCCTTATCAGGTAGCTAACTAGCACGAGAGCTAACTCTGCTAACGCACAGTGAGCTGCGTTTAGTAGCTGTAAGCTAGCAAATGGGTCTCGTTTTCCTCGAACCTCTGTCTGTAATAAATAAGCAGTTGGTTATAATATGACCTTTGCAGCGCTGCTAAGATATTTGGACCTGTTTGTTTTTTTGTTCCTTCTCATGTAGCACGTGTTTTACCTTTCTGAAGTGCCATAGAAGCTAATTTTCAATGGGGAGCCACCTCGTTGTCTTTAAAAGAGCACTGAAAGGAGCAGGAAAGCCCTCCTCCCAACACATACACACGAACAAACAAATAAATAAACAAACAAACAGTATCCAAATGCAAACAAGCACATACAGATTTCTAAAACTGCTTTGAATAAGGCTGGCCAAATCTCAATTGCCCCTCTCCATACCGTTTATATAAGTGCACTACATAGTGTTTAAATATAGAGTATTAGAGCACAACCAATACCCAGAGCTCTGAGATCAGCATCACATCTATAAATGCAGAAATTGGATGCATCTCTTTTAGTTAGGCATATAACCACAGTCATCCTCAGGATGTTGAAACTGGACTTGAATTCTTTCGCAGATCTTATTCGACCCCACCACGACCAAGAAAAAGAAGAAGAAGAAGAAGCCCTTTATGCTCGATGAAGAAGGTGATGGACTCAGCGAGGAGACGCAGCAGGCCGAGCCTCGTGAGGCCGAGCCTGAGGCAGGAGAGGAGCGCGAGGTGGAGCCTGAGGAAGAGGAAGGGAAGAAAAAAGGTGACAAAACTAATACCTATACCCTGGGTCATGCAGTGACCCCAAAACTGTTCTCTTTCCTCTTGTGTATTCTTACAAGAAATGCAGTGTAATCATGTTTTAAGCAGGATAGGGATAGGAACTAAGCACTAGGCCACACAAGACTTGGAACCATGCTCTTGAAACTGTAAATATTTGTAAATGTATTACAGAAGATTTCTGGGGGTTTGTTGACTTCTTAGTTGTGCTGTCCAATCCCGTTCAGGAATCTAGGATATTGTTTTTTGTTTAATTGATAGTGAACAGAATGATGGCAATCTTTCTTTTGCTTCTCCACAGAGATCACAGATGACTTGGACGATTTAAATTTCTTCAATCAGAAGAAAAAGAAAAAGAAGCCCAAGAAAGTGTTTGACAATGACGTCGAAGAAGGCATGAAGGTCTGTAACCATCTTGTGTCCACAGTCAAGCCTTTTCCCCAATCTTTCTATTGACCTAAAATTGCATAAGACGAAGTTGTACTGCTGTTTCATCATTTAGTGACTTGAGTCACCTAAACTAGTGAATCAACTTGATACAAGCCTAAAGGAAAGAAATGATCTATTTAAGCTAAAGCTCTCTTGATTGAAATAATTGTGATTTTTTGGATTGGCACCCAGGAGCTGAAGATTGAAGGTGAGCAGCCTGAAGTGATGGAAGATGATGACTTGGACCTGATGTTGCCAGCGAAGAAGAAGAAGCCCAAGAAGGTGGAATTTGTCGAGGATGGTGATATGGCTGAGAAGGACGACGGTGAGCGAACATTTTGCTGTACTTGATTATGATTTTCACCATTTAGCTATGTTAGTAAAGCATCTGCATGTCTGTGAAGTCAAAAGAAAATCTTGAATTAAATTAATAGAGACTTATTATTTTTCTTGAGGGTTTCAATATGAGGAATTGTGTGTGTTAAATTCCCACAGAAAGAGTTATGCGAAACGCAAAATTGTTGCCTGATAAACTACAAGTTACCACAAATGTGAAATGGTTGCCAAATTCTGTTTTTATCAAGCCGTCAATGTTACGTACAGCAAAAGGCTTTCCTATCCATCTTCGCCAGCATTTAGATTTCTCCCCTCATTGCACCTGGCAATAAAAGGATCCTGTACCGTTAGACAACATGAGTTTCTAAAAAGGTGCCATGAATATGATTTCTCATAGGAAACTGTCTGTATTTTGTCATTCATGATAGTTTCTTTTCCTCTTTTTTCCTATTTGCAGCTCTGGAGGACGATGAGAGTAAAAATGCAGATGGTATCACGTTCAGCTCTCAGACTGGCCCAGCTTGGGCAGGTTCAGAGAGAGACTACACATACGACGAGGTACACACACACACACACACACACACACACACACACACACACATTCTCCTAGTTCCTGTGTGATTGCATTATGTGAACAGCTTTCACAAAACAGGTGGTCATAAAGTAAGACAAAGCTTTTTTTATTTTTATTTTTTCCCCTCCCTTTCACGTTGTGAAACATCCCTCTTTTATTTGCCAATTCCCCTTTAGAAGAGAAACAATGCATGCTGAATTTTGGTTGGAAAGCATCTCCTGTCCATTTGTTTTGGCTTTGTGAGTCTGATTTGTCCCAAATAGATCACTTGATTAGCTCAAGTGAGCTTTCCTAAAAAAAAAAAAAAAACCTCTGGATTTACAAATATTTCTAAAATATCTCAGTCTTTGTTGGATTCTGTTCATCAGTGTACTCAGTATTTACTGTTTTAAAAGTAAAAGAAAATGTTGGCTGAGGGATGTGTAGGGCTGAAAGCATGCACATAAAACTTTTCCATTTACTGGTACAGCAATGGAAAAGGGTAAAAAACACCTCTTGCATGTAGAAATCACAGAAATGACCAGTGCACAGAGAGAACATGGAGCTGGCACTAAATAAATGATTACACAGCATGAATTTTTTTGTTTGTTTGTTTGTTGGCCCAAATATCCAGAACATATGCCGCTTATAGCTCTGTCCTTTGGCTCAGTTTATCAGCTCGCATCTACTGATAAATGCTGATGAAACAAACGGCATGTTTGGTTCACATTCAGCAGCTGAGTTGATTCAGAGTCGACTCACCTTCTCACTACAATTAAACTACACTAGAATAACACTTTGCTGAAGTGCCTTCGGTTGTTTTGGTTCACACCTTGTCCTGTCTCGTTTGCATGAATGAACCGCACTGAGGGTTAAACACACCAGGGTTTGATTCTAACAGACTAAACACTGCACCCTAAGAGTCATACTGCATGTGGGTAATTTTATAGATCTTTTATTTATTTATTTTTTTCCCTCGTGGTCATCTGAGAATATCTGTGTCAACAGTTGCTAAGTCGCGTCTTTAACATCATGAGAGAGAAAAATCCCGACATGGTGGCGGGAGAGAAGAGGAAGTTTGTCATGAAGCCACCTCAAGTGGTGCGAGTGGGAACAAAGAAAACATCTTTCGTCAACTTCACTGACATCTGCAAACTGTGAGTGTGCATCACTTATCTCCTTGACCATTTCATTTTTTCAGTACTACGATGAATATGAAAGTCTAATAGTTTGTGTTTGTGTCTCTGTGCAGGTTGCATCGACAGCCAAAACATCTTTTGGCTTTCTTACTGGCGGAGTTGGGAACGAGGTAAACATGGATATTGCATGACGTGCTAGGCTGCATGCTTTTTGTTCCACTGTAATCATTTGTATTAACGTAAGTGATGTTTTTGCAGCGGCTCCATAGATGGAAATAACCAGCTGGTGATCAAGGGGCGATTCCAGCAAAAACAAATAGAGAACGTCTTGAGAAGATACATCAGTGAGTCATGTAGTGATCCTCACATATGGCATGAGTTTGTGGGATGGTTCACTGTAATGGGAGAATGTATTTAAATCAGAGTTGTTAAAACATTGAGATAATGAATCTTTTCAAAGCATACACATTGCTTTTCAAAGTCTAGATCACTTCACTGTCTGAATTCCAAAGCTGTGTTCATAATGGGTGTTCTTGATGTATAGACAAATTTCTGTGCTTTTTGTGGTGATGTTGTATAAACACACACACACACTGTAACTATAGGGCCTTTTGCACCGCGGGAACCTTTCCATAGTACCTGAACTAATTGTGGAACTACCCACTTTTTGGCGTTTTTACTGGGTGCGATTTTAGTACCGGACTGCAAGAACCAAATTAGCTCCTACTCCGGAGCAGGGTCTAACCAGCACACCTGGTACTATCCGTGACGCAAGTAGCACAAATGACGTCACTGTCGGTGCGATTGCACCCCTTTAAACGGTACTGGTATAGTTTGCCCAAAATCACCCAGTACTTTAGTACTGTAAATTTAGTTCTGGAACTAAAGCGGTGCGAAAAGCCCTTATAACAACTGTTACCATTGAGGTCTGCCCTGTTTCTGATTCTGCTGGCTATCTAACCAACCTAGGTAGCTGTCTACATAGATTTAGTTATTAGTGTTAATAATAAAGATGAATTTCTGACCAGTTTTGGTTTTGGAGGCAGAAAATGAAACGAAAGTGGGTGCTACTGCAAACAGACAGACCGGCACACAGCCCTCTATCCTTGTTGTTATCACTTCCCCTGTGACAAAGTCCTTACAATAATACATGTCCACTCAGCCGTTGCCTTGGCAACACTCCTGCACAGTTTTTTCCAGTTAGACGAACCCAAGCTCCACTTTACTTGAATGTGGAGAGAACATTAAAATGGAAACTGCTCACTAAGCTGATGGAGTCAAATTTGGACCACAATGGCTTATTATTTGTGGTGTTTTGCTCCATTAAGACAGTAGTAGTAATTTTTCAGGTTACTCTGGATATTATGCATGTGACTCTGTCCCTAACAATGGCCCCAACCTTCTTTGTTTGTTTCCACGATAGACATAATCCGTAAAGGTTTCCTACTAGGTGTATATATGCACTACATAGGATGTAACATCTACACCATATGTAGTGCATCATGTGGTAGAAAATAAGCCATTTATGATTCTGCTTATTCACTCGTTGCTGAAACTGAAGCTGTAGAACGAATGTGTTAGCCTTTTGGAAGAACTACGTGATATGGAATAGGAAGCTTTTTCATTTAATTCGACATAGCTCTCTATTCCATAACACATAGTTTTTTCAAAAGGCTAACGCATTACTTCTACATCTTTAGTTTCAGCAGCGAGAGAATTCTACATCTTATTCTCTCATTGCTGAAACTAATGCTGTATAAGTAATGTGTTCATCTGTTGAAAGAACTAGGTGTTATGGAATAGGAAGCTTTTTCATTTAATTCCATGTAGCTCTCTACAATTAACTGTATGTCTTCAATGTATCAAGTCGATTTGACTGTTGCTTTGTTGTTGGGAGAATCCCAAATTATAATATGGACTTCTGGTATGAAATGGTATAATCTGAAAACAGTACTTTTGCTCAGACAGAAGTGACTAAATATGTGCCTGTGATAATGATTGGCTGGACCAACCAGGTGGCTCGTTTTATTCACGATTGTAGCTCGTAATGCAGTCAACATACCGAGCTTTACACACTGTCTTAATCTTTCCACTCTTGAGTTGTCTGTATTCCTGATATAGTCTCTAGCTGTGATCTGATTGGTTAAGTGATAAAATGCTTGACATCACTTAGCACCTTTCTGCATTCTGCGCTAAACATGCTGATTTTTTTATTTTATTTTTTTGAAAAACAGCTGCCTTTTTCTGTGCATAACTGCTATCTAACAACTTATTTTTGTTCTCCGTTTGAATTTTACAGAGGAATACGTGACCTGTCACACGTGCCGCTCTCCAGAGACCATCCTGCAGAAGGACACTCGGCTGTACTTCCTGCAGTGTGAGACGTGTCACTCACGCTGCTCTGTGGCCAGCATTAAAACAGGCTTCCAGGCCGTCACGGGCAAGAGAGCGCAACTCCGCGCCAAAGCCAACTAACGAGGCGACCTCTACTCTTTCTGATTCTCCTTTCCATTACCAAACTTTGCGCTGCCCCATATGGCTACTTCAACTGCTCAGTGCTAGCTTATTCTCAGTCATGGACTTTGAGTGAACTGGTGAAAAAGTTTAGAGTGGATTTTTGTTGTAATCTAAAAGAAAACATTAAAATACAATAAGCAGGAGGGCTGGACAGCTTGAGCCACTGGTTTAACGAGTCACATCGTCTCTCTTTCTCAGAAAGACCACAGCTTTTGATTTAACAAAGTAGTGTGAGAAGCAGGGGGCCAGAGCATTTCAGACTCATGATTTATTTGCACATTGGTAGCAGATTTCGTTCTACTGTTTTGATTTCTTTGCAGGAATGGTATAGGTGGAAATATGGGCAAGTGACCTGTGTGCTGTCTGCTCCTGCTTTTTAAAACAGAACCACATCACAGACCTTTATGATGACTGATTGAGTTAGCTTTCTGTTAAGAGACCTGTAAACGACTTTTTTTTTTTTTTTTTTTTTTTTTTTTTTTTTTTGGGGTCAAACAGGCTTCATATAGATTCCATTAAGTGTGTTTGGATTCAGCCTTGAGGATTTGGAGAGCTCTGCTACCTCTGTGATAAAACCCCGCTAGGAGTCTCGGGCTCTGGCTTCTGACTGCTATGCTTAGGATTTTGGTTGTTTACTGATGATCACACTGTTTAATGAAGGTGACATCCACATATTAGTTTCGAACATCTCTACACAACAGAACAATCCTGCACAATATTGAGAAATATTGTTGTATGATTGTGTAGGTTGTTTAGAAAAAAAAATATGGGCCAGGAGATATTACAGTGCAGTGTTTCAGATAAAAGTAAGATGGGTGTCATTGTTTAAAACTGATTTTTTAATAAAAATGTACTCTATAACAACAGTATTTTGTGTATACTGTACCTGACTGTTGTTCTCACGCAGATGCAGTAGCTTCTACAAGTTGTGGGCAGGATTTCAGACACCAAAGATTAAATTCTAGTTTTTGACCACATGGAGAGTTAACTGGAAAAATTATCAAGCTAAGTTAAGTTTCAAAAGAGCTCACAGGTTTGAACTGGGTGTATTTATGGACTTTCTCCAATAGGTGTTCTGTTCAGTGAGCCACTTTTGCCTGTAGATGTTGGTGGGGTCATCCTGGAAGATAGCACTGACCCTTCCCTTTAATGGGACATAAAACAGTCAGAAAAATGCCCCTACAATAGTGTTTGTGGGACTGTTTTTAATGAATCTGACAAGTCCTGCCTGGTCCTGCACACACACACATGATCAATCCCAATACTGCAGCTAATATTTTATTTGCACCTGTATTTTTTGAACAAACTTTGTTGGTTCTGTCTCCCAAAATGGAAACAAATTAAGTCATTTAAACCACCATGACCCTCACCAGGACAAAGCAGTTACTGAGGACAAATGCATGAATGCTGTACAGTGCTGTGTAAGCACCTAATACACAACTATGTTCATGAACATGGCCTTTCTTTTGTCCTGGGAGCATCATATCTGACTGGGCACTCACACAGTAAAATCTGCCCACTCCTATGACTCTTTATCAGGTCCCATGTTGGGGTGGTACCCTTCTCCTGTGTTCCTTTTAACATTTAATGTTTAATCTTTCACCTGAAGATGTGGATATACACTATATAGCCAAAAGTATGTGGACACCTGACCCATCACACCCATGTGTGCTTGCTGAACACTACATTCCAGATTTAGTCCCCCTTTGCTGTTATAATAACCTCCATTCTTCTGGGAAGGCTTTCCACTAGATTTCAGAACATGGCTGTGGGGATTTGTCCATTCAGCCACAAGATCATCAGTGAACTCTGGGGCACAGTCAGCATTCCAGTTCATCCCAAAAGTGTTCAGTCAGGTTGAGGTCAGGGCTCTGTGCAAGCCACTCCAGTTCTTCCACTCCAACCTTGACATGTGCACAGGCAAACTGACATGCTGGAACACGCTTGGGTTAGGTCCCAACATTCACAGCTACAGTGTACGAAGATATTCCAAACAATTCTGTGCTTCTAACTTTGTGGGAACAGTTTGGGGAAGGCCCACATATGGCTGTGAAGGTCAGATGTCCACATATTTTTGGCCATATTGTTAGTATAATGTACCTTTTAAAAAAGATACATTACAATTGAGCCATAATTACTTTTTAAAGCTTTTTTTTTTTTTACCACATTTCTTGGTAAAAGATACAGAAGGTGTATGCTTGAGGGTACCACCCCAGTGACAAGCAATGGTACAGAGTGCATCTCTACCCTGCAGCACTACAGCCACCACTTTGTCCTTTAAAATCAGTCTCAACCCAGAAATAACACTGAGGTGTCAAAAAAAACACCAATCCCACCAACACTACCGCACCTGATACCCTCATACCAGCACAACATCCCTTGACTAACCTCTACTACACTGTATGATTGTCCATCTGAGATTCCGCCATGAAACCTGACGCCGTGGTGTCCAATGCGCATGCGCACAGCAAGAGCGATTCAGCTGGTCGGTGTTGGAGCAGAAATGGCGGCGCTCCGGCTGTGTGTGTGGCGGTCTACCGGCAGAGCTTTACTCCACTCTAAACATCCAGCTCAGTTTTCTCGAGTGAGTCAAGTGATTTAAACACACAGATAACAATTTAGAGAAGGTGTCGCGACTTTCCTTTCAATGAAAGCTTAGCTTTAACGTTACTAATGAGTTGTGACAGAATACACAAGGTCACATTAATGTTATTAAAATATTTGACTCACCAAGTCGTTGTTACCAAAAATGGGGTTATTTTGCTTGTAGTATTTAAATTCAAATACATTTACTCCGTTGCATCTGTTTTGATTTGATTTGATTTGTCAGTGATGTGAGCAATATGTCTGCATTTGTCCCCTTCCATAGGAGACACTGACATTTTGGAAAGTTCATTCATGTCTATAAATAATTTCTTACCTGAAGTGGATTATATTGAGGTTGCTTCAATACCTAAATGTGTGCTCGTGCTGTCTTACTGAGAACACTCACACACTATGCTGTAAAGCTCCATAGTGCAGTTGTGCATGCAGAAGTCTGACTGGTGCACCTTAGTAGCAAATAACCACCAGGTAATGAATGTAAATCTAACCTTCAGTCCAAACTAAGGTGCTGAAGATCCACCCAATTTCACCCTATCATATTCACACATGCTATTCTATAATCTTGGTAAGTTCTCTGGACATCCAGGATTGCTGTTCGGCCTGCTGTAAGCTCTGCTTCTCAAGCTTTGACCTTGATTTAACTCTTAAGAAAACTGTTATCTGGGTATAAACTTCATTTTGCTTTAAAACCACTGCTGGATATTGGATCAGCAGTCAGGTGGTGGACGAATATAGACACTGTTGTAAACAGTAGATTAATGATCATGTGTGTAAATTCTGTAATAGCAAAATAAATCATTGTAAAAACAGTGCAACAGAGGGTCACAGGTCAAGGGTCACAGGTCCAGGGTCTCTGGTTTGAACCTGAGCTTGGGTTACATATGGTCTGTGGTTTGCGTTTTCTCTGGTTTCCTCCCACTGTCCAAATTCATGCAGGTAGGTGTACTGGCTATGCCAAATTGCCCCTAGATGTGAATGTGTGTGTGTGCACTGTGCCATGAGATGAAGTGGCATCTCAATTAGGTCGTATTTTTGCCTCATGTCTTGTGTTCCCAGGATAAGCACTGGATCCACTGGGAATCTGACTAGTATACTATATACTGAAGATGAATGAGTGAATGCTAAATCCAAATTTCTGTGATTTCTAGGCAAATATATCCTTTGCCAGTCTGTCCAAGGGAAGGAAAGCAGCGATCTCTACTCTGGGTGTGTTGACAGCGGGAGGTGCCGGACTTGCACTGATTTTACATCAGTCAGTGAAAGCCTCTGAGCTGGAGCTACATGCGCCGTCTTATCCATGGAGCCATGGTGGCATGCTGTCTGCTTTAGACCATGCCAGGTGCACTTATGCTTTTTCTAATTTCTCTATGGTGCCATTATGACAGCCATTGTTTATTATCATGCGATTTGCCATGCCATATGAGTTTTGTTTCTTTCTCTTCACAGTATCCGACGTGGGTACCAGGTGTACAAGCAGGTGTGTTCAGCCTGCCACAGTATGGAGTACCTGGCCTTCCGAAACCTGGTCGGAGTGTCACACACAGAGGACGAGGCCAAGGCCCTCGCTGAGGAGGTGAGTTTTAAGGGTGTTTATATTGAAGTTTATATTTGTAGTTAGTTTGTGCTATCAATAAAAAAAAAAAAATAAATGGAGAGCACTCACTCACAAGAGACATGCGACCTCAGAGATGGCACTTACCTCTGTGGATACAGAGTTAGCTTTTCAGGAAGTTCCTTCACTGGGACTGATAGACAAAGGACATGCCTCCATGAGCATACATACCGAAAGTGAATCCAAAAAAAAAATCTGCACTTACACTGGCTCTTACACCTCTACTCTGTGCACTTTGCTCCTCTAGCACTCAATTAAAATCATGTAAGGTAGCACTACTTTATGTAAGGTAGTACTGTTCTTTGATTGATATATCGCTTTGCTTGTAGTTCCTCATTTGTAAGTTGCGTTGGATAAAAGTGTCTGCTAAATAAATTAAAAAATAAAAATAAATGTAAATGAATCAACACCTCCCGACCAGTCAGACTTTTAGCATTAAACAGTGTTGTGGTATAAACAGCTATTGAACCATTTAAGCGATTCGAATCATTAAATCTTAACATCTTTACCACTACATCTGTTTATTCCGTTTAAGAGACATCAGTTAAAGCTTTGAACAACTCTCTTTCTTCCTCCCCTCTCACAGATTGAGGTAGTAGATGGTCCAGATGAAACAGGAGAGATGTTCACTCGTCCTGGGAAACTGTCTGATTACTTCCCAAAGCCGTACGCCAGCCCGGAAGCTGCCCGTGCCGCTAACAACGGAGCTCTTCCCCCTGACCTCAGCTACATTGTTAATGCCAGGTAACAGGTCGCTTAATCTGCTCAATGCACAGAAGTCACATCTTTGCATATACAGTACATGAGCAAGTCTTTAACTCACCATGTAGCTATAATTCAACTTCTTCGTCCCAAGTAGACTTCCTGACCTTTTTTATTCTATAAACCTAGATGAAGTGCTGCCTTGGGCACGTCCTCTGCTCAGATTTTACACTTCACCTCTGTACTCAAACTCCCACAAGACCCACTGGCCTTGTACAGTGTTTTAAGATTAACCGCTGTATGATTTGGCGAGAAGTGAATCACTTTGTATGAGCATGGAAAAGAAAATTCCTTCTTAACACTGTGTAGCATTTCTTTGATAGTTAGGGAGTCAGACTCTGTTATTCATTAGAGAGTTGAAAAGAAAATAAAGCGTTCATGGTCATAAGCTCAAACATTTGGGCCATACTGTAGCTTTCGTTTGTTTTGACAACTTGAGTAGTGTCTAGTTTAGTTTTCTTGTGTATAGTACAGTTAGTAATGTGAATGTTTGCACACTGCAGGCATGGTGGAGAGGACTATGTTTTCTCACTGTTGACTGGTTACTGTGATCCCCCTGCTGGTGTGTCTCTGAGGGAGGGACTCTACTACAACCCCTACTTTCCTGGCCAGGCCATCGGCATGGCTCCGCCCATATATAATGAGATCTTGGAGTACGACGATGGTGAGTTTTCTGCAGGCAGGAATGAAGGAAGGCCTTCACATGATGCTCAGAGTAAACGTCTGGCTAGAGGAATGGTGCCAGTTTGGTTCCAAGCTTAATCTGGGGAGGAAAGACAAATGAGCTCTCCTCATTTTAATTAAGATAGCTAGCTAGATTTCCTAATTGTGTTTTAGAGGGTAGCTCTGTGACCAAGCTTATTTTTTTCCAGTATTAAGGATTAATAATGTAAAATGGAAAGTCAGCCACTTAAAGTCTATACTATTTCTTCAAATAATGAAACAGCTTAAGCAATGCTGTGTGTTTTGTTCTGCAATCTTTATCTTGCACCATGTTTTAGTTAGCTCTGCTGTTATTGTTTGAAGGCTTTACTTCAATGTTGTGGCTTTGACTGCTAATACCTTAATTGCTTCCTTGATCAAACTAGTGTAGTAGATGTATGTTAGACGAATGGAAGTCTACAAAGTACAGATGAAGTCCTTATCATGTATAACTGTAGAATTCCACAAGAACTGAACAGGCTTTTGTCCTGTTACAGGCACACCAGCCACAATGAGCCAGGTGGCTAAAGACGTGTGCACTTTCTTGCGCTGGGCAGCTGAACCAGAACACGACCAGCGTAAAAAAATGGGCCTTAAGGTAGTACATAATCTCTTAATGCATTTTATATACACTTTATAGAAGGTAATTAACACTGCTTTAAAATTGATTTCCAGAGTTTCTTCTGAAGCATTTGCACACACAACTCCAGAATTAATGTTAATACTATTATTATTTTTTTATTATTATTAAGTTTAATCGATTACATCTATATTTATAAAGATACACTATGTATGTAACTTGATCAGGTTTATAAGAAAAGCTATCTGATTTTCACCATGGTGGTGGTGACCAAAGGGTATGCAACTTCATATTTCTACCTCAGAGAAACAGAGCATGGTTATAGGCAATTAAAATAGTATTATATTGCCACACATTCTGAGAGAAAATTTATATATAGTTTTATAGTCTATTTAAAGTTCTTTTGAGAACGGTTTTGTTAAAGGAAAGGTAAGCATTTTCTTCAGTTGTTTTAGTTCAAGATTTAATTGTTTTTGTAATCTCTTTTGTAGGGTACCAATAATTTTGAAATTCACTGTTTCTGGAGTAAAAAAACATTTTTTGTATCTGAACTTTGTAGAACCGGGTTTCCTTACAACCATATTTCTTTCAATTCCAGCTGCTTATGGGCTCAGCAATCATCCTGCCGCTGGTGTACTATCTGAAGAGGCACCGGTGGTCTGTACTTAAGAGCAGGAAGATTGCCTATAGGCCACCAAAATAAACCTGAACCACGATCAAGTCAGACAAGACTTTGCATCCAGTCTGTCATCCGCTTTGTATAAAGGGACATTCCGCTTTGTTTAGAGGGAATGATTTCTGACATTTCTAATAACTCCAGGAGTAAAGACTATCAACACTCGACGAATTCAGGCTCAGTGTGAGCCAATGGACCAGGAGGGCCAGTTATGACATATACATGTTCCTGTTAATATGTAATATCTTGGTGTGAATCTAATAAACCTGTATTTTCAACGTGTTCTAGTGTGTACACTTTTTTTTGGGGGGGGGATTTTATGGCAAGGCTGACCTCGCTCTGGCCTTTTAGTACAATGAAGTGTAATGTCTCTTGTTCCTGTGCTTATAAAGTGTGTTATGTGTGTTATCTGGGAGGGTGTGGAATGAATGCAAATAATGTCTCTGGATATGGAAACTGACATAGTGCACCACTTCCTCACGTGACTATACTACACAAGAATTACTATATTCGCTCACAATTCTATTCACTCAGACATTTTGTGAAATAAAGAATCAAAATATACGAGTTGGGTTGTCTAGTGGGGAAAGAAAAGCCCAGAACCCCGGGGTAAAGCAGGGCTGGCCCAGTTTATAGGAAGCGGATGTGTCAAGTTTAGCGGAAGTGGTACAGCCCAGAGACAGAGAAGAACGAGAGGAGGACGGACACTCCAAGCCGAGCTTTCATAGAGAAAAAGCGGGACTAAACCCTATTTAAACCGTGAGTTTGCTCGCTTTTAAATTATAACAACACTAAATCTGTGTCTGACGCTGTTCATTGTGGGTGTCTGAATTAGAAAAAGAACTGAATGGCGGACGTTAGCATTAGCTAGCGAAAAGCGCTAAATGACTAGCTAGCTTCCTTTGCTAGCGAAAAGACAAAACGAGGGCTGAATACAAAATGGCTTCCTGCTCGGCGTATAAACGCCTTGCTTAGGGTGTGAAACAGCGCATGGTGCATAATATATAGTGGATTATACATTTAATACTGAACCATTTGGGATTCGGCCAAGGTTTCAGTTAGCGCGCTAGCTTATTCAGATATCCGCTGCTCGTCAAAAGCAAGGCCTCGGTCTTTCTCCATCAGTGAAAGACCGCAATGGAAAATTTCGCCATTACAACGCAGAAATACTTTCAGAAATGACATAGGAAGACGTATTACAGATCTATAAGTAGCTTATTACAAAGCGAGGTTGCATTTCCGTATATTGTGCGGGTTTTTTTTTTTAGCAGGTTAAGTTGCTAGCGGCGATTAGCTCGCTAACGTCATTGTAGCCAGCTAACTAGGCTATGTATCTGGTGCATCACTGAGAGCTGGGCCTTTGGGATTAACGTCACGACTCGACTAAATCGTTTTGTGCTCTCGAAACCCGACAACATGCAGAATTATCCCACCCCGAGGCACTGGATGGGTTAATATCATGGCGTTATGGTTGGTAGATGAAATCTTTTGCGAAGGATTAGGGGTCGGATTGCTAGCCGCTCATGTCAGTAGCTGCTTATATCCTGTAAGGTGTGCAGGCGCTCCATCCTGAGCATGTTAGCGAGCGAAGAGGGGAAAAAAAATGAACAAAATGGATCACGGAGGCGATGGATTTAAGTGGGTCGTGTCCTAATTAGTTCATCTTAATATTTGCTTTAGGAAATAACTCTACCTAACAGCGGAAATCAGATTGTCCTCGATTCGCTGCTTACTCTGCTTTGATATCCACAAAAATGGACAGAAAAAGAAATGGTTTGCTACACATGAACCATCGCATCCTGTTATTTCTGATCAGGATTCAGACTTTAAAGGTGCTCTAGTCTTAATGATCTCCTATGAGGAAGTGTATATGAAAGAGAGAACCCACTCCCCCCCACTCCCCAGTTTTCTTTGGCTTCCCGTGTTATTAGTGATCAGTAGTAAGAAATTGTCATTCATCCTTCTAAGGCAGAGGCTCTCTATCAAAGGGCAGACCTGTAATCTTAAATTTGACCTTGCTTTCACTAAACTACCACTAGATGGACCTCACTAGACATCTTGAAAAACATCTAAGCAGTATAACCTAGTTGAAAATCAATCTGATTCATTACAGGCAATTTAGCAAGAAGCTGAAATCTCGTCACCTCAGTTTTAACGCCGGTTCTGTGTCTGTCCTCGCAGTCTGACAATGGACAAGAGCGACCTGGTGCAGAAAGCCAAGCTGGCCGAACAGGCGGAGCGCTATGATGATATGGCCGCCGCCATGAAGGCAGTGACCGAGGGCGGCGGCGAGCTGTCCAACGAAGAGCGCAACCTGCTGTCCGTGGCCTACAAGAACGTGGTCGGTGCACGCCGCTCCTCCTGGCGTGTCATCTCCAGCATCGAGCAGAAGACTGAGTCCAACGAGAAGAAGCAGCAGATGGCGCGCGAGTACCGTGAGAAGATCGAGGTTGAGCTGCAGGAAATCTGCAACGATGTTCTGGTAATGCTGGTCATCGTTCATTCAACAGCAATCTTCATTATTTTTACATGATTTTAAACAAACGGTACAACAGGGAGGGGAAAAGATTCTTTTCTGATTTGATTGACATTGTAAAAGCCTCTAATTCGGCATATGGTCTTTGTAGGGTCTCCTGGAAAAGTATCTCATTCCCAATGCCTCTCAGGCTGAGAGCAAGGTGTTCTACCTGAAGATGAAAGGAGATTATTATAGATACCTGTCTGAGGTTGCATCTGGGGAGTCCAAGAGCTGTAAGTTGATCAGTTGCTGATCATCCAAAACAATCGATGTAGCTTAGGAATTAGGGAGATGTAAAATTCTGATTTTCTTCATGCAGCTACGGTCGATAACTCTCAGAAGGCCTACCAGGATGCGTTTGAGATCAGCAAGAAAGACATGCAGCCCACACACCCCATCCGGCTCGGTCTGGCTCTCAACTTCTCCGTCTTCTACTATGAGATCCTGAACTCACCCGAGAAGGCCTGCAACCTTGCCAAGACGGTTAGATTTCATGTCACTCATATTCATTTCCTAACCGTTCCAAAGTGAAGAAGTGAATTAGAAATTGTTAAGAAGTGAATTTCTTTTTCAGGCCTTCGATGAAGCCATCGCTGAGCTCGACACCTTAAATGAGGATTCCTACAAAGACAGCACCTTGATCATGCAGTTACTAAGGGACAATCTTACCGTAAGTTATTTAGTGTTTGCTATATTCCCATTTCAGCTCACTGTTGTAGCATTTTGTAACATTTTGTGGTTTGTGTATCATTTCTGTAGCTGTGGACGTCGGAAAACCAGGGTGACGAGGCAGATGCAGGCGAGGGAGAGAACTAGAGGAGCCACACTGATCTCCAAACACCCGCACACACACCCCCCATCTTACTTAAAAAAAAAAAAAAATTTAAAAAATACACAAATGGCTTCCTCTGAAACCCCCCACCCACCCTGCTTTCCATTCTCCATCCTTTTTCCATCAGCAGCCTGCTCCCTGTACCCACCCTCCCACGATCAGCATGAGATGCACCCGATGCGATACACACACTGATGCCTCTTGCGCAGGCTCCGGCGGCAGGGATGTGAGGGAGGGAGGGTTTGCGGGGTGACATGCCATTTTCAGCAGGTCCGCTCATTTTGTTTGTGAAATTCAACACGGTTGTACTGAATATCAGATCCATATTTGTTAAGTGCATGAGTGAGCGTGTGTGTGAGAGTCTGAGTGAGTGTATGGTATGATAGTGTGACTGAGTTGTTGTTCATGTGAGTGTGTGTGTGTTTTGGAGTCGGGGGTTATAAACTCTAAAAGTCCTTCCTGATGATTCCTTTTTTTTTTTTTTTTTTTTTTTTCTTTTCCCATTTTTTTCCACCTTAGCTGGTTGTGCATTTTCATCCTTATTTTTTTGTTACGGATTTTTTTAGTGTAATTCGTCATGGTATTTGCAGGTTTTATTGTATGGTTATTAAACTGGCAGTTTATTTTCACCAAACACTGTAATTTCTTGAGTTTTGTATGTTTTTTTTTTTTTTTTTTTTTTTTTTTTTTTTTTTTTTGGGACCTGTGATGCTCTGCCTCTCAGCTTGGATTCCTGGTTTCAGTGCTGCGGTTATTCACTGAAAGCCCTGTTCAGACACATGGTCAATGGGCCATTTCATAAAGTAAATGTCTGAAAACTGAATATCAGTAGAAAATGTGTATTTATTTATGACATGATGCAACACACACACACAAGGGCAGGAAGCAGAGAATTTTCCCTTCTGATTTCCAAGACAAATGATGACTGATCATGATAACCACGAGGTTGTGATACTTTAAAATCATGTGGTCAGCATGGCTTTGGCAAGTAGCTGCTTAAGATAAAGATTGAGTCTCTGAAGAAATGAATTAGAATAATATTAATTAAAAAAAATCTAGTGTAAAGGTATGATGGATTAAAAATTATATTTTATAGGCACACATGCATAAACAGCTCTAAAATGCGTACATATATATGGTTGAAAGAAAAAAAAACGAAAAGTGCTGCGGAAATAAAGGCCTGCTGCCTCCACCCGCCTTAATATCTTGTTCCGCAATCTCCAACGTTCGCTCCTGTATAAGGCTCAATCCTGAATCCCCAATGGCTCCCTCTAAGAATGCACTTTATAGCAGAGGAAGTAATGGCCTCTACAGGCTCTGTAGTGCACTGCGTTGTGCAATAAGCCGGTTGGAATACAGCCTTTTTTTTTCTTTTTTTATCTCGTCGCCTGTTGAACGCTGTTTATACAGTCTGCCCTCTAGTGGACAATTATGATATAGCGTTAAGATTTATTGAGTGTTTCTCTCTCACACATACACACACTTTATTGATATTTTTTTGTTTTACAGTGAATGCTACAAAAATCACGCCCTTTAGGATGTGTATATTTTTCTTATTTTATCTTTATCTGTTAATAAAAGTGTCCAGGACGCGCCCCTTCACGATGATTGATGGAACTATTTAACGTCGAGGATCAATATTCTGAATTGAGGCGAAGTTCAACGAATGGCGGCGGTTTTAATTAGCGGTGACGTAAGCGCGCATTGACATGACAGGTGTCTCAAGACAAAATAATCAAACGAAAACATTTGCCACAGAATCGCCGCCGCTCTGAAGACGAGGACCTTCAGTACCATCTGTGTTTCTCTCAAGGGAAAAGGTGATTAGTTTAAACAAGCACGAAATTTACATCATGCACTAGCTAAATATTACCTGAAAGTGTGCTTTGTAGGGATTGTCGGTTATAGTATGGCTAATAACATTAGCTTAAAATTCAACAACGTTTGCTTTAGAGTCTATTTTAGTTTTTTTTTTCTTTTTCAGTGAGCGTTTCAAGTACGTCTTTTGCCAGAAAGTGTCACTAATAACTATTTTTATTATTACTATATACTACAAAGCAAGCATTTTTATCATATTTGCGTTAATTCAGTTGCGCGAGGTCGAGCTGTCGATCAAATAGCTAACGGAAGCTAGCGGTAATGGCCGCCTGATATTAGCCGCTGAAGCTAGCTAGCTACAAAAGATTAAATAATTACTCAAATAATATTAACTGCTGTATTTTAATAAAGTCTTAATTGCTGTGTAATAAGTGGGTAATTTGTTGGAGGCTTGATAATTTGAGATTTAAATTGATTTCTAGGCTTGTGGTTAGTAAAACAGGTCATATCAGTTCTGTATCAGGATCACACGGTATTCTGACGAGGGTGTGTGCGCATGCGCACTGCATTTTCACTCTTCCATGAATTCATTCTTCATTTGTTTTAAAGCTTGAGGCGTTTTGTGATCATAAGATTATGATCTTATCAAAATAGGCCTCCTCTACAAGACACTGTAGTTTAACACTGATTTAAATATTCTGCCTGTAGTTTTATCCTTTTTATACTAGAGGCATTTTCTCATAAGGTCACAGTAATAAAGTACTCAAAATACTTGAAATATTCATAAAACAATACTGATAATTGCACACTAAGGTAGAACAGCAGGACAGATCCTTAGAGCACCTGCGTTAACCGATCTATTTGCGTACACCATTTGTTTGGTATTAATCGCTGATAACGTGCAACATTGAACAGTCGATTGAGTTTTCAAATGTGTGTGTAAACCATGGCAGAGCTTGCAGGATGAACAGCAGTGGGCCGGTGTACCCTTTGGCCTCGCTCTATGTGGGCGACCTGCATCCTGATGTCACAGAGGCCATGCTCTATCAAAAGTTCTCCCCTGCGGGACCCATCATGTCCATCCGCGTGTGCCGGGACATCATCACCCGCAGGTCCCTCGGCTATGCCTACATCAATTTCCAGCAGCCTGCTGACGGTGAGCACTGGCACCTCCTGCTTAATCTAGGTCTCTAATTATTTAAGTGTAAATTTGTCTTTTTAAACTGTTACAATTTATCAAAATTCTATCTATATAATAGGAGTGTTACAGTTGTTCACAGTATGATAAGCTAGTCTAAAAATATCATAGTATTTATATAAAATATCATAATTCGTGGTATTAATCAATCGTTTAAAAAAAAATAAAAAATACACAAGTCGGCAATGAAAAGCAAAACTGTGTTCCGAAATCTTTATACAAGTCTCTTTGCAGATATATATATAATATATATATAAAACAGAAAAGCAGATTGGGACGAAAGGATCAAGCACCTAATAGTGTTGCTTTTCTAATTTTTGAGGACAGCATTTCATGAAAAAAAAAAAAATACATTGTCAGTATTTTTCGTGCCATTATAAGCTGAAAGAGAGTGTGTCTGTGAGGAAAGGCAGCTCGCTGAGCATAAATAAAAATCTAACTACCAGTTTGTAGCCCTGCCTCGACAAAAATAAGAGTTGTTTCTTATAGTTATGGTCAGCAGTGCCATGCTCTTCTGCCATGTCATTTAGGCAATTTTTTGTGTATGCATTTTTAATGTTTTTTAATCTGCATTTTGAAAAAGTCAACAGTGGAGTAACCATCCAGTCAACACCTTGACTAACCGTGAAATCATGACACTGTAACAACTCTACTATCTAGATTCATTGTTTAATTGTGGCATCTTAATGCCCCATAAACTACATCTCTACACCTCTGATTAAAGATTAAATTACAGAACATTTGGGTTTTGCTAGGTGAAATGTCAAGACTTTGATGTCCCATGTCTGTAAATGGCTCTTCACCAAGACAGAATCTTTATAATATTAAGATCATGACTTGTCAAGATGAGTTAAATGATTGAGAGCAAATGTACTGTTCTGCTGCAGCGGAATGCGCACTGGACACGATGAACTACGAAGTGATAAAGGGTCGTCCAATCAGGATCATGTGGTCACAGCGAGACCCTTGTCTGCGGAAGTCTGGAGTAGGGAACATCTTCATCAAGAACATGGACGAGTCGATCGACAACAAGGCGCTTTACGACACCTTCTCTGCCTTTGGCAACATTTTGTCATGTAAGGTCAGCGTCAAACAAGCTTCCAGTTTTTCCCCCCCTTAGTTCAAGATTTAGGCTTTAGGCACTAACACGGGTAATTAAAGAACACATCTTTTCTTATTGCTTTTCTGTCCTCACCAAACCAGAGTTTTCAGCCATAGAGAAAACATCTTTCTGAATTCACTCCCCAGAGTGGATACTGAACACCTTTAGGATGAATTGGAATGCTGAGTGCATGTCAGACCTCCTCGTCCGACATCCGTGCACAAGCTCACTAATGCTCTTTTGGCTAAATGACAGCCACGCTCCAAAATCCCGTGGAAAGCCTTCTCAGAAGAGTGGAGGCTGTTCTAGCAGCAAAGTGTGGACCAAATCCATATTAATGCTCGTGGTTTTTGAGTGGGATGTTTAACACGCACACACTCAGGTGTCCATGTACGTCTGGCCATATAGTGTAAGATTGTCGTATGATAGCCGCAGTTTCAACAAGGTGAAACTTACTGCAATGGAGAAACTTACTGTTACTTACTGTTTCTCCATTGGGAATTTTACTTTAATGTTTGATTGGGTGACAGTATGACAAAGAACTCTTGGGTAAGCAAGAAAACATGTTTTAAAAAAAGATATCAGGTGGATGACAGCTGTACAGCAGCCATACATAAAGCTTCTTCATAATAAGGCTGAGGGGGGAACAGTAGATTCTTGGATACATCTTAATTCACTGTGTAAATAATTCTACATTAATGCACAGATGTCCTAATAAATTTTTTTTAAATAAACATTTTTAATGAAAAGTCACAGGACAGTACAAATACAATGGGAAGCAAGTCGTAATAAAAATAAGTATTTCAGGCCAAAATATATACTAATATTCTGTTGTCTAAACCAATTGGGTGGTGAAACACAAAGGCACAGGCTAGCAAGAGCACTATGTGTGTTAGACCATGGACAAACTCGGACCTGCACCCCAGAATAAATCTAGTAGTGCTTTAAATGTAATCATGTACATTAGAGTTCAAAACTTTTATGACACTGTAGCATTATGATGATTAAACATATGTTTTTAAATATGCAATTTGTCATAATGTGTTTTTTTTTTTTTTTTTTTTCCTTTTTTTTTTCTTTTTTTAAATATATATAAATAGGTGGTATGTGATGAAAATGGCTCGAAAGGTTATGGATTTGTTCACTTTGAGACACAGGAGGCAGCGAAGCGAGCCATTGAAACCATGAACGGCATGCTCCTGAATGATCGCAAAGTGTAAGTGCTGACTCTTTATGCACTCTAGTCTACTTGTACACCAGGCCACTCCTTAAAGCAGGGTTCGTACAGATGTGCAAAAGATGCTTGTCTTTCTAAGGTTAAGTTTTCAAAACAAGCAACAATTTTCAACTGAGTAAATGACTAAGAAAGGCTTGTTTTGTCATTATAAGCGGATTAAATAAGAGAGGCATTAGGTAGTTGCAAAATTATTCGCTACCTAGCATAAATCATTATCAGGAGGTGCAAGTATAAAATGAATACTTACTTAATATCATGCACCATTACCTCCCTCAGCAAGTTAAACTTGAGTTGGCTAGAAAATGAAAGGTGCAAGCCATGATTACAGCAAGGTCAGTTTACATATTGTAAGTTCTACAACAACAAAATGAATATCTTGACATTTTATAATTTGTGCCAAATAGCCTCCAGAGTAATTGGTGACAGCTGACGTGTAATGTACGTGTCTACACTTACCGTAACTTTTCCACCTTAGAGACTTGCCTACGGCTTATTCTTTAAGCCAGTTCCTTATGATTTATATTGAGTTTTAATGTCGACCTGCATAGGCCTGTAAAGTATGGTTAAAAAACGCACAAGTTGTATGAACCCGGTTTAACCTATTTTTCGGTGAAAACCCATATTGTGTTCATGGGTTTGTAGAATTATTTGGCACTAATTATAATAAGAACCATACTGTAACCAACAAAAGAAATAGAAATGGCAGTGAACTATCTTCTCATAAGCATCTCTTGACCTTTTTTTTGCTCAGAAAAGAGGCAGGTAAAGAGCTGGAAAGCAGTCCAGGCCCAGTCTGTCCTTTGGGGATAATAAGTCAGCTGTCCACATTTAGGTCAGTGCACATGAGGAAGAGTTTCCTGCAGGACTTGAGCTGAGGTGACAGTATGTCAGTGATCGTCAGGCTGAGTTTCAGACTTTCAGCAGGCCTGTGAAGTGAATTTAGGAGGAAGTTGCATTGTACCTGCCTTTAGTGCTTCTGCATTGGATTCTCTAGGGATGTACTTTCAGTTTATTGTAATTGCAAACTGAAAGTAAATATTAGTCATATAATCTAATCTTGAATTTGTTGTGATATATGTTTTTCTTTCTGCATGTTTCTGGATTCTGTATGAAGTTTTGTCGGACATTTTAAATCTCGTAAAGAGCGGGAGGCAGAGTTTGGTGCAAAGGCCATGGAGTTTACCAATGTTTACATCAAGAACTTTGGAGACGATTTTGACAATGAGAGACTGCGCAATATCTTCTCTGGATTTGGTAAGAAAATCCTGACTCCACTTCCAATGTGATTTAGGAGATAAGTTCAAGAATCAAATTTTAATCAGTTAAAAGGTTTAACAGCAACCTGAGACAAGCAAGTTATGTGTGCAGGTGATTTGTTACACATATCCTAAACGTCATGGTGGTGTGACAAACCTCAGTGCTATAATTAACTGATGTGTGTTGTGCAGCAGATGTTGTGATTCCAAGCATGTAGCGTGCACTGTAGTTAAAGCGCTGCATCACAGTGAAGTGCATTATTTTTAAACGTCCATATGAGCTAAACCTTTTGTTTCAAGGCTTTAATTTATATACATATATATATATATATATATATATACACACTTGTGTGTGTGTGTATGTATATATGTATGTATGTATGTATATATATATATATATATATATATATATATATATATATATATAATACTAGAAATGTGAAAAAATATGAAAAAACAACGTACGTGACATGCAGTCTATAAGTGGAGCACAAGCTGTTAAACATTCAAAAGTGCATTTTTGCTCTTTAAATTTCTATGAAACGTTGGATAGAATCCTTTGAATAGAATAGTGAAATGTGGTCTGATGACCCTACTGGCTATATAGTGTATTTTCTAGCTCTGTCAGTACATGACTAACTATCGCTGCTGATTGTGGGATTCACAGGTAAGACCCTGAGTGTCCGTGTGATGACTGATGAAAAGGGGCGTTCACGTGGCTTTGGCTTTGTGAACTATGAAAATCATGAGGATGCACAGAAAGTAAGGGGTGACACACAGCTTTCATGTGAATTCTGCTGAGCATCTTGAAAACTAAAATCCATCATCTAGACTGCCTAATGTGTTTGCAGGCAGTAGCTGAAATGAATGGAAAGGAGCTGAATGGACGAGTTCTGTATGTGGGCCGGGCTCAGAAGAGACTGGAGAGACAATCCGAACTCAAACGCAAGTTCGAGCAAATCAAACAAGAACGCTTAAACCGATACCAGGTGAACACATGGCTGTTTGATCATGATACCTGGCACCTGGATTTTGACAGATGCTGATGAATCGCTATAAATTACTTTTATCTTAGTAATATGACGGCAGGACTTTTTTAAATGTTTGGCTGCAGGGGGTGAATCTGTATGTGAAGAATCTGGATGATGGGATTGATGATGAGAAACTGAGAAAAGAGTTTGCCCCCTATGGAATGATCACCAGTGCAAAGGTATCAAAATTGTATTAAACAAAATCTGTGTTGCAGCAAAAATGTATAATTCCTTACATTTTCAAACTGTAAAAACAAATGCTGGAAATAAACAGACATGACATCAGTATTTTTTCAGTCTGCTGTAAAGGTTGAAATGCCTGTTTTTTTGGGCCAGGTGATGACAGAGGGAGGTCACAGTAAGGGCTTTGGCTTTGTTTGCTTCTCCTCTCCTGAGGAAGCCACTAAAGCTGTGACTGAGATGAACGGCCGGATCGTCAGCACCAAGCCTCTGTATGTGGCCCTGGCCCAAAGGAAAGAGGAGCGCAAGGCCATACTCACCAACCAGTACATGCAGAGACTGGCCAGCGTGAGAGCCATTCCTGGCCCTGCTATGCCCGCTTACCAGCAGAGTTCTGGCTACTACATGCCTTCCATACCTCAGGTGGGCAAATGACAGTGTTAGGAGTTAGTGTTTCAGAGTCCTCGTACCTGCTTAAAATGATAACGTTGAGTATTCTCATTTCTTTAACAGCCTCAGGGACGTGCCTTCTACAACACTGTACCAAATCTACGACCAGCACCACGCTTTGCTGCCCAAGCCCCAAGACCACAGGGTGGCAGATAATATTCTTATTTTTACACTCAAATTAGGGTTTGTGCTAGGGAAAAATATCATGTTTTTTGGCAGACCCACAGGGATATTTTGTATGTGTGCATGTGGGTGTGTAAACAGTTGTTCTAACATTTGCTCTCTGATTGGCCATGCTAGCTCCTTACTCAGCTCAGACACTGAGGCCGGCGGTGCCACGCAGGACCTCCACCCCCATCAGCACTGTGCGCCAGGCCTCCACCCAGGCTCCAGGTGTCAACACCCAGAGAATGGGTAAGAAACTGGGTTTGGGGTGGTATAGACAAAGCTTGATGGGTAATGATTAAAGTGGATGATGTCTGGGGAATCTTGCCAGTTTAGTATTAGCTGCCTGTTGCAGTAAATCGAACATCAATTTCAGCAGCTCTCAGCTCTTTTGGTTCCACATAAATGCCAATTCCATAATGTAGAACAATTCCGTGGTCATATAGACAGCATGCATGTTTGCTCTTCTGCCATCAATGGCACATTCTGTAAAACTTCACTTCCTCTTCTTGATCTTGAAGTGTTCACGTGAGAGCAGTGCAGCTAATTGGTTACTGAAAGCCAATGTGGAGGGCATTTTTCTTTTGCAGTTTGAGGAATTTCCAAGAGAAAACGTATGTTTGAGTGGGCAGGAATTTTGTCCTGGGAGTGATGGCATGTGTTTGATCTGTATCCACTTTTTATGTTACTTAGTATAAATCATGATTCTCACTAGCAGTTCAGGGACTCTGATAATTCTCATTCCTTTCACTGTTTTTCACCGTTCATAATTCATGTCGGGCAGAAAAGCGGACACTTTAGTTTCTATGGCAGGGTTAAAACTGAGACAGCTAACACAGGTAGCGAATTCTGGTTGCCCAACGTTAGAACTGATGTCATTGCTACCAAATATAATCCCACCCAACTCAAATTAGCTGAAAATGGCAAGGGAAAAAGAAATTCAGAAATCTCTAACAGTAAGAAGCTAATTATGCAAATAAAAGCAAAACCTTCAAACTCTCTGACAAATGTGCCATTATAAAACAACCCACTGTTCCTTGTTTTGTGTATTGGTCTATGTTGTATTTTGGGTCACGTAGCAAATAATATTTTAAATATTGTTTCTCTGTCCAGCTCACATCGGGACTCAGACAGCAGGTGGGCGAACTGTGGGAGGTCCTATGATGAGAGGCGTCAGTCAATA
Organism: Pangasianodon hypophthalmus; assembly: GCF_027358585.1. Lineage (NCBI taxonomy): Eukaryota > Metazoa > Chordata > Actinopteri > Siluriformes > Pangasiidae > Pangasianodon > Pangasianodon hypophthalmus. The sequence continues at coordinate 23,434,132 of NC_069717.1, forward strand.
CAAATACTCAAGCGGGGTTCGAAATGTTCAACAGGTCATCACTGTACCAGCTCCTGTTCCACAACAGGTAATGCACATCTATTCATGCAAATGTATGCAAAGCACTCGTGTTATCTCAAAAAAGGGCAAGCATGGCTGTTGAAGCATTTGTAATTACTAGGGTTGTTATTTCACTGCATTCAAATGTTAATTGTGTGTGGCTTTTAGAATAGTAGTATTCCCATAGACTGTTTGATAGTGTTCATTATTCTGCATGAATATTGTGACTCAGATGTTTTCTGTCTCAGCTAGCTTTCTTTTAAAGTGAGAGTGGACAGGGTCATGCATCACAGTGACACTAAAGCCAGCTCTGCACTTGAGTTGGTTTGCCTGAGAGGTTCATCAGTTTTTCAGCCTTATTCTGTCTGAGAAAATGTTATTTTGTAGATGGTGCCTTCTCCAATTATGGAGCCCGCAGTTCATGTAAAAGGTCAAGAGCCCCTTACTCCATCAATGTTGGCAGCTGCACCCCTTTTGGAGCAGAAACAACTACTGGGTACTTCTTGTGTGTGTTTTGTTTGTTTGTTTTTAAATACACGCACACACACACACACACACACACACACACACACACACACACACTCTTAGCTCAGGTACCCTTCACTGCAGAATAAAAGTCAGTGGTGTGGTGTTGGACCTGATCCAGCTTGAGTGAAGGGGTTGGAGACGGGCTGGAGATGTGTGTTTAATGTAATGTTTAGTGTTGTACAGTGATGTGTGTGTTAGGATTTAGAGACGGGAAACGGTCATGGTAAGACATAAGTCATCTCTAGTATGTTGCGTCATTACATCAGGGGGAAATAAATACTGGAAGCTGGTTACAGGTTGATTGTAACTACGAAATGAAACACTTCATGAGAGACAATTTTTTATTTATTTATTTTTTTTTATCTTTAACGTTGTCCAACTTGATGGGCATTGCAGTCATTATTGTCAGTTGTCCACTGCCTGCCTCTCAGGGGCTTTTTGTCAGTGTATCTGATGATGATTATTATTATTATTATTATTATTATTAATTTTATTTTTTTTTTTGGGTGCAGGCGAACGTCTGTATCCACTGATCCAGGCCCTTCATTGTAACCTCGCTGGCAAGATCACTGGCATGCTGCTCGAAATAGACAACTCTGAACTTCTGCACATGCTCGAGTCTCCAGAGTCACTACATGCCAAGGTACTCATAACTGTCGAAAGCAATACCCTACTACCGAAAATGGTCCTTTTGTTGTCAGTGTTATTCCTTTCTCTAATTGTATACACTCCTTTCCTATTAATCAACATATATAGGTTGAGGAGGCAGTGGCTGTTCTTCAAGCTCATCAAGCAAAGGAAGCCTCACCTAAGAAATAGGGGATGTTTATGCAGGTAAAATGCCACACAAGCACGCTGACTAAAAATATTTAACATCTTGAAATATATAAATAATCCATTGGTGTAATTGGATTACAATGCAAACTCATGCAACACTTTCTCCTATAATTTAACGGGACACTCGGGCCAAATTCTGAAATTTACCCATTGATACAGCTGGTGTAACCATACCTACTCACAGGTTTCTCTGTTTGAATACTGGGGAACCCCCTCCTGATTATGTATCTTGGCACACAAAGTTCACTCAGTTAGGCTTGCACATATTCTTGGCTAAATATTCTTTGTCCTAATGCATGCATGTTTACAAAAATAGTAGAAAAAAAAAGTAGAAACTATACCTTTAAACATGTATTTAATGCTTCAATTGTTAAAATGTAGAGATTTTCCCTATGGCAGAGGAGCTTCGTTGCCATTAAAAAAAAATTAGTGCCATCAAATTGGTATACACTGTTAAAAGTAGGTTATGAGGAATGCTATATGCTGTGATCTTTACTAATTTTATTTATTTATTTATTGCAGGCATGATCATCGAAGGTCCATGGGTTTTGCAGAAGGAGAAAAAAGGGGTGTAATAAATAGAAAAGGATTAGTGGTGGGGGGAGAATAATGTAAACACTTTAAAGGCAATGGCACTTTTGTGAGTAGCTTTTACTCATGTCAGTACTGGTCTGCACTAATGTTATGTTAATTCTGAGTTTTGTTATAAAAAAGGAAGGAAAATGTACAAAAAATGGAAAAAAAAAAAAAGGGGAAAGAAAACACTCTGTTGTGCATTAAAAATATTTTGGCTTACCCACAACCAAATTGTCATCTTGTCTATTATATTGATGTTTTCACTGGGGAAACATGGCATGGCTTTATTATAATCTGTTGAGTGTTACCAGTTCCTAAAACTGCAGGGAGCAATATTCACACTTCCAATACTGGAAGGATTAAATCAGTCTGAAAGGCTAAACTTAATGTAGACAGGCTAAAGACTAACGCTGGTCTGAGCGTGTGGGGGTTTTTACTTTGAGATTCGAATTTGTTGATGGTTGAATGATGCAATTACAAGCTTTTTTTCTCAACAGGTTCATTTGGAAACTGGTTATGTGTTTTGCTACTTTTTTCAGTTCACTCATTCTTTCAGATGAACTTCCATTCAACTGAAAGTGTATCAAGATAAGCTCAGTAGAAAGCTGATGCAAGACCCAATCCCTTTTCCTCACACAGTTGCATTACTTTGTGTTGGTTCTGTTTGCATGAGAAGAAAGACAAAGGGATTGTACATGTTTCAGTGAAATGTAAGTGTTTATTCAAAAACTAAAGTCAACATTTGAATGAAGTACTGGATGTTTTACGACTCACGGGTGCTTTTTGTAAACCCAGCATTATGTTTGATCATCCCATGATCACCCAAAGTGTGACACAGGTCTCACTTCCTTGAATGCAGAAATGCATTGAGCAAAAAAAGAAACCAAGTATGTCAAAGTTCACCACTCTGTGTGGGCTGCCACATGACTACCTAGTAAATGTATTAAAGCTTTTTCAAATATGACTCTTCTAGTAAATTCCCATGAGTATATTTTTACTCGGATATATTTAAAATATAACATGTATAGAGGTTGTATTCACGCGTTACTTGTCTGTGTTAATACTTAAGAGTTATATTCATGCCAGTAGCATTTAAACTTAATATCGGTGTCCATAACTTTAGCCCTGTTTTTAAAGTAAGACGGTGACTGGTTTACAGTCACGTTGTCTGGATGTTGTTGATGTCAGCATGGTGTCTCAGCATGCCTATAGGTTGATGCTTGTGGCTTTGCGCAGGCAGAGTAGAGCCTCAGGGGGCACATCATGAGGGCTGATCTTGTTGGCCTCCAGCCTCAGAACACGCAGGTTGGAGTAGTTGGCCACATTTATAACACGACAGAAACTGCTGATTGAGAACTCTGAGGAAAGAGGAGGAGGGGAAAAAAGAGCACTTTAGATGCATGTCAGCAATTGTAACCAAATAGCTTTTGTGATGAACCCTTTGTTTTTGTTTGTTTACTGGATATTTTTATTATACACTGTACAATTAAAGTTCACATTGGCAAAGTCTCACTATGGTACAAAGCTTTTTTTTTTTTTTTTTAAAAGAATTACTTCTTCTGACGAGAAACTTTAAAGAAAGTATTGGGGGGGGGGGGGGGCTTTCTATTTTGTTACTGCTTAGGCTTTAGTTGAGAATGATGTCTAAAGGTTAAACCTGTACAGAGGATTTCCCCCCCACCTGCCTGTTGTTATTTTTTTGGGGAGGTGGAATGATACTCAGAGTATGCATGAAGTCAGCCATTACATCTTGTTGCTTTGTTGAACTGTTGCTCATGCTACATCACAGCGCAGGGTGATGCACTATGAAGAAAGTGCTACCTGCCCTCTTCTGCATATATGAGCCAACAGATGCCTTCAATTGGCTAATGTTGCTGTGGGGTGACAGAGTAATACCATCCCTCTCACCCCAAGATAATGGTGAGTTTTGCTTTCTAGGCTTCCCAGCCATGGATGTGGCATCACGGGAATTCAAACATGCATTCTCTATAGTACAAAGTTTAGTGGCAGCACCTTTGCTGATATTTTTAATAACATTAGTTACATTAGGCCAAAAGTTGAGAATGTAACAACATAAATGACCATAAGTCTAATACATACAATAATTTACCTATATTTTGGTTACCTAATAAGCTTCCATATTTCTTAATGTAGCCTTTTTGAAGGGTGATTCTTGTACCTTTTATGCGATTGGCCTGAAGGTAGAGGTTCTGTAGACTTGTGCTGATGGCTGGAATCTTTTCTAGCTTGTTGTGGGACAGGTCCAGCTCCACAAGCGTACTCACATTAAAAGTATTAGGTGGGATCGCAGCGTCTGTGAGCCGATTATGCGAGAGGCGCATAAAGCGCAGCTCAGGCCGCTTCTTCACAAAGTCCACAGGGACAGAGGAGATGTGGTTGTGGTCGAGATACAGCTGACTCAGCTTGGGTGGAAGGCGCTCTGGAACCTTTGATAGCTGATTCCCACGCAAATCCAGAAAGCTGAGTGAGGCCAGTGACTCTACAGCACCACCGAGATCCTGAATGGTGTTATAATGGAGACGCAAAGCTGTTAGATCGTTCATTCCACGCAAGGACCCAGGAGGCACGGAAGTGATGGCGTTGTGGTCCAAGCGCAGGTCCTGAAGGGAATGAGGAAGTCCTTCTGGGATGTGCTCAAGTTTGTTGTGCTGCAAGAACAGACGCTCCAGTTTGGAGAGCTTGGCAAAGACCTAATAAGAAAAATATATATATATATTACCATCTGCAGATCTTTGTGTTTGTTGAGCTTTGCATTTTCAAAGAGAATGACAGGAAGTGATTACCTGAAATATAGTTTTTAAAATGTTTGTCCAAAAATACATCCCGCTTGTGAGATAAATGCTTTTATATTTTATGATAAAGGCTTTTCTATTTTATGGTTGCCTGTTATGTGCTTAATACTAGCTCAGTCTCCAGTGCAAATTTCAGCTTTCTGTTTCTTAGAATCCTTACAGACTATTGGTCAAAGTGTTAAAAAAAAAAAAAAAAAAATAGATTTTATCATGAGTAAAGTCAGTTAGTATAATTATGGACTGGTCTGTGCCTGGGACAGATTCCCCAGCTGTTGTTCTGTGTCTGTTCTGCTTTACTGACCTTGCTGCTGATTTTGTCAGATCTCAGTTGGTTCATATGCAGGATGATCCACACGAGCTCGGTGGCATTGTCAAAAACTCCATCAGTGATCCCGGTGATCCGGTTGTTTTGGAGGTACACGTACTTCATGCGTGAGGGCACAAAGGGCACATGCTGGAGGTTGCGGTTGTGGCAGTACATGGCGTTAGGGTAGGCAGGAGGGCACTCGCACTCCAGGGGGCAGTCTAGTGCTGCAGAGTCATCTTGTGCATGAAGGGAAGCGTAGTAGTTGCCATGGTTTGGGCTGTATCTGTATCTGTGTCTGTAGGCTTGACTCCGCAGGTAGTTAAGCCAGGTGAAGGAGTCAGTGTGTGCGATGGAGAAGTGCACAAGCCCCGCCCACAGCAAAAACGTACTCCACATGATCACTAGATGTGAAAGGGTCTTGATGGACGATTCACTTTTTGTCTGTACCAAACGGTGCAAAATTGAGTGTTGGCACTCAATCATATGTATGTTCAATAGATTATTTTTTTAAAATGTACAAATAAAGATGTATTCACTAAGCAGCTCAGTTGTCACTTGTTCATATAGTGATGCGAAGTCGGCCAAGAAACAACTGAGCTACTGGTTGTCCGTTCAGTTTTGGCCCCTGAAATGGTGGGATATTGTATAAAACAGATTGATTCTTCTATCTTTCCTGCACTATAGATAGATCTCACCACCTCAAGTCAGAACAGAACTCCATACATTACAAACCTACATCAAAGAACATGCAAATATCTACATGTCTGGACAGGCAGGATAAATTCTAAATCCTGTTTTTTTTTGTTTTTTTTTTTTTAAAGTATTGTACACAGACACAGTTTTGGCCTGAGGGCATTTTTCTGATACAGGTGTGCAGAGTGATTATTCCAGCTCAGGATGCTGTTTGAAAGCAACACAATGGCTACCTGATGGCATAACTCAATTTTTCAAAATACCAGTGTCATGAAGTTCTCTGAACCTAGGTTTATATATATATATATATATATATATATATATATATATATTTATATATTTTTAATCTGTGTTGGAACAGTGTATGACAGTTATTTAAGGATTTAAAATTAAACTAATTTTATACTTGATGTAAAATAAGTAAGGAAACAATTCAGGATCTGGTGTTATAGGAAAATAATTATAAATGGTTTGAAGTAATAACCGTTACCAACCCAAAGCTGATTATTTCCCAATAACGCCATATACTGAAGAGTTTTATTCCTCTTATACCACAGCAATTTGCCAATGATTACAATTTTCATTAATTAAAGAACATCTTGTCATCCTTTTTGTGTTTTTATATTTATGTTTAATATTGTGGAACATCCATGAACCAGGTTAGTTCCTGTTCACTTACAGTATAACAGCTGTAAAGAGTTATTCCCTCACCAGCTTTTCTTTGTTTCTCTCTGCCGAAGACCAGAAAATGCAGCTTTGTCACATTACTGAGGAACAGTAACTTTCCTCTGACAGAAAACTTCAACTTATAAATGATTACACCTTTTTAAATCTGTTTATGTGGAGGATCCACCATACACGTCTCTGTGAGAGTTGTTACTATAGAAGCAATAATATATTAGAACAAGCGCATTAGTGTAAACGCTGCAGCAGAAACCATTGTCAGAGCTGCTGTTATAGAAAATTAATCAACACCTTCAGACCAATCAGAGTTGAGAATTCAACAGCACTGTGGTAAAATTTCATCGGATGTCTTCTTAATCATAACGGCCTGGTTCCATAATAAGAAGCATAAAATAGTATATAGTATAGTATAGTAGTATGTATACTAGTACATAGATTTCAAGCATATATAGTTTCAAGCTCAAGCAGCTGATCTCAAAGTAGTATACTATTGGAGTATAAGAACTATGGAGGGTTTTTTGTTTGTTTTTTGAAATTTAAAATGTAAAACCAATTTTGTAAAGGAATAATTATAGGAAATTTTGATTTGAAATCGTAGGACAAATTAAGCTTGGAGAATCAGATTTAAAATCAGCTACAAATTCCAAAAATTAGCATAAATAATCTACACTCTACAAAACCACTACATCGATACTGACTTCATATTAATTAAAAAAAATCTTCAAGCAGAAAAGCTAGAGAATGAGCTACACCTACCTCTGATTTGCAGGGTGGTTTCTGCCTCAATCACCCCTTCAGTGACTAAAACAGAGAGAGGACGGGGCTGAGAGGTGGAGAATAAAAGGGGGTGTAGTGGCATGGCATCTCTAAATGCCTCTTTCTAACTGCACATTACGAGAGATAATTACACACACTTACACTTACACATAATACAGATACAACAGAGTGCAAAAGATTGAGCTGACTTCAACAGTTTATTACAATTTATTATTCAAGCATGCATTATTTATTGTATTGAGAAGTATCAAATGGGCAAAATATAACATTTCTGGTTAGATATTTAAAATATCAGGGTCGTTCGCAAACCTTAGCTACCTAGCTGGGCAACATGACCTAGCTTTACCTTCAGCTGAAATCTGTTGCAGTTAAACTGCTTCTCAAAAATTGGCACTCTAATTTAACAAAACTAAGGATAACAATGTAAGAAATGAAAAAAAGGTTTAAAATATAGCCAGACGAGGTTCTTTGCTTCAGGTAAATGCATCTGGTGCCTAGCTTTACAGTACAGCTGGCTATAGTGAGCCTTATCAGTAATATTTGCATAACCCTTTCCAGATATAAATAAATATTCTCGAATAACGTCTACACCACCTCTATTTCATGCACCTATTTCTTTCAAACACACTTAAAATGTCATACTGGTTTGAATACAGGATGTCATTGTAGAAATAGGTGTGTGAAATAGAGGTGGTGTAGATGTTATTTGAGAATATTTATTTATATCTGGAAAGGGTTATGCAAATATTACTGATCATCATTTTGATGATTTTACTATTAAAAACCTAAGATGTAGATGTTTTATATCTTAAAACCTTAAGATGTAAGGTTTTACATCTTAACCTAAGACTATTTGATGTTTGATATGCATGGAGAGCATGTAAAACCCCACATAGACGACTCAGAATGGATTCCGATCTCAGGTTACTGTCTTTATGGAGTTTTTGTGCATGTTCTCTACATGTCCAGGTGGGTTTCCCTCGGGGTTCTCCGGTGCGAGTGTGTGTGTGTGTGTGTGTGTGTGTGTGTGTGTGTGTGCATGCTGCCCTGCGATGGACTTTGCATCCAGAGTGTATTCCTGCCTCACACCCAATGTTCTTGGGATAAACTTTGGATCCATCCTGATCAGGATATAGCAGTTACTGAAGATAAATGAATGATACTTGTGATAACGAATAAACATTTATAAAAAAAACCTACCTATATTTCTTGGTACATTTTTCTTTTGCACTGTATCTTACACAGTGATTGCATGTAACACATGTTCCACACACTGATGCAGACGATAAACACACATTGGCTTCCCTCACATCATTAATCATACTGTATCTATCAAGACACACATACACACACACTGTATTTGGAAGCTCTTTGAGACACGTTTGCACACTGCACAAAATAGCTGGGTTGTGTGTCCTGAAGCCATGCGAATATGAATGCCATGTGTGTCTGAAGGCAATACATCTGCTCTTTAACAACCTTCCCTTCCAGCCTGTCAGGATGGAGACACGAGCCTTATCATTAGCTCAGCACACGTGTGTTTGTGTTTATGAGGAATTTGGCCAGGATCTGTGGTGGTGCGAACATGCGTGACTGCATGTTGCTGAATGCTAATAACCGCACATGCTTCCAATCTGCTTTTAATCCAGCATCAGCACTAACTCTCCTGAACACCAGAAAGAAGTTACAGTAACAAGGAAAATTAATGAGCACTTGTAGGCTTTGACGTTGGTTTATTGCCTTGCTCATTTACACTTTCTCTCAACCCCATCGCTGTATTTTCTACTTTCTATTTCTATATCTTTGTTAATTCTGGTCTTCCTCTCAAACACGTCCCTCTCTCGAGGATATCGAGGAAGGAAAATTGCTGACTTCAAGCTGAAAGCAGCACTTTGTGTACATTGTGTCCCACCGAGTGAAACTCAGTCTTAATAGCTCACAGACAAACCACTGAGGTCTTGGTAGGGGAATGTTATTTTCCAATTACATTCACACTTTATCAACAGCCTTGCAGTTTCTATGCCCATCAAGACCGATTGTAAAAAAAAAAATAAAAAAAATACACAACTGAAGAGTCTTTATAGCACAGCACTGTTGATTTCTCAATTCTGATTGGTCAGTAGTTGTTGATTAATTTTCTATAACAGCAGCTCTGACAATAGTCGTGACTGTAATTCAACTCACACTGCTAAGTGCTGTAAATGTAAATCACAGGTTTTGATATTAATGTGGATGCTCCGTATATTCAAAGCGTAATAATAAAACTATTTAAAAAAAAAAAAAAAAAGGAGTCTCCAGTGTCAGTGCTGTAATGTAATGTTGTAATGGTCAGTATGTAAGAATACAAGGCAAAAGTTCATTTTAATGACAGATATAGGATTGTAGTGTTCTCATGGCAAGAATTTTTCATGAGAGCTAGAGAGCAAGGTCTAATAAGCAGGCAGTCATTGGTAAATATGGAGTTGTGCTAATAAGTAGGTTGCTATTACGCAAACCCCTGATTGCGGTTTTAAACCCCGTATCACACCTTTCTCACCTTCCTCTAAGACCTCTAAACTTTCAGGGTGAGAAAACTTTCTTCTTGGGGGGAAATGTAAGTATGTAAGTCTGAATAGATTAGAGTAATGGATAACCACACAGTCTAGAGACAAAGAATTTGAATCATGTTAAGACATAAATGTACAAACAACATTCTGCTGCAATAATGCAGTGTTTGCGAAATATACTTCCAGTATGTATATGATGATGATGCCTACTGACTACATATCACATGATTTGACACATTTCACCAGGCCAAGCACTATGGGGACTGAAATGAAAAGACGAACCTTTTTTGTTACTGGTACCAGTATGAGTACCAAATACTCTTCCTTCTACTTTTTTTTTTACTTTGATGGTTTACTTTCATAACGGAGAGCATCAGCTCGTCATTAATGGCATAACCTGAAACAAAATGAAGTCGAGAGCCTATCATATGTAACTCATGCTATAGGCTACTATGTAATGAGTTTTTCACACAGTAACACAGTAATCGGCTGTTAAGAGTCAATAACATAGTCATCCAGCATACAGCTACAACTACATGTCAAAAAACACGCAAAAGACGTGAAACTAATCCAAAAAATGTGGCATTGGAAGAAGGAGATGCATTTTTTTCTTGTTCTCAGCCTTTTCATGGGGAAACCAGGTCACTGTGGTGCACACACATTTCTGATGCATGGAAATGATACATTATTATTCTATTATCTCCATTTCTAAATGTCTATCATCTAGAAAGGCGAGGGAATCATTGGAACATCAGCTTAACGTCTGTCAAATAGTAACTTTTTTTAAATTGTTGGTAACTTAAACAAGGTCATTAGTATTTCAGCGTAATTTTGAATGTATGAGTTGAGAATGAATATTGACATTTGTTGGCTGAATGCAAAACCCCCCCTACCTCTATATATGAGCCACCACTGATGTGGGATATGATTACAGTACGGCTCTGGGAACAGAACTATGAAGCACTACTGAGACTGAATTTTGGATTGCATATTTAATCAACATGTCAATGATGATACGCTTAACTCAAGATTAAGCATGCAGGAATATTGCTCACACAAACATCTCTCTGTGCGATGTTAATACAGTGTAGAAGCTCAATAGTTTCTCCACTGAGGTTGATGCCTCTACAATGAGGCAGAGAAACAGAGAGATTATTAGTCACTATACTTACTATATTTAATAGATTACAATATTTATATTATTTCTCCTTTACATATCAGTGCCAAAAATGAGGGCTTTGAATTTTCCCCTTCATGTCCATCAGGTTTTAGAGCAGGAGTATAACAAAAGGCAGTTGAAATGAAACGCTTGCATTGATTTTACATTTTTAAACTTTGCTTATATGAATTTTGTATGTGTGAACATTCAGAAATCATAAATCATTAAGAGCTAGACTGGGCACATTTTGGAGATTCTGGTTAATCAACATGGAGCTGGTAGGTTCCTTCATGGTGAACCTTTCAACTGTGTGCGTGCACCTTTCCAGTGACGCAAAGAACTTATCGATGAGAGAGGTCAGAGGAGAATGGACAGGCTGCTTCAAGCTGACAGGACAGTTAAGGTGACTCAAGTAACCACTCTTTACAACCGTGGTGAGCAGAAAAGCATCTCAAAACTCACAACACATCGAACCTTGAGTGCAGGAGACCGCATCTGGTTCCACTCCCATCAGCGAAGAACAGAAATCTGAGGCTACAATGAGCACAGGTTCACCTAAACTAAAGATTGGAAATATGTCGCCTAATCTTTTTTCAATCTTCAACTATCCAGTTTTGGTGAGACTGTGCCCACTGTGTTCTCAGATTCTTGTCTTTGGCTGCAGCTTGGATATTTTTGAAATGCACGTAAAACATTTTAATAATGACAAGTTGAAACGTGACAGTATTTGACAGTATATATTTTATTGCATGAAATGAAACATCACGTGACCGACAGCGCTGTCTTTCAGCACTGCGAGTGAAGACAGGACACTTGGTGTTGGACTATATAAATAATTGTATCATATTTATGATATTAACCTTCCACTGTGCATATGGAATAACGCATTACTATTACCATTTTTACCATACTATTACCAATGTTTAATAGTATAATTATCCAAATTGGGGGAAATGTATTTCAAATATGCATTCAAACACAATAATAAACGCCTATAATACATCTAGATTTAAAGAATTTTGAGTTTTAAAAAAATTTATTTATGCGTGCGTAAAAAGGTCAGTTTTAACGCGGGCTGATGTTTCCACCCGGACATATTTTGCATTGCAGCCACGCGCTTATGCTTGCAGTGGTTGGCTAATGAAATGTAGCATGTTTGATACAAGATGTCACAAGTGTAATTCAGGCATTAGGTGGTTGTATTTCTTTAACTAGTTATTACAAATAAAATACACAACAGGATGTTTGCAAAAGCGTTTCGTGTGAAGTCCAATACCGTTATCAAAGGATCCGACAGGTTTGTAACTAACTAGTACAGCGCGAGCGGGTTAGCTAAGGCTGCTGATTGGTTGAATCATATTTAACTCACAGTACACTGTGTTGGTGCACTATGTAGGGTAGGAGATTATGGCTTCTGCACGTTATGTGGCACGTCATGTAGTCTGATAGGATGTTGTTTGGGATTCGGCTCGTGGTCTTCAGTCTGAGCCTGAGACTAGTTTAGAGTCTCATAGTACGTTTATATTCTGATTCAGTCGTGTTTTATTGACACATTTTTTATGTTTAAGGATTTTTGTTGCATGTTAAAACATACCTGGCTGTTGTTGACGCGAGGAGTGAGGTGTATAGCAAAAAAAATAAATATTTCAACAGAATTTCACCATAAATATCACCATATTTATTTTTTTCCTCCTGAGATATCTGTTTTTTTCTTTTTCAAGTTAGAGAACATACACAAAAACCTAGTGTGCCTTTGTAAGAAGCTTATGAAATACAGAGAGTTCAAAAGAACAACTAATTCAGCTTTACAAAAATAAACTAACAAGGAATATGAGGAAAGAGCTACTGACACTGCAATACTCTGTTATTACATATAAATTATTTTATAGATGTAGATGGTCAGTCTTGTAGAAATACTGAGGATACCTGTAACATGCTCAGGAAAGTGAGGAATAACACACTTGGCGACATGCTGTTACAGGAAACTAATCAATGATGGGTTGCTGCGATGTGGCACAGTTAGTGTTAGTGTCACTGCCCCAAAGTTCATTATTTTCTTTTAATAGCACATCCCAAGGTGTTTTATTACTCTTATACTACAGAGGCTTGCCAACAATTTTAATTTATTAAAGAACGTCACATCATACTTTTATCCATTTATAGTTACATTTAATGTTGTGGAATGTCTGCGAGACAGACCCTTAATGTTTTAGCAGCTACAAACACTTATTCTCTCTAATATGCCTTGCCTTTTTCTGTCTTGTGAAATTAATAAAACCCAAAAAATGTAGCTTGTCTTCTTACAGAGAAACCACAAAGCTCTGTCCTGATCACTTGCTGTCTGTTACAAAGAGCTGACACTGGAGACTCCTTCCATCAATATTAAATAAACATCCCCTTACAGGGAGCATGGTGGCTTAGTGGTTAGCACTGTTGCCTTGTGCCGCCAGGGTTGGGGATTTGATTCTCGCCTCCACCCTGTGTGCGTAGAGTTTGCATGTTCTCCCCGTGCTTCAGGGGTTTCCTCCAGGTACTCCGGTTTCCTCTCCGAGTCCAAAGACATGCGCTGTAGGCTGATTGGCATCTCTAAATTGTCCATAGTGAGTGATTGGGTGTGAGTGTGTGTGATTGTGCCCTGTGATGGGTTGGCACTCGGTCCAGGGTGTCTCCCACCTTGTGTCCCCAGTCCCCTGGGATAGGCTCCAGGCTCCCCATGATCCTGTGTAGGATAAGCAGTACAGAAGATGGATGGAAACATCACCTTACATAAAGCATTTTTGCTAAATTACAGAGTGTATTTAATCTGCTTATTATCAGACATAGGTTGTGTGGAGCGTCTGCCGTGCAAGTCCCTGTGAATTATGAGCTGAATTAGTTGTTACTGTAGAAACAATAACGTAGTAGAATGAGTGCATTAATATAAACCTGTGATTTGAGATGCTGTTATAGAAAACCAATCCACTCTCTCTGACAGCACTGTGCTACAATTTCCTTTAACAGCAGGTGTGTTGTGATAAGTAATATTAATAAGTAAATAGAAAAAAAAAGAGATGCTGGAGTTACATCACGTAATGCTTGCTGTCTTCCATTGGTTTCATTTCCTCCGTATTACATTATATAATACATTTCTTCCCTCCTTCATCCATCATCTGTCCAACAGGAGGAAGCTGAGAGCGGACGTCTCTGCTGCCTTTCCGTCCCTGTCTGCTGATGACCTCAACGAGCTCGTACCGAACAAAGAAGAGCTGAACGTCGTAAAAATCTACGCACACAAAGGAGATGCTGTCACTCTGTATGTGCTCCACAGGAACCCAGTGTTCTTCCAGCTGGAGAAACAGCTGTACCCTACAGGTAGAGTACCTCAACAACAGATGATTATTACATGTAACACAATGTTCAAAATAATAAAAGGTCTGGTCAAGCTTTAAAGTAATTCTTAAAAAAATTAAGAAAAAAAAATCTCCAACATAGCAGTTGATAAATGCTTGGAATATCGGAAGTTAGTGCTGATTAATAATAATAGTAAAGCATCTTTTATTTCACACGACAGCTTTCTATGTACAGTCAATGTAGTGCATATTCTTTTAATGTTACTATTCTACTGTATATACAGATACGATTACTGCTGAAATGCTGCCATATCTGATTTTTTAAAAAAAACCAGTGTACACACTTTGGCAGTATCCTGATCTGTTACCTGCCTTCACAACATGGCCTCCAGTGGTACAGAAATTAACTGGCGGGGCAGGTGAGTTTTTCTGTGGGAATGAATATGAGTGTGTGTGTGTGTTTGTGAGCGTGTGTGTGCTTACTTGCTTTTACTCCATCTTAAACAGATCTGATGCTGCCAGGAGTAGTGGTGTCCTCTACAGGGCTACCAGACGTAAATCAGGGGGACAGCTGTGCTGTTAATGTCGTGTCCAACAGGTAAAGACCGTCTCTCAAACGCCTGCTTATAAACACATCAAGTGTCAATAAAGCAAAAACCATGCTTAGTTATGTGGATGCGTTTATTATGCGTATTAGAAGGAAATATATGCATAAAATTATTTCTAATGATTTGGTGGTATGTGCTTTCATGGACACTTCTCATTGCTTCTTGTAAAGGGGTGTTTTTTTTTCCCTCTACAGGACATGCAGCTGCATCTTTGTTAGAAAAGATAGAATGCTGTAGTTGTTATGTGGCAGTTAATATGTACAAGAATGATTAATAGTTCTACTTTCATTTAAAGAATTCGTTTTAGAGCAGTAAAGAAATGCCAAAGCAACTAGTAAAGTAATTTTCTAACATTTCTACACACTTATGGTACTATTTTAGATGATAAAAGATTCCTTAAAATGCATTTAAGCTAGTTAAGTAAGGAATAAAACATGACAGGTTGTGCTGTTACAGGAAAATAATCAGCAATGGGATGGTGCGATGTTGATTATTTTCCTATAACAGCACATTCCAAAGTGTGTTATTCCACTTATACTACAGCAATTTGGCGCACGCCATACATACGAACAACACGTCATACTTTTTATCCATTTATAGTTACATTTAATGTTTGTGGAATGTCCTGTTATCACTTACATTATTACAGCTGTAAATAGTCATCCCCATAGTCATCAGCCTCTCTTTTTTCTCTCTCTTGAGGTTACTAAGACAAAGAAAATGCAGTTTCTTACGTCACTGAA
This sequence comes from Pangasianodon hypophthalmus, assembly GCF_027358585.1. Lineage (NCBI taxonomy): Eukaryota > Metazoa > Chordata > Actinopteri > Siluriformes > Pangasiidae > Pangasianodon > Pangasianodon hypophthalmus. The sequence continues at coordinate 23,449,771 of NC_069717.1, forward strand.
AATGACAATCCTATGTCTTTTGTCAGAAAATCTACTGACCATTACAAAGCGCTGACACTGAAGACTCCTTCCTCAAATGTTCCATTAGCAATTATACACTCTTATTTGATAAATAACTTTTTTGAATTCTTTTATTATTAGGCTTAGATTATGGGGAGTGTTTGCTATACAAGTCCCTGTGAATGCGCTGTTGCGTATAGGAACGAGCGCGTTAATATAAACTGGTCATTTGAATTACAGCCGGCCTTATTGTCAGAGATGAGAGAAAATGAATAGATACGCACTTTCCAATCAGATTTTGTTTTGCACTGAGAAGTGATGTTTATTTTTCAGTGTTAATGAGTCATTCAATTCAATTCAATTCAATTTTATTTGGATAGTGCTTTTAACAATGGACATTGTCACAAAGCAGCTTTACAGAAATAAATGGATTAAAAAAAATATATTGTAAATATGAGAATTTATCCCTAATGAGCAAGCCAGAGGCGACGGTGGCAAGGAAAAACTCCCTGAGACAATATGAGGAAGAAACCTTGAGACGAACCAGGCTCAAAAGTCCTCATCTGGGTTCAATGGATAGTGCAATTATAAATAAATCCCTTCTATTATTGTGTACTATATGGACAAATAGTGCAATTGTGCAACCAGTAAATTCATCACAGTTTTCGCAAGAAGTCTGGTAGGTTAAAATCTATCCACCGTCCACTGATGGAGTCCTGAGTACAAAGGTGCTCGCAGCCCCAAAGCCACTACAGCAATCACAGTCCCAAGCCATCACAGTACAACTCCCCATATGTGATCCCCAAACCATCTCATTAGAGTCATTCTCTATGTTCATACTGTTGCAAATAGCACAGGAATGTCTCTTACTTAGGTTTAGCCCATGAAAGAGTATTTTATTTGAGTGTTGACTGTTTGCTTGGTTACACAGAGCTCCAGTTGCTGTGGGTACAGCGGCCGTGTCGAGCAGAGAGATGAGGACCAGTGGGATGAAGGGAAAAGGAGTAAATGTGTTACACACGTACATGGACCAGCTGTGGTACGAATCTTCCAAACATCTTCCATGATGCAACAAAATTTTGGCCACCAAAAGACACCCAGAAATTACAATCTGAGTTAAAAAAAAATCAGTAGTGAATGAAGGCGGGGAGCACAGTGGCTTAGTGGTTAGCACGTTTGCCTCGTACCTCCGGGGTTGAGGGTTTGATTTTGATTCCCAGCTTTGCCCTGTGTGCACAGAGTTTGCATGTTCTCCCCGTGCTTCAGGGTTTTCCTCCCCCAGGCCAAACAATTGCGTTGCAGGCTGATTTGGCATTTCTAAATTGTCTGTAGTGTGTGAACGGGTGTGCGATTGTGCTCTGTGGTAGGTTGGCACCCTGTCCAGGGTGTCCCCCACCTTGTGCCCTAAGTTCCCTGGGACAGGCTCCAAGCTTCCCACGACCCTGTGTAGGATAAGCAGTACGGAAAATGGATGGAGTGAAGGACTGAGGGAGTGTGTGTGTGTATGCGTGTGTCTCTCTCTCTCTGTTTCTGTTGGCCTCTTTGTCTCTTTGTGGGTGTCCCTGTGTCTGTGTTTGCCCCGTTTCTGTCTCTGTCGGACTCTGTGTCAGTTTTTGTTGGTGTCTGTGTCTGGATCAGTCTCTCTGTCTGACTACCTGTCTCTCTGTCTGCGTCTGTCTGTCTATCTGACTACCTGTGTCTCTCTTTCTCTGTCTGATTCTCTGTCTGATTCTCTGTATGCTGGGTTGTTCTCTGCCAGGCACAGACGCTCTTTAGGTCCTTTCATATCCTTTCTGTACATATCATGAAAAATTCCTCAGAAAATCTTATTTCGCAATAATGCCATGTATGTTTAAAATTCAGTCTTTGCTTTGTGTCGTGATTTGATACGTACTGCCTCCAGCTACTTCCCTCTTTTCTTCCACAGGGCTTTTGGGGAGAAGACCACACCTCCTGTCATCCCAGTCACTGATCCTTCAGTCCAGGCAGAGGCAGACATGGACGGAGAGGAAAGTGGCGAAGAGGGAATGGAAGATTTGGCTCAGGAGAGCGCAGTACAGAAAAACTCTGGCACGGCTGCAGTGGAATCGTCTTGTCAGAACCTGCAGGATCTCAGTCTCGGAGAGGGAGAGAAGGACGAGGAGACGGAGGAGGTGCAGGGAGAACAGGAGGATTCGAGATCTCCACAAGGCAAGTTATCACAGAGTGCAGCTGTCATGTATATTCATCTCTTTCTTATTTGAGCCTCACACTTTCTGGCCACGTGTTCACACAAATTTTTCATAGTCTTTCTAATAGTTTACGATCCGTTATCCATCATCTCACGTCCTCTTTCACATTAATGTTTTAAAGAGCACCAGCCATCACAGACACAGGCAGAGAAATAGGAACACGCACCAAGAATCTGGTTTCATCCCTCTTTATTTCAGTATTTCTAAATAATACAGTCTCATCTGGACATTGAAAAAACACTTTCTTGTTTATGTTTTCCTCACAATTCTGGAATTTCAAATCAAAATGAAAATGAATTCTTTCAAATTTTACATTTGCATAAAAGCAAGTGGAAACCCAAAACACTACTCCACACATTTTAGCCATATCCCAGGTTAAAAAAAAAAAGATTTATACTAGGAAAGCACTGTTCACAGTAAAACCTGCCCCAAAACTAGTCTAGGAAATTGACCTGGACAGTCCTAATGTTCACTGATATTAAATTACTGTTCATGTTCTGCACACATTGCTTGTAAATGTTGACCGTATTTCTCTGTCCTCTCTCTACAGAGCAGATGGATTCTCTGTTGTTTCAGTGTTTCCTCCATGCCCTGAAGAGTAAAGTGAAGAAGTCGGAGCTCCCCCTGCTGACCGGCACCTTCCTGCGCAAGCACATGGCCTCATGCTGGTAAAATCTTCTCTTTTTTTCCCCCCAGATCGTCTGCATAATTCACTCTTTGACAAGTCATTCTGACTGATGACCAAGCCACTGTACTTGAGATAGTTTGCAAATCAGAACTGTGCTTACCAGGACTGGTGGGAATGAGGGGATTAAAAATGTGCCTCATAGAAAGTTGAGATAGTTATGAGAATGTAACTTTAGAGGTGCTTATGTGCAATCAAGGATTGACCTGCATTCTTTTTTAATTTTAAAAAATATATACATTTTTTCCCCCTCGCTGTGACGTACTGTAAGCAGAGCTTCTTATTACATCCTTTACACAGCGGAAATACACACAGGGCAGAGACACACAGTACTGTGCACAAGTCTTAGGCACCCTATTTTTTTTTTAGTACAAACTTTATCAATTTTTATTTTATGACTTCTACATTATTGATTCAGTACAAAAACATGTTAGATTTCCAAACAGTAGTTTTCCAGCACAAAATTAAATGTTACAAAAAAATGTTGTATGTCAGTAAAGAAAGCAGTAGATTACATAAGAGACACTTTTCAGACAGAAAAACATAATGAAGGCTGCTGGGTTTTGCTGCAAAAATAAGAAGCAAGTGTGACAGTCAAAGTGTCCAGAAGAACTGTGGCTGCTTCTGCAAGATGCTCAGTAACACTTCCAGCTCATTTCCTTATAAAACTGCACACACTGCACCTGAGACTACTGATTTTTTTTTTAAGCGAAGGATTGTCACACCACATATTGACTTTGTTTCATTTATTACTGTTTACTGCTCTTTAGAGTATTTTTTTTAATGTAGAAACATTTAATTTCATTATTTTTGAAGGCGTCTTTGCTCTATAGCATTTCTTTGCATGTGCCTAAGACTTTTGCACAGTACTGTACAGAAATACATACAGGGTGTTGTATTACTCAATTTTTTTTATTACAGATTTAACCATTATTCAACGTCGTTAACATTGTATGTAGCTTTACTGGTAGTTTGGGTAACAGATAAATCTTTGAACTGTAGATTTATTTGCATGACCACGTTTCCTAACACACACCTTGTAACATTCCTCACAGCAGTCATCCTGAATTTTTGTATACGACTGGAATCGCCTGTATTCTGCATTCCTAACCCAAGCGCCTTAATTTCTAGGGCACATTGTTCTAGCCTGAATGTCTGATCCTAAATTATGTATTAACATCTAGTTATTTTTGGTTGATTTTATGCAAATTTTATGCATGTTGTATCACTGTTTTCACTTCACGTTTCTCACATGATTTCTCTCGCATTTTGTTTTGCAGTCCTAAAGGAAAAAATCTTGACATCAAAAAATCCAGCTATAAAAAGGTTAGTAAAAGTAACTGACTGAAATGAGACTAAAAAATGTTATCTTCATATCCATGTTTTTCTCTCTCTCTCTCTCTCTCTCTCTCTCTCTTTCACTTCCTAGCTCTCGAAGTTCCTGCAATCTATGCAGAAGGAGCACAATCTGGTTCGTGTAAAGGAGCTGAGTAAAGGAGTGGACAGCATTGTAGAGGTCGACTGGAAGAACGCTGAGTATGTAGAGTTAGCACACTTTAACAGAAAACACACACATTATGCTTATAGTCAGCAGTGTCGTCTCTGTATTTGTTATGTAGCAGTGTGTAGCATTAACATTAATAGTTAAATATAGTAAAATGCATTATTCTGATAGGTGTAACATGTACAAAGAAGACATTTCTTATGTGCTTATTTTTTAGATGCTGATCCACCTACTAGTAAAAAACATTCTCAGCCACATTCCACCTTGGATGATGTGTGTAGTGCATTAAGTTTAAACATATACTGTGCATCTTGAGAAAACTTTTGCTCTGCAGAAGTCAATAAAAAGTAGAGTTTCTTTACTTTGCTTGTCAGGCAACTATGAATAAAAAAACCTATATTCTGGCCACGTGTGCGCAATGTCACACATCAACATTACAGATATTACAGCATAAACTCAGTAATGTTAGCTTGCTCTAATATCTAAGGACTTCATTTCAGGTTGTGTTCTTTCTGCGTGCCGGAAGATTGGGAGCCTCCAGAGGAGTGTGTTGAGGATAGAGAGAGCTGTGCGGAGGTCTATAAGCCCCCTGAAATCACCCCACTTTACGGGGTCACCGCACGCCTAGAGCCACTATTCCTGGATGCGCAGAAAAAGTGAGTGTGTGGATTGAGTTGGTTTGTCATTTTCTGCGTGCAGGGATAGCTATTAATCTTTTTCATGACCGTCCTGACATTGTATATGAGAGCTATTTTATTCGCCCCCAAAGCAAAACTGTCCCAGGTTTAAAATCCCAGCCTTTTCTGTGATATGGCAAATTATAATAAGAACTTAGCATGGTTTGTTAGAACGTTATAAATGTTAAATGTTAAATTAAGTAAAGGTCCCTCTTGAACATTCTTTTGTGTTTGCCTTGTATTTTGCGGATATCAGCCACACAGCAGGTCTCAACGTGATCGCTGATTTGTGACTCAGTTATGCTGAAGGGATTCATAACACACTTTGGAGTGTGTAGTCAGAGCTATAGTTTCTTGGCAACAGCAGCTATGAGTGGCTGTAGACACTAGTCATTAAGTGCAATGAGAATTCTGTTGCTGTTGGTAGAAAACTGCAGCCAGACATTATTATTATTATTATTATGATTATTATTATTATTATTATTATTTAGAATCAGTAATCATCTCAAGCAGGCACCTCTCTCATTGGATGTTATTCATCTTGGTGTGCTTTTGTGTATTAAGTGTGTGACCCTTCTGTTTCAGAAAGGGTGCAGTGCTACAGGCTAGTGAAGTGAGGAGCATCATCACCGATTATGTGAAAAGAAACGAGCTTGTTCATGAAACCAACAAAAGGTATACAAGTGTTAATTTAATGTCAAGATCACTCATTTTCTTTCACATAGCAAACGTGCTTCTTGAATTTTTGTTTTTGAAAATTTGTTTGTGATTTAAAATACAATTAAACAAAAATTTCTTGAGTATTCTTCAGTGGAAATGATTTCTTTTTTTGTAAATGCATTATTATTTTTTTTTGCAAAGTTGTATTCAATTGATTATTATTATTATTGTTATTAGGGATGCATCAATAACAATACTGGCATCGGGTATCGGTCTGATAGCGTGCACGTTTACTTGTATTTGTACTCGTAAAAAATGCTCTTATACCACATGACATTATGTGACGTAAGTCTAGTGTACGCTGTCGTGCTAAGGAACATTTTGTCACAATTAGTTATTAAAGCTGACTGCAGACTGTATTCTGTGAAAATATCACGAAGAAATACAGCATTTTCCTACAATACAAGTAACCTGATAAAAGATCAAAACCTAAAATCAGCTTGAGGTGTTTATTAGGCAAGAATAAATGTATATAGACAACAATAGGAGAGCGAAAATATCAGCGCTTATGATATCTTGATCTTGATGAACAGACACTATAGGTCAAGGGATCAGGATGCAATGCTGACAGTGAAACTTACTTTACTTATAGCTGAACAGAAGTGCTTTTCCAAAGTGAAACATAACCAGCTCTTCTCCACTGCAGCTCCATCCAAGGAAACTTGTGTAGCTGGCTAATGCACGTCATTTAAAATCAACTAGCTAACATTATAAAGAACAAGCCTAGTAACGTATGTGTGTCCCTGATTGATTAATACTACGTAGGGTTACTCATTTTGGTATCATTATCGGTATCAGTGAAAACCAAAAACATGTCTCTGTACTCAGTCTGAAAAAAAAATTATTATTATTATTATTATTATTATTATTATATACAGAAATGCTGGCATGGTAAATTGATTCCTCTTTTCCTTTGTGCCATTCTCTTTATTTGGCAGTTATGTGAACATCAACCCTGTGCTGTGTGACTGTTTACTGGAAAAATCTGAATATCAGGAGGTCGAGACGTTAAAATGGGACGATCTCTTCAGCCGGTAAACCCTCTTTTCTAATTTGTAGTATTGTTTTTTTTTTGTGGAATAGCTAATATGACTCTGATTTTCTAGTAGCTGTTGGCTGTAAAACTAAATTACGTGAGACCGTATTGACGAATAAGGCTTATATATGGGTCTGTTTATTGATCCAGAGTCATGTATTGTGTTGAATTTTGCGTGTGGTCATTTAGAAGGGAATGCAATTACAGTTTATGAGCGTTTATGAGCATCCATGTTAGACAGGCAGACAAAAAAAATCTCATTCAGAATCCAAAATGGAGGACTTGCACAGAGTATATCACTCTAAACATAATTCCAGTACCCAGCTGGAGTAGTACATAATGCATTGATTAGCATTAGTCTCACGTTGCCATTAGTGTAACAGTGTTGAGTGTGTATTAGAACACACTTGGCTGTGATTGCAGGACTCTGAGCAGGATGCAGTCGTGCCATCAGCTGCAGTTTCCAGGCCAGGCTCCTGTGGTCCGGAAAGGGCAGGTGGAGCCCATCGATATCACTGTAGCCTCCAGAGGCTCTAACAAGAAGGTATGGGTCAGACTAATTAACAGCTTCAGCCATGCTCAGTAGCTTATGACGGAGGGCAACCAGTCACATGCTTTTTTTTGTTTCTGGATCCTAGATTTATTTGTAGTATCATTGTAGGCCTTGTTTCAGCTGTTTGAGAAATCCTCAGGTGGAATAAAGAATGATCTTTTTATCCGTTTTGCTTCATTTATTTTTTTAAATTGTTGATTGTGATGAGATTTTAATTCTGACAGTAACACTGTGGTAATTGCTGTCATCTCTTAATGACTGATATTGACTATTGATCGATTAGTTCTGCTAGTTCTGCTAGTTTGTGCCAGTGGAATCGGACCTGTTTGAGCTGTACGGTGGAAGTCTGTGTAACTCTGTTGTGTGAGTATTTAAAGTGCATGTGTCTCCCTGACCCGATTCTGCTGGTGTGTTCAGGTGACGATAATAAAGAACTTGGAGGTGTTCGGTGTAGAGCCAGCGGTGGTAGCTGACACACTGCAACATCTAGTCCAGGCCAGTTCTGTCCTCCACGATGTCCCTGGAGCCAAAGAGCGGCAGCTGGTGCAGATCCAGGGCAACCAGGTGCATCACGTCGGCAAACTGCTACTAGGTAAAGCTCACTTCTACATAACCACTTAGATCTGTTCATTTACTCTCATTCTTCCTTATCTTTTGTTTTGTCTTGCTTTGTTATAGAGCAATATCAGATCCCTCGCAAATACATCCAGGGTTTGGACAAAGCTCCGAAAGCAGGCAAGAAGAAATAACACCCGTCCCACACTAGTGACTGTACATTGCTGTAACATAGACATGAACTACTGGCCTAATTCATTATTTGTGTACTAAGACTACTCCACCGCCGTGATGTTTAATCAACAGAGCTGTACTTTACATTCAATCATGGAATAAAATATTTGAATAAAACAAATTGGACAGCTTTCTATATTGTTTTGATGTACAGAAACATGCAAGCATATAATATACATGCTTTTCAGTAAGACTGTCACGCTAAGCATAATGCTGTGAAACCACACCTTATGAGAAGTAGTTTTATTCTGTCTCAGTTTTTTATTGTTAAATAGTAAATTGGCAAGTTCTAAACATTTGTGTCCATCTCCCTTCCCGCAAACATTTGATTTCTATCACATCGGCCATTTTTAAGCACAGTGCGTAAAATCATATAGATCAAATCATATAGGTCAAGTGTTCACGTCAAACATCAGAATGGGAAAAACGTGATCTCAGTGACTTTGACCACGGCATGGTTGTTGGTGCCAGATGAGCTGGACTGAGTATTACAAAACTACTGATCTCCTGGGATTTTCACACAAAACATTTTCTAGCATTTACACACAATGGTGTGAAAAATGCCTTGTTGATGAAAGAGGTCAGAGGAGAATGCTCAGACTGGTTCAAGCTGACAGGCAGGCTAAGGTAACTCAAAAAACTACTTTTTACAACCATGGTGAGCAGAAAAGCATCTCAGAACACACAACACATCAAATCTTGGGGATACAACAGCAGAAAACCACATCAGGTTTCATGCCTGTCTGCAAAGAGCAGGAATCTGAGGCTATAGTGGGCACAGACTCACCGAAACTGGACAGTTGACGACTGGAAAAAGAGGTGTCATCTTTACAATCTTCAACTTTCCAAGTTCCTTCATCAATTAATTAAATTTGATCAGTTGCATTTATGTGATATCAGTATATTTTTCTGTCATGTTTGGTGAACAATGTGGTGATTTTAACAGTAACATACAGTAACACTTGACAAAAATGTACAAATACACACACAGCAGTGTGATCTGTGGTTTCCCTCCAGGATGAGACATAAATCCTGTAAATTCTTCATGATGCAAACACGCATTAGCACAGAAGCATAAACCAGCCCTTAATGTAGTTAAAAAATAGTTCAGTTTTACTTTCATTAACTAAATATACACTCCTGGGCAAAAAAATGTGCCAAGCCCAAAATGGCAAAATACTAAGGTTTTAATGGTCTTAACAACAAATCATTGGTCAGGAAATTAGCAAGAATTAAACAAATAGATAAAGGAACTTAGTATGGGATAGCTTTGATTTCTTTAAATGTTTAAGTCTTGTGGTCCTTGATGGGCTGCAAATAATGACTCATTTTTTAAGAAAAAAAAAAAAGATCCCAGAAGATATTTTTGGGAAAGTTTTGTACACCTAGAATTTTAGTTTGAATTTTACATCAAACAATTTAATCATTATCATGATTTTACCTTCGTGTACAAGAAGACTATATAAGTGAATTTCCCTGTTTCTAGCTTTTCCCCAAACAGTTCACTGCAGCAAAAGTAAACCAGAAAGTGGTGGCACAGGAGCTCTCAGGGGTGCATTTGTTTAATTCCTGCTAATTTTCTGACCAATGATTTGTTGTTAAGACCATTAAAAACTTATATTTGCCATTTTGGGCTTGGCCCATTTTTTTCGCCCATGAGTGTAGGCGAAAACTAATAAGAAGAGCTATTAAGTATGTGAGTCAAAAGACTAAAACCAAATTAGCTGTCAAGATTAACACTAACCTTTTCATAATGCAGTTAATGACTAGTCAAAAATAGTAGAAAGGCTGGACATACAGTAGATCTTGATCAATCTTTCTGGTAGGTCTGGAATTTTTTTTTATCTGGAAAATGCAAGAACTCTGAAAAGTAGTTTAAAAAAAAAAAAAACATGTTGGAAGACATGGTAAAAGTGGCAACACTAGAGTTCGACCCTTCATTATGCCTGAAGATATTACCCTCCACATGACATACTAACAGACCTCTAATTTTATGCAGTTGCTGTGATCAAGGAAAGCTTGACAGCAGTACTTTTCTATTATATAAGAAGAAAAAGAGAGCTCTCTAGAAAAGAGACGAATAATATAACAGACATAATTCATCCACTTTAAGACCTATTATTGTCAGATCAGTCAGATGGCTCTGATTCAGCCAGTCTGCTTTCACTCTAAACCACTAGTTTAAAGCTGTAAACTGTATAATTACAGTCCATCACTCCTGTCTAAAAAGCATGTTGAAGCAATACTTCTGAAAACATAAATGTCCTGAAATATGTCCTACAGAATGTACAACATCTGGACAGGTGGTCATAGTTGTTTTTGGCAATGCAAAGCAAAACACACACGTTATATAATTGGGTTTCAAAATCCCTTACCTAATTAACTTATCCCATAAACATGTTGGAAAGTGTTTGAGGAAATTCCAGTTGAGAGGAAACATTATAATGGTTTATTATAATATTTTACACAGCAGCCTTTATTATTTGGCAATGCTCTATGGAAACAATGTCTATTTGCCTCGTCTTGTTGTTGAGTCTATAGGCTGGACTTGTTTGGAGCACTTCTCTGTGTTTTTAAAGGAAATTAAATTTCAAATGCAAACATAGCAACACTTCCAAACAATATACAAGCCTCATAGACACAGCGTATTTGCGCAAAGGCAAAATTAAAGCCGGTTTATTGGGTTCAGACTGACTGGCTTGAACAAATGAAGTTGCAGATGAGAGGAATACGTGTGTGAAAAGGAAGAGGGGTGTCTTGAATAAATGTTTGCAGACACTGATTAATATATATTTTATATTTGAACCTCTTTTTTAGTAATTAAAATGCTTTAAAATCTTGAGTTGCTAAGCACGGCTGTCTAAATGTAGCTATTTAGTAGGAAAAGTTGTACTCGTTTTTTGGTTTGTGAATCAGTAGGATGTGTTTAGGTAGTAAGATGCGGGGTGCTAGGACTAAAAACGGTTTCTAAGCACTGAAAATTAACTCTCATTAAATTTCTTTCATTGTTAGGAGGTTCATTCTGGTAACCAATACAGTGGCTTTCTGGCACCAGTTCCTTTTATGCAAGTGTTCATATGGGTTCACCTTGCTTCAGACTATATTGTACCTATATTTTACAACTTCTCTAAAACAATGTCTAATGAAATGTCTAGAACATGAAGCAAAATAGGAGACAAGAAGAAAAGTAAATACTATAAATTTTGTCATGACCATCTCTGTCACCAGGCCTGACATGAAGAAGGGACTGGCACACAAGTCAGTCGAGAATATTTACACCACAGCACTGCAGAATTCTGGAGTCTGATTGGTCAGGATGTGTTGGTTAATCCTCTATAACAGAAGCTCTGACAATAGTTCTGACAAGAGTTCTGTTTAAATACATTATCATTTTCTATAGTAAAAGCTCATTCACAGGGACTATACACATTGATATGGTGATGTTTTCTGTAAAGAGACGTTTATTTAACATTTATGGAAGGAGTCTCCTGTTTCAGCACTTTGTAAAATTCAGCAGGTCTTCCACCGTGGGAACGTTTTCAGGACAGACGAGTTTGGACTTTCCAGATTCTCAGTAACATGAAGAAAAAAAAATGAGAGACTGGTGAAGGAACAGGAACTAAGTTATGACAGGAACTAACATGTCTTGTGGATTTTCTGTAACCTTAATATGTAAATATGTACTATAAGCATTATAAAAATATGATGTTCATTAATAAAGTAAATTGTAAATGTTGGAACATTTGTTTGGTAAAACAGGAATAAAACACTTTAAGACATGCTGTGTATATATATATATAAAAACAACTAGACTTGCTTCACGGGTTGCATCACACCATCCTGACAGTGCTGTTCCTGTAACAGTCCATCCCATCATGTTCTATTCCTTAATCATATCACACTCCAAAAAGGAGAGGAACTGATATCATTTAATTTTTTCATTTTTAAAGTTGATGGATGTCAACTGTAGACACCTACCCTCTTTCCACCCCCTCTTGGAGCTCTGGAGCAGTTCCAAACCTGGCTTTATTTAATAACGGTATCTTTAATAATGGTTTTTACACTAGTCCAGACTAATACAATTGAATTTTTCATTTCTCAGTTGAGAATCATGCTTTAGTCTGAGAATAGTCTCATTCACTAATATGGAGTGAATTTGCTTTAAACCTCCAAAAAGGATTTGCACAGAATTAGCAAAGTTAGAAAAGTTAGACATAAAATAAATATAATACTTGGGGATAAATTTATACATTTAAAATTTATATCCTGAATTTATATATTTCTGTAACGCTGCTTTGTGACAATGTCCATTGTTAAAAGCACTATACAAATAAAATTGTGTGGTATACAATAATAATAAATGAAACAATACACAACTGAATAGTTAATCATGGAATTTATATTACTATGCATTTTGAAGAAATGTGTGCAGAAGGTATTTGAGAGAATGCTGTATGTTTGCAGATGGAAATGAAAATGTAAGTCAAAAAATTAAATAAATTCTTGAACATCAAGGTAACCAAGCATTTATTCATTGGAGGCATTGTATTTTACTATATTTACAGTGCATTTTGTTTCATAGCACATGTAGTTTTCAGTTCCCTGTAAACATAAAAAGATCTGTAAAAGTGGATGAAGCACAATTGCTACAGTAGGTACAATAACTTCAGAACAGCACAGTGATACTTAAACAATTAAAGTTATAACTGAAACTTAAACATATGAATTAAGAGGAAAATACAGGCCGATGAACAAATAATATGAATCTGATCTGATTTGGCTACACATCATATTGCACTTCTCTTTTTGTAAAAGATATTAATACGCATTGCAGTCTTAACCCTTAAAGGTTCTTCAGTTTGTTCCTCCAGGGGAACCCTTAGAGCCTTTAGGCGGGTGTTTCATAGCAGAGAGGCACTCCTTTAGGAAGATAAGAACTCTTAGCTATTCTAAGAGTGTTTACCTCCTCCATTTTCCAAACAGGGCCTCATTTGTGTCCTGATGGACCATTTGTGATCAAGCAGCATCTCCTCAGAGAATATTTGACACAGGTAATAACTTCTTGTCTGAATCTGGTCTGTGTGCATGCATACAAGTACATGTTTATGGCGGCGTTGCTAAGGCTGAGCATGGTGCCGATATCCGCCGCAACATTTATGCTCAGACTGTAGTCATCGCGATTCAGTGCCCAGCCCTTAGTGCGCAGGATGATCTGAGTGATGGAGCGCGTGATGGTCAGCAACACGAAAGTCATGGAGACGGTCACCAAAAGCACCACAGACTTCCTCTTTCGTGAACGTAGCAGCGGTGTCACCTTTTGGCCTGATGTACATATTATGTGCACTCGATTAATGAGAGAGATCTGGCGCAGCGTCAGGCCATTCAGGACGCCAATAATGACAAAGGGCAATATGTGGGAGACAATTGTCTGCATGCTCACTATGGTGAGTGTGTACTGAATGGTGGCATTGGGTTTATATATGCAGACCCAGCGTTGGAGATCCTGGCTGTACATGGATACGTAGGCCCAGTAATAGGGCAATGCCAGCAAGTGACTAAGCGCACAGATAATGCAGATGGTCCATAATGTACCATGAGGGATGCCCATGTGCTTCCTGAGACTATAGGTGGTAATGGAGAGGAAACGCTCTGCAGTGAAGGCCACCACCAGCCATGTAGAGGTGTTGGAGGCTCCGTAAGTGAAGATGTCTCGTAGGCTGCACCATGGTTCCTGAGACCAGAAGGGCTCCACCGTGAGGTATTTAACGGAGAGCTCCAACACCACGATAAACACCAGGACAGCTGTGTCAGCTATGGAGATGGCCATCAGGTAGAAGGTGCTCGATTTGGAGAGCATGCATTTGCGTCTCCAGAAGATCACGAAAGACATAACGTTAGCTACAGGGCAGAGCAAAACATTAGAATTCATCACTTGCAAATTAATCAATGAGTAATGAGATGACTGGGAAACCAAGTGTTAAAAATCCTCTGGGATCATCTAAGGGTTTTTAGCCTCCTAACACTGTACCTGTGATTTTATGTGGAACCGTTCCCACAAATGGCCAATGTGGCTGCAAGTTTTCATTGCAACAAAGCAAGAGCCACAACTTAGAAATGACTGAAGGCTACAATGAACTGATTACAGGTGAATCGGTGGAGTGAAAACCTGCAAGCACACCCAACCCTATGTAGATAAGATTAAACAGCCCCACCTTAAGGTTCCCTCCAGACAAACAAATTGAAGAACTCTTCAGGGATCTAGATTTAACCTTTGTTTCTAATAGTGTATGCATGGAAACCATCACTACCATTCTCTTCTCATTGACCTATATCCATTAATATTTCAGATGCATGCTGTATGTGCAAATGAGTATGAATGTAAATACTCACAGGGGATTCCAATGGCTGCGAGAGTAGGGTAGAAGACCCTCTGCAGGTGTATCATCCAGTGCTCCTGAGCTTCCATTTCTCCCCTCTGATAACAAATCTGTCTCCACTTCAACTTGAAAAAGACTTCATGGGTGGAGAAAGGAAATGGTTGGGCATCTATGTCCTGCCCACATAACTGTGGTCATGGAAACATATTGCTGGCTGTTTATCAGTTCCCTTAATATTGCCAGTGCTGGGGAGAATTTGAACTTAGATGGTAATTAAATCATAAAGATCACTTGTTTTTCACACTGAATTATAGATTAGCTGTTCAATGGTTGCTAATTCCCTAGATAAGATGATGACAATACAAAGAAATAATGTTCTCTCATCCGTAAGGAGTCCTATATCTGCACTACCTCCAGCTACAAACTAGAAACCTAGAACATATATTATGGCTTTTGATATGCATTTGAGACAGTTATGAGATGATTATGAGAGGGTTTTGGATTGCTTTGGGCATCATGTTTTCAGAAAGTAAAATAGATCTTGGATATTTTTTAAACCTCTAATTTCAGGGTGTATTAAACATGCTTGTCTCAGCCTGTGTAACAAGTCGGATACAGTATATGGCTTTGTTGAGGCAGTGAGCCTGGATTATGGGTGATGAATGTGGCCAGAAGATGGCAATATTAGAACTCATATAGTGGCAAAGCATGTATAATCAATCTTTAAAAAGTAGGTCTACATACATCCTGACAGCGTGTGGTGCATGGCCTGGGTTACTGATGAACCTCCAACAGGAGCTGTGTGAGTTTCATGCTGGTCCAACCATCCTGAACCATCACATAGCAGGCAGGCACTTTATATCAGTAATTAACCTTCACTATAAGTAACTTGTAATTAATCACAGATAAGCTGTTCCCATGAAGTAAATACATCAGCAATGACTTTTTATTCTATAGTAAAGACAGGTTGACATTTAAATCTACATTTTTCAACTGCATCCTACTGCATTAAATAATATGTCAAAATACTATTTAGTATGATGTCCTTATCATGATGAAATAGTGACATTTAAATTCTCTGTTGCACATTTAGCAGTATGGTAGTTGCTTTTGAAGTACACATAGATGGTAGTATGTTAAATTATTTATTTTAGTATTAAAAAAAAAAAAAAAAAAAAAAGAACACTTGACAGCCGGTTATAAGACGTTTTAAGATAAATCACAATTGTGAGAGAAGTTACTTTTTCTTAGAGAAAGTATAGCAGTCTTAGTGTTACGAGGGACCTCAGGTCACCTCATAAAGAGTGTTATGACTGTTGGAAGAAGCCAAACCAGGAGTTAATCATGGGATGAACAGTTTGGGAACAGTTCAATAAAACCAGGCGAAAAACTAACTCAATGGATATTAAAACCAGGCTCAGAACTAGACCCAGTAATTGTCCCAAAATCTAGCCCAGTGGTCAATAATACTGGCCCAAAAAAACTAATGATACAAAAAAAAAAAAAACAGCCCAAAAACTAGCCTGATGAAACCTGTCAGTAAAACCAGTTAAAATTAGCCCAAATGTAAAACCAGTTAACAAAAATAGGTGAATTTAGCCCAATGGTCAATAAAACCAGGCAAAAACTAGACCAATTTTAAAAATTTATGAAATACATTCAACCCTCAGGTAAAATAGGCCAAACTAATGTAAAATATCTGCTTTTCATCCACAATTGCCATACATTGAAACTCATGCCAGGAGAGGAACATGTTCTAGCTGCAAGAGAAATGCAAATGGATTTGTTTCTGTCAGTATATGGTGCTATTTTCAGGTTCACTTACTATGACCTACTTACCCAGTGGTTACTAACCTGAAACCTCCAAAAGTTAGATTTCATTATTTCTCCATTACACATTATGTATACTTTTAGTTTCTTCTGTGTTAATCTTAAATAACACCAAGACAAATTTGATCAAGCTACAGTACATGTAAGCTAAGCTAAGGTAATGTAGGCTGCATTACATGACAGTGCACCTTTCAACTAGTAAAATTTTGTTTTGGTAGGTGTGGCTACAATTGGTTAGCAATTCCAGCTCCCAAGCTCTCAGTATTTAAGCTTGGGTTTGAAACTGAAATCTCTGATCTACCCTATTTTGTCTTGGCCACCAGGGGCCATTCCACCTCGGACCACTAGAGGACACCCCGACTCCCTGTGTAGAACTTCTTCTTCTGTTGTTTGCCTTATTTCCTGTGATGATCATGCTCACCTGTTTGTTATCTTCCTGATTAATTACCCTATTTAACTTCTGGATGGTCTCCCTTGGTTTGTTGGAGTATTGTGTTAAGATAGTGTTATCTTAAGCTGTCTGTTGGTTCTCCTGTGGTTTTCTTGTGTTTTATTAAAGAAGTTCTGCTTTTGCATCCGTCTCCATGGATTCCTCTATGACATATTTACCTGAATTACAGCATTATTCAAAAGGTTGCACCATAGCCTCATCCCCCCTGGGCTCCTGCTGTCTGTATGAGAGGCAGAATGATATACACAGCTTCTCTTATCCATCCAGCAGGACTTCAGGAGTAAAATGGTTATTTTTCATGTACTTTTTTTAGTCTGTTTCTTTTTCTTTCACTTCCTCTATTGATGGCCCCCAAAATTTGAATGATAAGAACTAGATAACAATTCATTATGCAAAGAATAAATTTTGTAGATTTACATTTATGCATTTGACAGACTACTTGCTCCTCACCTAAGAATAAGATTACAGGTACAGGTGGTGGAAATGAGGTTCCTTCGACAGGGTTGTTGCACTTACTCTCCTTCATAAGGTGAGGAGCTTGGCAGTCTGGGAGAGCCTTGGAGTAGAGCAACTACTCTTCCAAATTGAGAGGAGCCAGTTGAGGTGGTTTGGGCACCTTACATGGACACCACCTGAGCACTGGGTGGAGAGCATGGGGCAGCCCCAGGACTTGTTGGAGAGATAATTCTCACAGTTGGCTTGGGGATGTTTGGGGATCTCAAAAGAGGAGCTGGAATCTGTGGCTGGAGATGCCACGGTGACCCCTACCAGGAAGAGCTGAAAGAAAATGACTGAATCATTTGGCAGATGCTTTTATCTGAAGCAACTTACAATTAAGCTTGAGGATTAAGGGCATTGCTCAAGGGCCCAACAGTGGCAGCTGGGTAGTGCCAGGATTTGAAGCCTTAACCACTGAGCCACGACCGCCTTTGGTACCTCTGAGATTGGTGTGTTGGAGCTACAGGTGGGTATTTGACTTTTTCTCGGTCATGGATACATGTAAGTGTATGTAGTCTTAGTATTAGTGTAGTGTAGACAGCTTGTACTCTAGGTGTGGGTGTCTTTCCAGATTTTCAATTCTTCTCTGAACTTTTGTTAGCTGATTAGCCATGGCATTTGTCGAGAGATGAAAACCACACATACGGACATGGTGGTAACATGTTATTACTGGGCCTGCAAAAGGAGGAGGATTTATGAAATGCTTATGTCAGAATTTGTGCAGTAGTATAACTTTCATATGTTTTTCTCTTTCATAAAGCTTCGAGACATTCCCGTTCATTCACATGACATAAAATCAAAGACAGAGTAATACTAGATGATTTATGAAAGATTCATGTAAAATCTTGCAAAATGACTTTAGAGGTTTTTATTATTATTATTATTATTATTATTATTATTATTGATAGGCTTCTCAATTGTTGTAACTGTAATTTTTCCTCTTAGTTTATCTCCTTACAGAACATTCACTAAGATTTAAGACCTCCCAACTAGAAAGTACCATTTAATTTTAATGTATAGCTCCTATGACATATTAAATATGCCATATGCCAGACAAATGGATGACTTTCATGTCATTAAACTCAAGTGGTTATCAATTTTGCAGTAATAAGACTGTTATGAAGCACTAATGTATACTTTCTACAACTTCACTTATTTAAATAGTCTTATGATCATGGTTATATCATGGGGTGGACAAATAAAAATGTATTGGCTAGCTTGTGTTTTTATAGGTTAAAAATGCTTAGGAGGGTAATATTATAGGCAAATAATCAATGATGGGGTGATGTGATGAAGCTTGATGTAAAGTGGAGCTACTGTTAAAACCCAAAGGTTTTTTTTTTTTTCAATAGCAGCATGACCTGAAGTAGCTAATGCATGCTCGTAAAGTCAACAAAATTCACAAGATGAGATCACAAACTTATTTGCATAATCTTTGAGTTATGATTATCATTTGCATATCAAAACATATTACATAGAGAATGAAGACACACAAAGTCATCCTTGGTCATAGCACCACAAATTATTTACATTTTTCAAAGCACTATAATTTCTATAATTCAAAATTCAAAAATCAAAAATTGAAACAGTGGTGTTGAGGAGTGTGAAAAAAGACAGAAAGGATTGTTATTATTACTTGTATTAATGATGGGTTACTTGTATTTTATTACTTTTATAAATAAAATACATCTAAAAATAAATAAAATAAAATAAAAGTGTCTGCCATATGACTAAATGTAAAGGGAAGTATAGCTTAAAATGGTTTAAAATAAAGAAGTGCACAGGTGGGATAAAAAAATGGTGATCAGTGATTGGTCTTTGGGATGAGTGGTTATCAGTGATTGGTCTTTGGGAAGAATAGTCATCAGTGATTGGTCTTTGGGATGAGTAGTCCTCAGTGATTATTTATTAAAGTAGTGTTATTTATTAAAGAATAACACGCTGTGCATTTTGTCTAATTGTAGTTACAATAAATGCTGTGAAAAGTCTGCAAAACAAGTTTGTTTCTCTTGATTGGTCTTTGGGAAGAATGGTGATCAGTGATTGGTCTTTGGGAAGAATGGTGATCAGTGATTGGTCTTTGGGAAGAATGGTCATCAGTGATTGGTCTTTGGGAAGAATGGTGATCAGTGATTGGTCTTTGGGATGAGTCCTCAGTGATTATTCATTAAAGTAGTGTTATTTATTAAAGAATAACACGCTGTGCATTTTGTCTAATTGTAGTTACAATAAATGCTGTGAAAAGTCTGCAAAACAAGTTTGTTTCTCTGATAAACAGTTGTTCCTTCACCATCCTCTTTTTTCTTGTTTGAATTTAATAAGACAAAAAACAATGTCTGACTGTTACAAAATGCTGACACTGGAGACTCTAGTATATTTTTATTCATAGTAAATTTATATTTACAAATCATTTTGTACACATTCTTATAAAAGAGGTTAACCTCTGAATTAATTGCTCAGCTAAAGCTGTCTACTGTAAGAGGTCTGTGTATAGCTCCTCTGTCTGGTCATGAGTATATTTAAAGGCATTAACATGTGTGACAGGCTTGGCCCAGCCACTGCTGCAGTGACTAATGAGCTTTCCTGTAGCTCTTGTGCATGATGGATGCGGTTCACCTTTATAAAGACGCATGACCCTGCTCTCTATGTATGATCTCAGCCTCTCTCTCACAGCAACTGTGCATGAATTAAGATGGAAGAATTTGGATGTGTATGTGTATCAGTGTGTGTGTGTGTGTGTGTGGGTGGGTGCATACTCGTGTCACTGTTGACTGTCATTTATTGATGATTCAAAATATTATTGTGGGCACTTTAAAATATTGAGAAATATTGAGATGAGAAACCAGTTACTTAGTAGAAGCTTGAGGATGATAAAATGAACATCACAAAGCATGCTGGAGGTCATGATCTATGTTGAAACTGAAGAAAGTCCCTAATTTAAACTGGTTCCTTTACAGTTAAAGTAATTCTGTGTCGCTATTAAGAAACCATTATGGTTGAGCTTTATAGCAAAAGACAGATAGTCAGCACCATTCATGCTATTATTTTAAGTTAAGTGTTTCAAATCCATAAGTGTTCCGACTAGCAACCATGGTAAACAGGAAAGCTGAGCTTAGCCAGCTTTTTTGTTCAAACCACACAAAACATACAATTATGTCGTCCCTTTTTGTACTTTGATTTGTACTTTGATTGGAAAATGCTTGCTGGAATTCTTGTTTCTCCACCAAAAGCATTTTGGAAAATCAACAATCAAGAAAGTAATCCACTTTGTTCATACTAATTACATCAGCAATTGTATTTCATATGTGCCTTCTCAATTCCCTGCGGGAGACGTGATATATGACAGTGAGCTTATATAACTTACCCCTAAATTTCTAAGGGTTATTTCCCCAAGTGTAATCATTTCAGCCTGGTTTATCTACAGCCTGGGTTAGAAAGAAATCAGCCCCAGCCTCTACTTTACTTATGACCATTAGTGATGCTGTTGTTCTTGGTAAAAAATAAAAATGCCAAAATTGAGCCTTGTATGTTTTTTTTTCTTTGAAAAAGAAGACTTGGCCCTGAATATAATAAAATTAAATTTATGGTAATTATCATAGTATAAAAATATTACACTGATGCCTGCCTATTAGTAAAAAAATTGTCACTATTAAGTATCAATGGTTGCTTAATTTTGCATACACAAGAAAAAGTGTGATTTGTTAAATTGCCATGCAATAGCTATATATATATAGCTATTGCATGGCAATTTCTGGGCCCTAAAAGAAGCATGAAATGAATTTTATATGGCTAATAATTCATTTCATGCTTCTTTTAGGGCCCAGAAATCAGCTCAACCTTCAGCTATAACAAATATGCTGAGCTCCGCCCCTTTTGCATACATTGTGTTCAGCAGAGGGGGCGGGGTCAGTCAGGCAAAAAAGAAAATTGTGATTAACCTTACAGACAGCAGAGGGCTCTAAAATGGCAATATAATAATATAATTTTGGTAGCAGTCAGAAACTAAGCTGCAGGTTTACTTTGCTGCAGATAAGTGTATTCTTTTTGTTTTCTTTTATGTTTGTGTGTGTGAGAAGTTTGAATGGCTGCCAGAGGTATATTACGGCGCAGCGGCAGTAACGGCAAATAGCTCCATCCACACTGCCAGGATGTTATATGAATGGTGATGAAAAAGCTTAGTTCTGAATAATGGATGTCTGCTGGGAGATGTTTGGACTGGAGAGATTGAGCCTCTTCTCTTCTCTTCTCTTCTCTTCTCTTCTCTTCTCACTGGCTCATCAAGCCTTGCACACACACACACACACACACACACAATTTTTCAAGATTGATACCATTTCTTACATTGTCAGAAGAGTCCATTAGCTTGTGACTAATAAGTGTATCAATGATCTTATGCAGTATTGATTACTGCATGAGCCAAAATAAAGCACCAAAGGCCCAGTACTCTTAAAAACATCTCGAAGTGAAGTGAAGTAAGAGTGCTGATCTGGGAAATCTTTTATAAATATATTTTTCCTGATCTTTATCACTGTATAATAGTTGAAACTGACAGAAATATAGTATTATTACATCAAGATAAGTGAAAGCTCACGAGAGATCATTTAAACCAGGGGTTCTCAAACTTTTTATAGTCACAGACTATAAAACTGTTTAACTGCTAAAACCGAAAAACAAAACCCTGACCCCTTTTCTGTACAGATTTATTTTACAAACTATTTTAGTTTTAAATCGCCTAAACTAACTTAAGCACATAATTTAAATAGAATACAGTATTTATTGTATTTACTGTCTTTTTGTATTTCTGAACTTGACAACCATAGAACCCATTTTTATTTAAATTGTCAGTAAATTCAAGCTGATGTAAATAAGTTGTGGTGCCATGACATTATTTCTAATAATAATGTCTTTGATGTGACTGATTATAGCAGGTAGTGATTTCCACCGCTGTAACAAAATGAGAAAAATCACAGACCCTTGGCTATGCTTCATGGATCCTCGGGGCTCCCCGGTCCGCACTCTGAGAGCCATGCAGGACTGAGTGGTAAGGCACGTGCTCTGAACTACACACTCATCCACTTTCTTCTGTCATCTGAATTGAAAGCTTTCTATCAATTGCTCTCCTTTTAAGTGAACTTTCATACGTCCCATTCTCCTGGGGACGCAAGATACATATTTCATGTAGTACCCTCTTGGCCTTATAAAAGATATTACAACTTTATTCAGTGGAATTTATAGTCTCATTCTTTTTGCTTAATAAAGGTGAGAAATACATTCCATAATTGTGGCTGTCTTTTCAATAACTTCATTTGAAACAGTAATTGGATTAGCTTGGAGTATGTAATTGCTAATATCTTCTACCACAATCATTTTAAGATATTATTAGTCTGCGTTTTACATGCAGCTATTGCATTTGCTTCTCATCTTTTTTTTTTTTTTTTTTGAGACTACAGATGTTAGTTCTAAGGTGTGCCACATTGCTCTTGTGCTCTAAGGAAGATCAATATCTGAAGCCTCAGCCTGACAGTCAATTGATTTAGCATTCAGTATGAGTCACTCAGTAACTGAAATGGTGGTCACTACAAATTAAGACATAGATTGGAGTGGCATTCATTTTGTGGCTTTAATGACATATTGTGGCAAATATGCATGACCTCTTCATCTACCAATCTACCCCTCATCTACCCCAAGCCCAGGTCTATTCTCAGGTCCTTTATCAGCAGTGATGACCCATTATCTGGTTTGGAGAAATTCTGAAAATGATTTTCACGATACTCAAATTGGAACAGCCAGGTTTACAGGAGACCAGGGACAATTGTAGGAGTTCTTCCTTTTTGGGTCCATTTATTCATTTTCGGTAACTGCTTTATTCTGGTATTCCCACTCTGGTGTGAGTTGGAATACTCCCAGGGCACCATTCACACACTCTGTCACACCTAGGGGCAATTTAGTGCAGCCAATCTATCTACTGGCTTTTTTTTGGGAGGTGGGAGGAAACTGGAGAACCCAGAGGAAACCCACATTGGGATAACATTAAACTCCAGACAGACAGTAACCCGAGCTGAGGATCAAACTGGGGACTCTGGAGCTGTAAGGCAGCAACTCTACATGCTACACCACCATGCCACCCTCTCCTGTTTGATACTTATATTTCGGTGTGCCAAGTTAACAACACTCAATTTTAGTCATGCGCTAAAGTCTTAGCAGCAGTTCAGAAAAATAAGTAGTGTCTGGTTTCATGTATCTCGGACAAAAAGCATTTTTGCCTTTGCCTTCTGAGGCTGGCAGCTATCATGAGGGGGCTAGTTGGGGAAAATGGGTTTTTTTTAAAAAGCCATTTTAAAATTAAACTTGAAATCTGTATCATTTAAAGAGTAAAGAATTTTTGACTCTGTTAGCCAATGAGGAGTCAGTTGATTGCACATGTATACAACAAAAGTGTACATATTTACTGCAGTCCTCCAGTTTTAGAAAGTGAAACTCTTTAAAAACAAATTTTGTTAGACATTCTCTCATGTCTTTCTTAGCCACTTACTTTAAAAATGTATTCATTGATGGAATGTGACAGGTGCCCATAGACTTCTAAATGAATTTTTGTGTTGAAATAGAAAAATGTGTTGAAATTACTGTTTGTGTGGGATTTACTGTATGGGATTTATCATTTAAGGGTGATTTAAACAGACTTACACACAGTGCAAAAAATGGCGTGTATTTGCCTGATGTGGACATAATTGCCCACCCGAATACATCTCAGTGTCCCGCTGCATAATTTATCTGCCGGGACGCCTTTCCTCTCTCTTCAGCTATTTATAAATGCCAATCTCCATTCATTATGCTGCTATCCCTCTCTCATTGACCTTTTACTCCTCATCAGTCTGTGCTCTTTCTTTCTTTAGCCGTCCTTCCTGTTACATTCCATCAGCAGTAACTAATAAGTTGACCAACCACATTTAATGGGATGCTACAAACCAGAGAAAAACACATCAACACAATGGATGCATGGAAACATAAACCAGGCTAAAAGGTCTTTCTCCATCAAGAGAGCAGATCCTTATAGAATAGTGTGAAATTGTCCCCCTCTCTCTCTGTTCTGCCATCTCTCTTTCATTCTATCCCAGTGCCCTCCAGGTGAGCCTGCAGTCTGGTGTTTGTGTGTGTTCTTCTTTCTAAATATTACATGTATTTGCAGTGGGTCTAAGACCCTCTGTGAGGTTCAGTGGTGAAGAATAGCATCAAGTTTTATTCCTCTCCACCTCCATGATTTATAAATGCATCCCTTTACTAATATATTACACCCACACAGTCAAACTTCTGTTAAAACACGCTGAGGCCTTCATGCCGCCCATGACAGCCGTTCTCCACTTCCCTTTAAACACGACACATAAAACCTTCCAGAACCCTTCCAATAAATGATGCAGTGGTTTATGTCAAGAGCAGCTGTTCTGTTACAAATCTTTTCCTTCATAGCACTGGATCTCCTAACAGTATAGAAAAAAATCAATTTTCTACAAACTGACTTTCCAATAAAACATTTACCAATGCTTTACGCCATTTCATTCCATTATAAGGGCCATTCTCAGGTCCGTATTATCCGCAGTGATGACTCATAATCTGACGTTATTATACTCCATTAAATACACAGACGTCATCCTAAAAAACAGTTCTTATGTTAATGCGTGACTCAAGTGGGAACAGCCAGGTC
Organism: Pangasianodon hypophthalmus; assembly: GCF_027358585.1. Taxonomy (NCBI): domain Eukaryota; kingdom Metazoa; phylum Chordata; class Actinopteri; order Siluriformes; family Pangasiidae; genus Pangasianodon; species Pangasianodon hypophthalmus. Next base: position 23,474,821 of record NC_069717.1, read on the forward strand.
TACAGGGAAGAAGATCATCTGATATTGATATTTTCAGTGTGCACATTAACTCCTGAAATTCTCAGGACCTGTTGGCATGTTCAGAATTACGTTCCTCTCTCTGGTAACTGCAGAATTCTGTAATAACACAGGTAATCATATGCTTACATGACTGACATGTTAATACACTTTCCAGGCTGATTCTTGTTAGATCATCATAATAAATGACTTCGTAGTTCAGTGTAATTCTGCTTTGTCAGAGTCACGTAATGGCGCCGATATGATATCTCCAGCATTTAAAACCAAAGTCAGTCTTTTTTAAAATTAGACAAATCACTTAAATCTGTCATGGAGTTATTCAGAATCTTATAAATAGTAATATTAGTAGTGCCAGAGAAAATATTAGATATTAAATATTAAATAATCTCTTATTACACTTTCATGGTGTTGCCATCGGAAATATGAAAAATCAATTTACTAAGGGTCTTAAGAAGAAAAACATAGCTGTTGTTACCGTGCCACGATTATCACAGTAATACCCTTCCTTATACCGCGACGCTTTCGAATTCTCAATTCTGATTGGTCAAAAGGTTTTAATTTAAATTTTTATAACAGCTGCTTTGACAATAGTCTATGGCTGCAAGGTTTATAATATTGCACTCGTTGTATTACGTCACTGTTTTTTATAGTAAAACCTATACTTGAATTTGTATGGCAGATGCTCTACATAAACAGATTTTGTAAAAATGTGTGTAAGAGAGTCTTCAGGATGGAGGGCTTTGTGCCTTCTTTGGAACATGATAAGCTACATTTTTCTTATTAATTTCAAGAGAGAAAAAAGACAGTCTGTTGAGGATATACATATATATGTATGTATGTATGTATGTGTAAGGACCAACGAATGGACTTGATTTGATGGAATATAGGACGTTCACACCCGTAGCCATGTGCATTCTCTCATGACTGATTCTGAGCTTCATTTAGCCTGAGCTTTTTTTTTTAAACGCACTGCATCACTTGGTCACACCATAACACTGTGGTTCATTCTGGGCTTTCTACTGGCAGCTCCTGCTGGGAAATGACAGACAGATGGTTTAGAAACCCAGGGAGAAGGAGAGACATAGACCGTCCTTGACTTTATCCTGGGGAGCCATTAGGACAGGCACAATTTCTCCCACATCTTTTAAATTGTTTACGCAGTGCTCCTCTTCTTCTTTTCTTCTTTCTGACTGTCATAAATTTCAGAGTTACAAACTTAGGCGCCAATAAAGGGTCGCAGGTGGAGGTTAGAAAATGTCAATATGTTCAGCTCAGTATCTCTTACACTACAAGCAAAATTCCAACATGAACACAAAAACATTTCCTGCAAACAAAAACCACTTTGACATTACTTACAGAAAGTTCAGCCAAAATTTGCATATGAGCGAGAAATAGAAAAGGGCAAAACAATGTAGCACTAAGATGGTAGATTTACAATGGCATTTCAACAGGGATTAATTATTCTGTTATTCGAGGGAAGTGTAGGCTGTTCTGGGTGGCTGTTTCTTCCTAACTTAAAACTTACTGCTCTCTTTTCCTGCACAATAGACAACCCCAGAGACACAAGTACATATATTATCTTTTTACACACCGGCTAAGGTTATGCAACTACCAGTGTCGAACACTGAGCACTAAACTGCTGTGAAGAAAACAAAGAAGCACAAAAATAGAAGAGAAGAAAGGAAAAAAGCAAGCAGGAAACTAATTAAACAAGGAAAGGCTATGAGAATAAAATGCATTCACACAGAATATTGTAGATAAAAGAAGGTGTGTTGAAATCTTGACCATTAAGGAAGGGTTGAGATTGACACAAATAGTTAAAATCCCTTTGTTAAAAGACAAAGCATCTAAAGAATTCATAAGCATACTGTGATCTGCCACAAACCTAGCATAAAACACAAGAACATATGTTTTTTTTCTATGTAGTGCTGGATTAATAACCCAACACGCAGTATGAGATTTTTAACTTCTAATGTGATCTCAGTGACTCGGACTGTGGCGTGGTTGTTTTTGGCAGTTTGGCTGGTTTGAGTATTTCAGAAACTGCTAAAAAACAAAACTCGACCAGTGAGCAGCAGTTCTGCAGGCAGAAATGCCTTGTTGATAAGAGAGGTCAGAGAAGAAGGTCAGCTGGTTTGAGCTGACAGGAAGGCTACTGTACCCCAAATATCCACACTTTACAATTTTGGTGAGTAGAAACGCATCTCAGAATACACAGTCTTGAGGCGGATGGAGTACAAGAGCAGAAGACCACTTCGGATTCCACTCCTGTCAGCCAAGAATGACAGGCTGTAGGATTGTACAGTCTGGGCTAGAAAGAAATTGGCCACAGTCTCTATTTCAGCCCATTCTGTGTGTATTTACTTACAACCATTGGTGGTGCTGTTGTTATTAGTTCCACAAAAGTAAAAAAAAAAAAAGAATCCATTTTAAGCCATTTGTTAACAGGAAATAATCCCCAAATTTTTTCCTTTAGTTTTATGTTTAGTTTTTATAGTTTTCCTTGAAATCAGCCTTGGTGATACACCATCTATGCCTATTTGTCCAGTGTGTGTGTCCTGACGAAAAAAAAAAAGACAAGAAAAAAAGACAACAAAATCTGATGTTAAAAGTGAGATGCTCTTCATTTTCAAATTCTGTTAAAACTCATGCAGTGTATGGCCAGATGGAGGCAGATTATAATGTAAATTTCGCTCTAATGATTCTCTAAATTCTCTTCTGCCAGTAATTCAGTAAAAATGTGTGACATCTGCCGCTGTCATTCCATAACTGTTCAGATGGCCATCATTACCGGGACAGCAGAGGAAACCAAGCCAAAGTCCAGTTGTTTGCTCCTGACTAACATCAAATAAATTACAAACAAGAGCACTCTGTGAATGACATTCCATGTAGAGATCCATTTTAAATATCACTACTGGCTAATCTCTGGTAGACATGAGTTTGTAATCCCACCACATAGCTTGCCCATTTAGGTCTTTTCAATATCAACATACTTTGTAATCCCAATTTATAAACCATGCCACCAAGACCAACAATCGTTTAATCAGTCATTATGGAATCTTCCATGTACTAAAGGGTTTGGTGTCACAGTGTGAAATATGATTACTGATTCCTTCCCTTTCAAACAGCTGCAATAATAATAAAGAAAGAAATATGTCACATCTTGCTGGCCTTAATCTGTGGATTAGGCTATTGATAGAACCCTGTGATGATTGTGTGTGTGTGTGTGTGTGAGGGGGGAGTTACCCTTGGTTTAAGCTCGAGTAAAGCTGCTTGGCTAAGATGAAAATGGCATTCGGAAAGTCTGCCAATCATGACAGACCTCAACTGTCACTAGTAGAGCTCAGGGATGGCCAGATGTGGGCTGTGCCTTTTGTATTTGCATGTTAGAGGACACGTGTATATGCATGCAGCTCAGATCAATTCCACTAAAATCCTCGTAATATATTAAGCAGCCTTTTCATCTGTACAGGCCTTTGTAATGGCCTCTGTGTAATATATAAAGAAATCAAACTCTAATCAACAAAGTATGTCAACGTTTGGTATCATAAAGTATTTCCTGCTTGGCGCACAAATATACTATATACATTCACCTGTACACCTGCTCATTCCTGCAATTACCCAATCACATAACAGCAGCGCAATATATAAAATCATGCAGATGCAGTTCAAGAGCTTCTGTTAATGTTCACATCAAACATCAGAATAGGAAAAAAGTGACTGCAGTGACCATGGCACTGTGGTTGGTGCTGGATTGGCTGGTTTGAGTATTTCAGAATCTGTTGATCTCCTAGGATTTTCATGCACAACAGTCTCTAGAGGTTTTGTTGCAAGAAACAACAACAACAAAAATTCTGAGTGTCAGTGCTGCAGGTGCAAACACCTTGTTGATGAGAAGTCAGAGGAGAAGGTCAGCTGGTTTGATCTGACAAGAAAGGCTGTGGTAACTTAAATAACCACTCTTTACAACCATGGTGAGCAGAAAAGCATCTCAGAGTGCACAACCTTTAGGAGGAGGAGGTTGGGCTACAACAGCAGAAGACCACATGGGGGATGAACCTTGATTTTTGCTGTGAAATGCAGATGGTACTGTCAGAATTTGGCATCAAGTACATCAATTTATGATTCCCAACCTGCATTGGGTCAACAGATCAGGCTGATGGTGGTGGTGTAGTGGTGTGGGGAATATTTTCTTGCCAAACAATGGGCCCCTTATTGCCAATCGAGCATCATTTGAATGCCACAGCCTGTCTGAGTATTGTTGCTGACATGATGCCTTCATTTATGGCCACCAATTACCCCTCTTATATTGGCTATTTCCAGCATGATAATGCACCATGTTGCAAAGCACAAGTCATCTCAAACTGGTTCCATGAACAAGACAGTGAGTTCAGTGTACTTCAGTAGCTTCCCCAAAGGGATGTATCTCAAAGGAACACCTTGTGGAATCCGTGCCATGAAGAATTGAAGATGCTCTGAAAGGGGTGGGGTGGGTGCATATATCAGTATATATTATTTACAGTTTATTATTCATTTAGTAGATGCTTTTATTCTGGAAGTGAGGCAAGCATAGAGCTGAGCAGGTGAGAGTTAAGGTTAAGGATTTAAGGAGAGTTAAGTCCTTTTCATTAGTTCTAGTTTTCTAAAGGGGCTCTATTCAGAATCCCTTCTGAAAAGGAAGCCCTGTTGTATGGTTCCCCCAGTTTTTTTTTTTTTTTTCCTTTGCTGTCAAATGTAATATAATGCAATATAAAAGCAAAAGACAATTTAAATTTTTTTTTAAAAAGGCAAATATGATGTTCTATGAATGATAATATGGCCAGCATTAAAATAACATCTAATAGGAGTCTATTATTTTATCAGTATATTATGCATGAATAGTGGTGTTTGTAATTATCATATTAATCTCTGCATATTTGGGTTTAATTTAACAATGTGTCTTCCACCCTCATTAATTGTAAATAATTCATTTTTATTATATAGTCAAGTTTTTAACTTTGTAATCATGCTGTGTCTTCCCACTAGCAATCACGCTGTTATCTAGCTCTTTCATTCAAACCACATAAAATTCATGATTCTGCTGTTTCTCTTCCTGTAATTTGTACTTTTTTTGCAATTGTATTTCATGTATGCCTTCTCAATTACTGCTGATAATGTGTTAAGATAATTTTTAAGCAGGCTTTAAAATATTAGCCTCAGTGCACTTGAAATCTAGGAGGCATTTCACCAAGTGTAATCACTTGACGTGACTGTCAACGATACACTGTGTGAATCTGCATTTTGAGCTAGAAAGAAATCAGCTGCAGCCTCTATCATTGCCTGCATTTTTAATTAAAAACCTCTGGTGGTAATGTTGTTCTTGCTTCAGTCTTAAACAAAAACATGCAGAAACATGCTCCATACGTGATGCCTTTTGTTCTGTGCCAGCAGACTTAAACACACACACACACACACATCTATATATGCTGCATGTGAGACCATATCCATATTGCTTGGTGCCATGGTTCAGTAAACAGGGCATTGCAGTATACTCATTTTCACATCAGTACCCTTTCAGTGCTAAATAACTGCCTTATGAGAATTGACATTTTGGATTTTCATGAGTGGACCATTCTAACAAGTCTCACTTATCAAGTGGCCTCAAGTGCCATAACCAAAGGATATGCTAGACATTAACTGCATGGGTTCTATATGGGTGAGAAACAGTTCTGAGATATGAGGCATTAATTTTTTGGAGCTGGCAGAACACAGGTAGTGCACTCCACAGGTACAATTATTTAGGATATTTAGAAGAAAAATATGGGGTGACATAGTGGTGCAGTGGGTACCATTGATACCTCAAAACTCCATCGTCAGCAGTGTGGTCCTGAGCTTGGCTTACTGACTGTGTGTACTTTCTGTGTATGTTGTCCCCGTGTCTGTGTGGACTTCCCCCAAGTTTCCTCCCACCACCCAAAAATATGCTGGTGGCTGTATTGGCTACTCTAAGTTGCCACTAGGTGTGAATGTGTGAGTGCATGGTGCCCTGCAATGGACTGGTTTTCCAACCAGGATGTATTTCTGCCTTATGCCCAGTGTTCTTTTGATTGGCTCCATATCCACTGCAACACCGAACAGGACAAAGTGCTTACTGACGGTGAATAAATGAAAAAAACAGATAAATGAATTTGTGGCCAGTGTCGAGTTTGATTAAACATACCCGAATATAAATTATTAAGTTAAAAAAACATAGGAAATAGACTTTGATTAGTCATACTCTGTCTCATCACCTATTCATCTAGGGTCTGAGAACCTTGTGATAACAACGTTAAACCCTGCAGAGCCCCATGCACACACACACACACACACACACACTCTCTCTCTCTCTCTCTCTCTCACAGGCATTCATTCACACAGAGCAATATATTATAGCCCATCCACCTACTGGCAAGTCTTTGGGGGGTGGGAGGAAACAAGGAGAACATGAGAAACACCACAGTAACCTGAGCTCAGGCTTGAACCCTGGAGCTTGAAACAGGATGTTTTTCTGTAAAAAGCAAGTGACCCTGTTTTAAGAAACTAATGTATTTGAAGAGCCCATAACCAATATGACTACAGCATAATATTAGTAGGCAGCTTTTCAGCTTTTAGACTGAGGAGAAAAGGTTGAGTGAGATTGAAAAAAATCAGGGTAACAACCAGCACCACCTGAAATCTATTACAGATCTAGAACTCATCTTTTTTTTGTAGGGCTGCATCTGATGTCTGCCCTCTGCCCACCATCTTGCCCTCTGCAATCTAATTCCCAGCCTCTTCTTCCCATTAGGTGTTCCTTTTTCTCACCTCCTCCTTCCATCCCTATTTCACTCTAAGTGCATTCTATTTATGGGACTCTCATTCCTGGGCTTGTTTCTTCTCTGACATCTGCCCTCCCTGCAGTGAGCATTTTTTCCCTTATGCTCCGTGTTATATTTATAGAAAGCTCTTAGTTTATTGAGGGGTTCTGGGTTCATCATGAAGCACATGGGGCAGATCTTCCTTGAAGACTGAGAGAGTGGATCGCACCATTCCATAAGATCCAGCATCACTCCAATCATAAAGCATCACTCCACCTTAAGGTTCAAATGCTCCATACTAGGTATGGAGGATGGATGGATGACTAGATGGATCATGCTATAAGGCCAGGACATGAGAAGAGCTACCTAGAGAAGTACTTGAATGAGAATGGCAAATAACACGAATTCAGTGTGGTCAAAAAAACTCATTGAGTTCTTTGCGAGTGTGCTCTGTAAACATAGTGAATAGATGAGAAACCTAGCAAAGTCTCAGTCAATGCTCAGATCTGATTAACAGTGAGAAAATTTTCACATTCACACAGCAAAAATGCAGAAGCATTATGCTCTATAGTTGTTGTTTAAGTGTGCTGACAATATGGTTTATGCAAAAAATGTTTATCACGTCATTGTTGCGTGTAATGAAGAGAATACCTGCTGTGTGTGTTGAAGAGAATAACTTTTGCTCCATCCGACACATGTAGCCACCCACTGTGTCTTTACTGTCACTCCATCAGTTTTGGACAAAACAACAGAGCGACATGGAAGCAAGGTCCTCCTTCCTACCCGGAGAGCAGGGATGGTTAATGCTCTTTTCGAATTCCAGTCACAGATATAATCAGGAAAAAGCTTAGACAGAATGAAACCGTAGATAGTTGTGCCATTCTGGAAACTATGTTTTGTCTACAGCAGCAGACTATCAGGATGGTTGTAGTATGTTCAGAATTAATAGATGTATGATACTTTGGATGGAGGGATGAGGGAAGTAGAATGAATGGATAAAAGTTACCCAAGACGGATGGAGGAATGGAGGATGACTAGGATGAAATAAGGGATGATTCCAGAAAGGATGAATGAATGGATGGATGGATGGATGGATAGGTGGATAATGCTCTAGGTGAATGGATGGAGGATACTCAAGACAGATGGATATTGAATGGATGAAGGTGGCTCAGGACGGGTGATTCGTAGGATGGATAAAGGGGTAAATGAATGCAGAATAGATAGAGGATGCTCAAGGTGGATAGAAGATGTTTAGGCTTTATGGAGGAATAGCAAGTGCTTAGAATGGATGGAATGCAAGCTATGAATAGAAAAACAGAAAGGTAGGATGGATGACAAACACATGATAGATGGATGGATGGATGGATGGATGCATGATGGTTGGAAGACAATGCTCAGGATGCACAGCGTGGAGAGGGTATATGTAGGATGTTCAGGATGGATAGAGGACCAGCAGATACTCAGGATGGATGGCTGTCCAGGATTGATGGATGAAAAACAGATGCTAATAATGGATGTACAGGGCAGATGGAGGAAGAGCAGATGCCCAGGATGCATAGATGGATGTTGGGAGCAGATGGATGAATAGCAGATGCTCAGGATGGATGGATTGATCAATGTTCAGGATGGTTGAAGGAATAAGAGATGCTCAGCATGGTTGTTAGTGGATGGATGGATGTTCAGAATGAATGGAGAATAACAAATGCTCTGGATGGCTGGGTGGATGCTCAGGTTGGATGGAGGAATTGCAGATACACATGCAAGATGGCTGGATGGATGGATAGAGGAATAGCACATGCTCATGATGGATGGATGAATATTCAGGATGGATGGAAGAATAGCGGATGCTCAAGATGAATGGATGGATCATGCTCAGAATGATGGAATGGATGATGGAATGGATGATCAGCATGAATAAAGGAATAGCAGATGCTCAAGATGGATGGATGGATGATGCACAAAATAGATGGATGGATGGATGTTCAGAGAGGATGGAAGAATAGCAGATGCTCAGGATGGAGGGATGGGTGGAGCATGATGCTCAGTATAGACAGAGAAATAGCAGATGCTTAGGACGAATGGATGAATGACTGATGCTCAGAATCAAGGGATAAATAGATGGATGGATAATCAGGGTGGAGGGTGGAGGATACCCAGGATGTATGTATGTATGACAGATGAATGAATGGATATTACATAGATGAAGGATTCCCAGAATGGATGGATAAAGATTGAATAAATAGATGGAGGATGTTCAGGACGGATACATGGTTGAAGGATTCTTCAGTGCTTTCATGCTGTTTCTCTCTGCATGATTAGTAACTAACACTCCATATTACAGACCACATTATAGCAGAATTCCGCTGTAATGTCATTCATGTCTCATCCATATCGGACCTAAATGTTGACATAAGAAGCACAATGGTAAAGACACTGAAACACCTTATTTCTTCTTCTAAAGAGGAATTCTCTTCATTTCTTGTGCATCAATGAACCTGTCTTTCCCTTTCTTCAAGATTTCTGGTGTGTGGATTAGATCAGGGACGTGAGATGGGAAGAAGAAAGCAGAGGTAATTCATCATTTATAAATAATGCATTTATTTTAGAGATGTAGACTGACTTTTCAGAGAGATATGTGTGAGAAAAGCCATGCTCTTAAGCATTCCATCATGTACTCCCCTGCAGGCTCTCTCTCTCTCTCTCACACACACACACACACACACACACACACCCCTCCTCCTGTAGAGAGAGAGAGCGAGAGAGAGGTGCAACATGCAATGCAACATCAAGAAGGCTGCTTTATTGCTCTTTTTCTTTAGGAGAGAGCGAGAGAGTTAATGCTGCACTCTTTCTTTCCTCCTCCTCCTTGCACTCTCTCTCTCTCTCTCTCTCTGCTGTGTGTGTTTTTTTCCTCCTTGCTGGACAGAGCAGCAGCAGCAGCAGCAGCAGCAGCGGAGGCAGCGGAGGCAGCGGCAGTGCACCAGCAGTGATAGTGGGAGCTCTGGTCCTCTCTCTCCCAGAAGATGCTCAACAACCTAACCGACTGCGAGGAGGGGGATGGGGGCACCAACAGCCAGGGTGAGTGGCAACTGCGTGTATGTGTGTGTGTGTGTGAGCTTTCGTGAAACAGCTGACCTGTGCTGACAAGGGGGTTTGGTATTTGATAAAGCTTGAAATAAACGTGTATCCTGCAGTGATACCTGGTGCTGGTGCAAATGTGTGACGTTGTTCCTGATACCTGTCCAGTGTGCTTGTGTGTAACCTGGTACCTGTACAGTAAGTGTGTTCGTGCGTGTGCATGAAGTAACCAGGGCGACAGTGACATATTAAATGAGATATGAGAATGGAATGAGTGTGTGTGTGTGTGTGAGAGAGAGAGAGAGAGAGAGAGAGAGAGAGGTGAGAGAGTTTTGGCACAAGCTCACACTGCAAGGTTGCTGTGAGGAGAATGATAATGTTTTCTGCCTCTGACTGAGGAAGGACAGGCAGTACGGCACTTCCAGTGAGTGCATGATGCGTTATGGATGGACGTGTGACAGAAGTCCCACACAGGCATAGTCTCAACAACCTGCATCAGTCTTCTTTCACTCTGCTCCTCACCCATCATCTCCCTCTTTTAATCCTACCTTTCATACTGAGGTGACTGAGGTGTGTGTTGCTGCGAGCTTCCGCTGCAGTGTGTTTGGTGTATCTGCTGCGGAATGTGTTGTGTCTAGAGCTCCGACGTGTTTCTGACATTCGTCTATCTCATATGCAGGAGCACATGTTTTCTTTTTGGTGAGGCTTTAAGGAGAGACAGTAAGATGAAAGAGAGCGATGTCAGATTGCTTTATTTCAGTACAGGCTGGTGGACCTTTCCTGGACCCTCTGCAGTACGTAGCGCAGGAGCACGGACCTGTCTGTGTGCAGCTCTGATGAGCAGGGGATGAGGAGATGATAGGCAGGAACAGATAAGAGCAAGACAACAAGAAGTTCAGATGGAAAGAGCTGAGCTGCATAAAATGATGTACATAAAGGTCATTTTTCTAGCAAGATATTTATATGCAGAATTTTAGGATTCAGGATCCACACACATGAAGCACTACAATGAAATTCTTTGATGTCTGTAAGTGCGTGCTATACTATTATAGGGAAATTAAAAATCCAAATCCAAAAATACCGTTGCTGCCTCATCTAAATTAACATATGTCCATGCTCTATTAGTCATCAAAAAAATCTATTTTTAAAATCTTGATCTGAATATTGAATTTACTAGTGTTCATCTAATCTCAAGGTCTGCTCTGCTTTAGAGGAGCACTGCAGGTCTTCTCTGTCTGGATGTGGCCTGTGCTAGAAGTGCTGCAGTGCTTAAGCTTTATCCTCCTTTTATCTCCATATTAAACCTCACACTGATTCTAATATACAAGATTGACGTACAGAGAATTAAATGGTCTTGGTTTTAAATATTTCAGTGATCTTATTCTAGGATATTAGTATATCATACTAATAATTGTACTGATAGGAGCACTTTTTCCTATATAGCCAAAAAAACTGCAGTGCTTTTATCGTTTTTATATACATTAATTATTTTTAACATTATTTTCTGATTTCATGACCTATATATATAATTTCATTCATTTAATTTTACAGTTTTCTTATTTGTTATTTTAAGCACTGAAAATGATTTCGCTTTTGCTCCGGAGTCCAGTGATGACTGGCTTTTAGATCTCACTGTCGCTCCCTCTTTTTTTATGGGGAATTGGGACAGTGCTGCAATGCTGCTACCCATTTGGTCACCAAGCTTAGGGATTTGTTCACTAAAGCTGTGCCAAAACAGTTACTGTGTTGTCTCTTTCATTCTCTATCAGACTACATTCACATTAGGAGATGAGATCATTATATACAAAAGAGATGTTAGATCCCCTTAAAAGCTTCTTAACATGCATGCTATTACCATCATTTCATCTTTGCCATCAGACAATAATAAATGCCATTGAATACGCATTTAGAACTGAAGGACAAAATTCTCTAAAATCCTACCGTGTAGGATAACTCTATTACAGCATGTTAACAAAATGTCACAGCTATTGTGTCTTGTCTATTGAAAATGGATTCAGGTTTGTTACTTGACATTTTACTCTCAATCACAAACACTTCCAAGTCTTTCCAATCACTGAAAAGTCCAAATCAGAGCATCTCTCTATATATATTGCATCTATCTATCTCTACTATACTGTAATGTTGGGGATATGTCTGAGTTTTCCTGAAAAACTTGCCAAATATCTGGACAAATATCTGAAGAGATATGTTAGGATATGTGATATGCAGGATGTAATTATATAGCGTAGCAACAGATTTTTTTTCTAATTAACAAATGATAACAAAATCATAGAAATTAGGAGTGTAAATGCAGTACCACTATCTGTAACTGTTTAGTGCTTCAGATATCCATATACAGTATGTATCTTTATCTGTAACTGTATTCAGATTTAAACTTGAACTGGGTATGGCCTAAACTGGAAAGGTGTTAAACCCTTAATTGAACCCTTCCCACTATGCCACAGAAACACTGGGAAATCCTAGAGGTGGAAATACCACCACTGACAGCATGCTGTGTAAATTCTGGCTCTGACAGTTCCTCAACCTCAGCTACATCACTTGAGTGCATAAGTGGTCTCAACTAAAGATGTGTGAAGGACTGTTCTTTTAAATCCCGCTCATGCATTTGTTATTCTTGTTTGTACCTGCCTGCGATATTTTCCAATAAATTATGGTTCTGTTTCATAAAAAATATAAACAAACTAGTAGCATGAGCCTGACCAGGCAATTGTTAAGGATTAATGAATGAAGCTGTAACTGCATATCTGACCACTCAGTCGCATCTGCATGAATGTAAAAAACACCCACTCGCGCATCTTTTCTGTTGTGTCCCATGGGAGCCCAGTCCCAATGCACACCTCTAGTCTCAACCAGATGCCCTACGAATCTTTCTGGCAAGTGTGCCTCCTACTTGTATTTGTATTCAGTTGCATCCTCGATAGAAATAAAGCTGTGATTGAACTGCAGAGATCTTGCAGTCAAACATCATCCTGATTTTTTGGGATTGAGTTTCAAGGAAGAACCTCCAGAACCTGGAAATTTACTAAGTAATGTCACATGGTTTAGGAACATAAACATTACAAATCAATGAGCAGAGTGTGAGCAGTTACTGGCTAACATAACGAGCACACACATATTTTAGCACATACTTCAAACTGTCTGACACTCAAGCATGCCAAATTATGCCTTTGCCAGACTGCTTTTTGGCTGAAGGTCCTCCTCCTGCTGGGATGGAGATCTTTCTGATTTTTTACCACCTCTTGACATTTAGCTGTAGATGAAGTTCTGGATTAGGTAGAATAATAAATGGAGGGAAAGTGATGATTGACTTCAGAAGTGGAGCAGTGACATATAGCAGTTTTACCTTTGAATGGGATAAAAGAGCAGTACCACACCACACACTAATCACAGTCATACTCCATGGCAGGGGCCAGAACATGTGCAGGCACACTTTTACATTCAATCATTTTCCTGAAGCTTTTGTGCAAATCGACTTGTAAGTGAAGAAAATTAATAATTAATAATACTCTTGCTCAAAGGCATAATCGTGGCTCTATGACATTCATGAGATTTGAACTGATAATCTTACCATTGAGCCACCACTAATAAAGTTTTTTCCAACCTCTATTACAGAAAACTAAAAAAAAAAATTAAAAAAAGGAAACTAGGAAAGCAAAACAACAACAACAAAAAAAAATAACAGTACATCCAAAATGACAAATCTTTACTGAGAAAATTTCAAGGAGCATTTTACACGGCCCAGTGTGTATAGAAAAAAAAACAATCAGTAATGGCCTAATGGTTTCTATTACATATCTAATGATTTAACTATTAATGAAAGTCATTAGGTTAAATACAGTGTTCTACACTGCATTACAAAGAACATTAATTTTCTGTAACCACTTCACCCTGATCAGGGTCCAGCAGAGCCTATCCCAGAAACACTAGTTGCCAAGTACCACCAAGATGTCACTGTTAGGCCTTTGAGCAAGACCTTTAACCTTCATTTGGTCAGCTCAGTTGTAATTCACTTTAAAATAAAACTGTCTGGAAATGAATAAATGTTAATGCAAATGTAGGCGCAAGAATAGAAATACACTCTGAATGGGCCACTATGCGGTCACAGCGCAACACTCATACACACAGTTCTCAATTTAGAGTTGCCAAACCATTTACAGATATGTTTTTGTGGGTAGGAGTAAATTGGGGAACCCAGAGGAAAACCCACAGGGGAAGAATATGTGAAATTCCAGTAGCACAAGCTCTGGATTAAACTGTGGACGCTGCACTACCCCCAGTGCCGCCAAGCTACCTTACAAAGAAGAGTTACTAGAAGATGTCATTTGTACCAGAAAACCTGCACTAGTATCCATCTCTCCGCTTCACATTAGAAGACTTTGGTAAAAACACAGATGCAGGATGGCTCCAGCAAATTCCACCAGCTCTCTTTGCTCATGGGGGTGTAGTCAGTGAACGGTAACAATAAATCTCTGCCATCTATGCAACACTAGGAAGTCTCACCAGCCAGCTTAACAAATGATGAATTCCAGTACTGTCATGTTGGTGCCCATGTCAGGTAACAAGCTTTTCCTGACAAGTATGACATGCCCAGGTTTCCGACTACAGTGCTCACTGTACTTCTCCTCTCAAGATTTCAAGTTTGATAAAGACAGCGTAGCCCAGATCATCTCACGGCTCACTGTGAAAGCACTTGAATGGGCCACTGATGTCTGGATTAATGAGGGTGACATTGTGCAGTCATATGACAGGTTCACTGACCTGTGTTTCATCACCCTCCCAATGTTCACCTGCTTCCTTGGAGTTTTGCACCTTAGTTGATGGAAGCAGGATGTCTCAGCTTTCACTCTTTGCTGTATTTCTTCATGGGGCTAAAAAGATTACCTAGTTGGCTTGACCCAGGCTCATATATGACCTTCATGTTGCTATCCATGCATTACTCATTGTTATATTTACTCACACTCTCCTGGAACCAACTAAATGGTGATGCAGTTCTGTCCTTTCTTCTGTAACTGCCACTGATTCATAGCCTACTGAACATACACAGGGGGTGAAGGTTTCAGCCCTACAATGTATGACCTATGAGAAGCTACCGGAAGCTACTACACCTGTACTACATCTGACTTCTTTATGAATTTCACAGTGTAAATTGTCCTTAAAAACTTAAACATGTCAACTTCAACATGAAACCGCATTCATCACAGAATGTGTCATTGTGTCAAGCACTGTCCTCAGGATATTTGGAAAAATAGTCTATAATTAAAAGGAATGTTTCCTGTTGAAATCAAGGATTTCAGCAGAAATGCAATGCCATGCTATGATCCATGCAGCATCGCTCATCCTTGACATGTTGATGAATGATTTGGCATGTTTGGCATAACTTTTATTCTTTGTTGTGTTGTGTTCCACCACATCAGAACCTCCATCTTAGCAGTAAGGCCTAAAATATGCTTGCCCCACCATTCCGAGTCCATCTTCTATATAGATAATGTGTCTTATGGGCTAATGTGGCTGTATTCTGTATTCTCTGAATTACCCGCAGTGGCAGTTTTTTTTTTTTTTTTAAGATTTGTATTATGCTGTCCAGTAGACAGGTTCTTGT
Organism: Pangasianodon hypophthalmus; assembly: GCF_027358585.1. Taxonomy (NCBI): domain Eukaryota; kingdom Metazoa; phylum Chordata; class Actinopteri; order Siluriformes; family Pangasiidae; genus Pangasianodon; species Pangasianodon hypophthalmus. Next base: position 23,490,352 of record NC_069717.1, read on the forward strand.
ACTGCAGTGTGTATGACCTTCTCCTCACTGAGATAACATTGATTCAGAACATCTTCACTAGTCTTCACTAGAACATTTTATCCAAGTGACAAGCCTCTGGCAAGGGTATATATAATCATATCATCAGGATGGCATATGTCTGGCTCTAGAGGATTTTTGAAGATGAATCCTATCAAAGATACATTCATTCATTCATTCCAACTCATTTTCAATGGTCAAAGGGTTATGGAGGATCCAAAGCCTGTCCCAGGAACAGATGGGAATACACCCTGAATGGGATGCCGGTCCATTGCAAGGGACCACTCACAAACACGTTCACATACACATTCATACCTATGGCCAATCCATCTATTGGCAGGCGTTTGGGAGGAGAGAGGAAACCGGAGAACCCAGAAGGAACCCACATAGGTATAACATTCAAAGCTCCTCACAGACAGTTACCCTAGCTCAGGATTGAACCTGAGTGTTTTGTCATCACGACAGGTGTTGTTCCTGTTAACTGGCAGAGGCAACTGTTGAACAGTACAAATAGACATTGGAGTCATCTGGCTTTACCACATCAGCACTAAGGCCTGGTTTATAACTGACATATGACTTTGCATGCAGAAGCAGTGGCAATACAAGCAGCACTGTTCACCTATAGCTGACCTTGCCTGTGTATCCTATGTACATCTGAGTCATTACAGCAACTAAATGGAGCCAAAAACATCCGTGACCATCAGGTTTCCAAGATGAATTGTAAAATCTAGCGATTTCATGAACAACAATGTTAAACACACTTACAAACTCTGTTTCTCTTTAAAACTTTTCACTATCACTTTGATGAGCTGCATCTCGAATTGAAATCTAGATCCAGAAGACTTGTACACAAGACAGACCTTTTGGTAGATTTGAATTCTACATGAGAGTTTTATTTAAACACTAACAGTAAGGCAGTCATTGACTGCAAAGGATTTTCATCCAAGTATTAAAATTATGGTTATATTTACAATTATGTCACTTTGTCCAAATACCTTTGAGCCCCTGAAAATGGAAGCACTTTGCTTAAAATGGCTGTAGTTCCTAAAAGGTAAATGTCATATTTTTGTGGAACCTCTTAAAATACAGCTGAAAGTCTACACTTCGATCACATCTTGATTGCTTTATTTCAAATCCATTGTGGTGGTGTATAAAGGCAAACTCACAAAAACTCTGTCATTGTCCAAATACTTCCGGACCTGACTGTATATATATATATATATAGTAAATAACTGTCAAGTACAGTATGTAAGTATGTAATTTGAGACACTAGTTGGTATAGTCAGTTGCAGACAACGTGCCACATGGTGCACCACTGCCTCCACTATTTAAATTGGTTTTACACCATGCAGATGCATAGCATTAATTTCTAAGGATGTGCACATGCAGTGCTCCAAACATTGCTTCAAACGACTGCAGGACATGTACAGCAGCCATCTTGCATACGCATAGTTAAAAGCAAGTATAATCCAAGCTTAATGATGTAACTTACGTACTTCTCTTCACTCGCCAAATACAGGTCTTTACCTTCAGCTTTGTGGCTGTGCCTATTATTTTCTAGGGAATTCCATCATACTCTGCTTTGGAGAACACAGTAATACCATCAGCAACAATAACTGAGTTTCTTTTACACCATCATGAACTGCATACGGGATTTTTCTACAGCTATGCGTCACGACTGGCACAGCTGGACCTCATATTATATATATATATATATATATATATATATATATATATATATATATATATATATATATATATATATATATATATATATATATATATATGTGGTGTTTACCCAGAAATTCCAGCACCTTGTTTTCAGTCACTGGAGCAGTACGAGTCAGTGAGATCTATCCTCACACATTGCTGTTGGCCCAACAGGGAAATATCAGATTACAAAGAATTCCCAATTTGCTTGTTTGTGTTCAGTATGCACATGTAGCATAACTACATTCTGTAGCTTAATGCAAGCATCTGCATAGGCTACCAGAATTGTATCAGTCTTTTGCGCACTGAGAGTTACTGGAGGTTTATTTAATCTGAGTCAGCACGTTGGCTACAGATCCAGTGTCCATTATAAAGTTCACTGTGTTTCTCTGCCAGACAATGTTGGTGTTAATTGGAGCAAAACCTATTTTAGATCTGCACATCACTGCGAAGGGTTTTTGGCACAGGTTTTATAGTATGCATTATAAGCAGGACTTTTCTTTTTTTTTTTTTTTTCTCCCCATTTTCTCACCAATTTGATCACCTGCCAATTCCCACGCACCAACCAGCTCTCCACTATCATACAACAGCTTCCAACCAGGGAGAGTAAAGGCTATCCTTCAAGACATGTGAGGCCAGCCAACCGCATCTTTTCGAATTGTTGCTCAGGCTGTATCGCTTTACAAACAAGTCCAATCCATGGAGGCCGCACCTTGCAACTTACAGGACTTTAAGGATCTGCTGTGAACATCTTGGTGCCAGATATCACAGCAGAGGTCTTGTGGAGTCCATGCCTCGATGGGACCTACACATCATTAGGCAGGTGGTTTTAATGTTATGGCTGATCAGTGTATATTGACTGATTAATAAAAAATCATGGATGTCAGGAGTACATTAACATTATTGTTAATTTTGTTTGTGCCAACCAAAAGTGAAACAGTTACATCATCATTTCATCATTAACAACTTTTTCGTTCCCATATGTCACAGTTTATGAAGTGTATCCTTTAATTGCAGGGTTCTCAAAGTGGGATCCATGAAGCATAGCCGGACAGTTAGCTTTTTTTTTTTAACGAAAGCTGTTATATTTATATAAATATAAAGTTTATTTATTAGAAATAAATATAAACCATAAATCAATCCATTACAGAGAGAGCAGTAGGAGGCACATGCTGGGCTAATGACAGCTTCTGGTAGAAACCACTGTTTAGCTGCGTAATGTGTGTGTCATCAGCGAAACACTAGCAGCACATATCCATTACATGAACCCAAACCCAAACAAATGTTTTCTGATAGATGTTATTGGCTCGGTAGCTCGCTATTCAAGTCAGCGATGCGATCAGGAACTGTTTTTGTGGATGTGTGAGACAGTGGGAGAGAGAGACAAACTGCAAATGATTTGTTGGGTAAATTTACAGTGGCTTTGGCAGTCAGATTGCTATCTGTGAGAGGGGAAGACTCTGCATCTGTGCGAATTAACATCTATTGCAGATAAAGCCAGATAACAACAGCTAGTGCGATAGCAAGAAAGCCTGCTCTAGTTGATGAATATCAGCTTTAATTAGAGCAATCCATCACTGCTCTGAATCTAAGATTATGCTGTGTGTGTGTGTGTGTGTGTGTGTGTATGGTGTGTGTGCTGTGTGTGTATGGTGTGTCAGGCTGCCGTGGTTGGTGTGTGCCTGATTCCCTTGTGTGCATTTCACTATAATTACTTTTCTATTATTATTCTGAACACACACACACACACACACACACACACTTTCCTGTTTGTCTGATAGTCTGTTTGCAGTTGTGTCAGCAAAAAGAAATATTAGTGTTGGTGCTTATTTGGTATGAACACGCACACACACACACACGCACACACACACACACACACACACACACACACACACAGTACACTATATTCTACACCTTTCCATGAAGTTAGGGTATTTCCATATCTAACCTAAATCTATGAACTATTTTTGCCTAAATCATCGACTTGTCGTTACATTAATCTTCCTCCAACTTTTCACACTTAGTCTAACTTTAACCTCGTCTCATTTTACAAATGTATTATAATCTCTTTAAATGTCACATTCAGTGTCTTTTTTTTTCTGGAAACATTTTAATACAAGAAATGGATAAAAAGGTAATGTGAATAGAGGGGAATAAGGAACGTAACTGTGAGGATGTGCTTCCATGATAATGGCTTAATTACACTCTTATAGCCATTACATAATACAGTGTTATACATTACACTATAATGTTATAATTATACAGCATAGAGTAGAATTCTATAATTATATGTGTACACTCATTCTTTTATCTCCGTTGAATACATTTGACACTGCTTGTGTTTGTTTTTAAACACGACCTGTCAGAATAGTAATACTCACCCGCAATAGTATTGAAGAGAGTGTTACACTGCAGACAGGATTGTGCTACAAGGACAAGCGTATGCAAATACTTAATAGTCCTTCTCTATGTCATGATCATTCACAAATTAATTAATGTCTACTCCAGATTCTAAACAAAGTTGGTCACATATCCATCGGAGGCTACAAAATAAATTTAGCAGATTGTTATCAAATATCAACTGGCTGCCTTATGAATCAAGATGGTACCATAACGTGTGGAAGCCTCAGTTTTACGCCCCTAGTATTTCCTCTGCATTTTGGCCTCACATCCACACAATATTTTGAGTCACTCAAAAATGAGGATTTTTTTAATTAATGGAGGAAATGTTAAATCTCTGCTTTCACCCGGAAAAACAGCTTTTTGAAAACGTTGACCTCAGCGTCAACCTGCACATGCCCATTGCGGTTTTGCGCATGTTTTTAATGTGCTAGAACCCCATTTATCATGGCTGCTGACCAGGATGTTCCTCTGTGATCTGTAATTACTGATATTGTAATGTGTTTGAAATTACTTTCACTTTTTAAATTAATTAATAGACCCACATCTGGAGGGGCAAGAATATGATGCACTGCACAGTACACTACACTATACTGCGCCTAAATCCACTTCTCTGGTGCTACAAACGTAGATTTTTGGATAAGATTAAGCAGTAGTTCCACCTCATCATCAGTCCACATATATGAATCCTTGTACTTCTCAAATTTTTTGCCATAATGGAGTTTTTCTGTATTTTGCCTTTTCTACCACTCAATACGCCTGCTCTTAACGTTATTCTTAACATTATTTGTTATTTGACATAACAGTTTTTGGTATGCTATCCTTGGGCTTTTTGAATTTTTGGAGATATTTACTGAAATGCCGTTTGTGTGGATGGGATTTTTTTTTTTTTTTTTTTTTTTCAAAATACTACATTTTCAAAAATATCTGTATGCATGTGCACATCACCTGAGAGTGATTGGTAATGGAGACAAATGGACAGCACTGTGGAGCATATGAATGCCTGTTCTCTCAAATATACAATTATTTTGTAGGTTTTTGCCTGAATACCTCAAGAAAATGTGTACTCATTTTTAATGTTTCATGCAGTGGGATGACAGCTGATTGCACTTGCCAGTAGAAATCATTTACCACCAGCTTGCTTGACAAAGAGGTCGTGACATTTTTAAGCCACTGTGATAAATGAGTCACTTTTGGTATGAATGGTAGATAGAGCGGCCTTTATGCTATTAGTCATAAACAGGAAGAGGAATGACCCTGGACGCTGGCAATATAGAGAACGCACACTGATTTTGCCAACATGTTGTCATATCTGATCATCACATAACATTTACTGTATATTCACTCTTCTGGCAGGTATTTTTATACCACTGAATTTACAGGTACAACATAAGAAGAAGAAGAAGACGTATGCAAAGCAGGCACTAGGCAAACAGGCATAGTTTAAAATCAGGAAATACTATTTCTTTGAAAACCCACATGGAAAATATTGCTTAGTACTTTAGGCGTAATGCATAACAAGAATTTGCAACAAGACAGGGGAATAAAGTTAAAAGAACAAAATAATCAGGGAAAACAAAAGTCCTATGAAAACAATCTACATAATGAACCACTGACAACACAAGGATGGAGACAAGACCGAAACACAAAATAAAAGCACCTGCCGCTGTTGCCATGGGAACCATGACGTGAAGCATAGAGTGTGAGATTTTGACAATAGAGCTGGTGAGCTGCTTTTTGGAAAAGGCAAAATGTGATACAAACAGTCTCAAGGTTTGGAGTAAGTGCTACTTGCACAGGAGTGCTACACTTGCTATAATGCTGCTATTATTACTAATACGTGGTCCTCCCTGAGTATACTGATGGCCATCCAAGTATATTTTGTCCGGTGGAGCAGCAATAATTGAACAAAAACCACTTAAGAGACACAAAAATGTGAGAGATGCTAAAGCATCTGCTAAAGTGTTTGATATTCATTACTGTATGGCTTTCGTTGCTAGCTAGAAAATTTCAATTGAGTACGTAGAGCATAAAACATGGCAGTCCACGCTGTTATAGGAAAATAAAATCTGAGATGGGCTGGTGAGATTGCTGGTACCACCCTGAATTAAATATCTTCCATTAACAGCACATTCCGAAGTGTTTTATTCCTTTTATACCACACACAATTTGCCAATGATTACATTTTTATTAAATTAAGCAACATTTTTATCCATTTATAGTTACACTTAATTCTGTTGAACTTCCACGAAACAGTTTAGTTCATGTTATCACTTACGTCAAAGCAGCTATAAACAGTTATTCCCTCACCAGCCTCTCTCTCTCTCTCTCTCTCTCTCTCTTTTTTTCCCTCACATACCATTAATAAGACAAAAAAACAGCTTGTCATGTTATTGAGAAACCATAAAAAGTAAAAGTCCTCTGTCCTGAGAGTTTGTTTCCACATGGCGACTTCCATAAGTGTTATTTAAATGTGTCCTTACAAGAACTTTCACCATGTCAACGATTACATACTTCTTTGTAAATGCTGTTGCTAAATACAGTAAGAGGATGTTTTTAAATCTGTTCGTTATTAGATGTAGACTATGTGGAGCTTCCACCATACAACTGTGAGTTGAAACGCTAACATAGTAGAACAAGCCACTACTACAAACCCGCGATTTGTATTGCAGCTGGCACTATTGTCAGAGCTGCTGTTATAGAAAATTACTCAACACCTTCTGACCCATAATGTTTTAGAATTCAACAGCGCTGTGGTATAAAAATACTTCAGACCTGTGGGAAGCATTGTGATATGGTCCAGGTATCCATGAGCAACGCAAGTCATCGATCACCTCAACACGTAACAGCACAGCAAGAGCGAGCCTCACATACACATGTACACACACACACACACACACACACACACACACAGTGGGAGAATGATTATAGTTTTCTCTACTGTATACAAGCCCTTTGGAAGCACTTTAAGTGGGGCCTGACCCCTGATTTATAACTTCACAATGAAATTCTGTGGAAGCTGCCACAAAATATACTGTCGGCTTTTGTAGTTTTGCTTGTTGGAAAATCAGGAGAGAGATCAAATCAGAAAGTGATAGCTGTCGTTGCCTGTCATAGGTCAAATGAACATCGGGGCCAGATGGTACAAAGCAGTTTTAGATGCCACACATGCTGGGGGATTAAAGCAGAGCAGCACTTTTCTTGAATTAGATTGGCCTGGAGGTCATTCACTCCCTAAAACACGCATGCACACACATTGTATCTAAAAGCATTATGCACCGTTGTAAAGACTATACAGTGAATTAAGGTGCATGTGGTGTTGGTGATCAGCTGCCTAGTGTGCTCAGGTCAAGGGTCTTCATCATCACGCTTGTCACATCCACTCCAGCACATTGATTACAGCTGTGACAAGATGAATGTTGAACCCTTGAAGTCAGCGGGTGCAGAATTATTGCTTCTCATTCTCATAACTACACACTTTTCCTAGTTTCATGGCAGATACTGAATCATTCCTAGTTCGTAGTTGGTACTCATTGTTGTTTTGGCTTTATATAGATCTAATTAAAAGCTTTAATTTAGAATTCATAACTGTTTTTTCAGCTGAATGTCACTTACCCTGTGCCCTGAGCCATTAATATACACTGTGTAATTAAACATAAAGAGAACATTAAGGAGAAACAGATGTGGACAGTGATCACTCTGAGAGGTTAAGAGCAAGAGATGAACAGATATACTCATAGACCAGAGATTTTTACTATTCTACATGTTTTGCCCAGAGCTCAGGATCGAACCCCATACCCTGGAGTTACGAGGCAGCAGTGCCACCTGCTAAACATACACTCACCATCCACTTTATTAGGAACACCTGTTCACAGTTATCTAATCAGCCAATCATGTGACAGCAGCGCAATGCATAAAATCATGCAGATACAGGTCAAGAGCTTCAGGTAATGTTCACATCAAATGTCAGAATGAAGAAAAAGTGTGATCTCTGTGACTTTAACCATGGCATGGGCTGGTTTGAGTATTTCAGAAATTGCTGATCTCCTGGGAATTTCACACACAGCAGTCTTTAGAGTTACACAGAATGGTGTGAAAAGGTGAGGCAGTGACTGTTTATAGCTGCTATGATGCAAGTAATAACAGGAACTTGTTCAGTGGCCACTGCAAACCATTAAACATAACTATATTACATAATAAATGAATGTTTGCTGAATTATATAAGAGGAATAAAACACTTCAGGACATGCTGTTATAAGAAAATAATCAACTGCTGGGTGGTAACAGTAACTCAGGATCATGGCAGGCCCATTTAAAAGCATGTTCTATGTAGTAGTATTAAATACGAGGTGTTAGTGTACTATTTGAGACATAGCTATTGAGAAAATTCTGCACTTTAACCCAAGATGTCCTTCTTTATGCATTCTGAACATGGCCTTGCAGCATTTTTTTTGGTCAAGGGTTGGAGCAGTAGTTCTTATATAATTGGTCGAGTATAATGTCATTGCAGAAAAGAGTGTGGCATTATATAAGCTCTGTCTCTTAATGCCACATCCAGGATTTTAATACGGTGTCCTGCTGTAATCCTGCTGATGTGCTCAACAATGATTGATGGCTTTGCTAAATTGTGATGGCCAGCTGTTTCTGCCAGGCACATCAGTATCATTAGAGGCCATTTTGGTAGGGGAGGGGAGCAATAAGAGCAATAAGGAGTGTGACATTGTAACACTGCAAAATTTTGTGTAAATAAAAGAGATAGAGATACATATAGAGAAATAATCATCTCTGGCATGTTCACAGCACACACACACACACACAGTCACAATCTGTCTGCACTGGACTGGGGAGAATAGAGGTCAGTGCATGGAATGTGTGCTATATTGAGTACCTGTTTCAGTTTCCTGTGTGTGGTCTAAAGGATTCTTCTATTTCCTGTTTCTGTGCAGCCATGGCACTCATACACTGACACTGATAGACTTTTGATGACAAATATTTTTGCAAAAAATAAATCCTAATGACAGCACAATCATACTTCTTCTTCTTCTTCTTCTTCTTATTGTTATTATTATTATTATATGTCATTACATTTACACAGGAATCTGTGAAAATTTGATCTTCTGCAGGTGATTTTCTTTCCATCCAGATTGGTCATTTTGATGCTTTGTAAGGGTGGTTGCATATTTCTAGCGCCATCCAGAGAGATGTTCTGTGATTTTACCAGCAGACGTTGCTTCTTGCATTGAAAAAAATCAGTATCTGGGATAAACTAGTTATCCCATCACTCCTACACACAGAGAGGCCAAGTGTTCTGAAATGCCATATCCAGGATCATATCACTTTATGCTGTTACAGCCAGTATAAAGTCTCACTTAATGTTGGCATTTGCTACAACAGCATAATTCTAGTTTTCTATAAATAAATTCATGATCTAATAATGTGATCATATTCCTAGTTGATATTCAAACTTCAAATTCATATACGCACATCATGGGTGAGACATGAAATGATTTTATTAAATACATACATCACTCTGATAAATTAATAATGTCAGAATAGGGCTTTAGCGTGCATGTCCTATTTTTCCTTTTGACTGCTATGTGAGAATTTTTTATATTGCAATGTAAAAGGCTGGGAAAAAACACCAAACAGAATTTCAATTCTGTAATATGTTTTGTTAATGCACAAGAAATATATATATGTGTGTGTGTGTGTGTGTGTGTGTGTGTGTGTGTGTGTACATATACACTCGGGTCCAAAAGTCTGAGACAACACTGAAAATCTGGGATTTTTTAAATTAATTGGAAATAAACATGAAGTTTTACAATTTTGAAATGTTTGAAACAAAGAAAGGAAATGATCAATATCTTGAATCCTGGTTGCTATTAAAATTTGTGATATAGGGACATACCAAATACTTGAAGAAAAAGAAACTCATGGATTCAATATTTCAAGGTTTTACTTTTCAATCAAGTTGTTGCTGATAATCTGTAATGACAACTTTTGTATTAAATTAGAAAATAATGCACAATAGAAGCATTTTCACAATTTGGACTCTACTGTATATAAATAAATTAATAATAACCACAAGTCCAGAGCAAAAATTTAAAACACTGTTGCCTTAATGGACCTCCATATTTGCTTTTTTTTTTTTTTTTGACATGAATATGGTGATTCTGTTGAGCAAGTATTGTAAATTCTCTCAATAGGCCTATTTACAAGTACTAATGCTTTCGAATAGAATGTCAGTATTAATAACTAATCAGGAAAATGTGTTTGACTACCACAGTGCCAAAGACTAATCCTTTCATAAATCATTACACTACCACTCACTCTGCACTGACATGAACTTTATAAACAAGATTAGAGACAGACCAACAATCTGGTTCATTGATCTATGGCTTTTGGAAAAGGAGCTTTCATTATATTTCATTTATTTAAATTTGGCCGAATACATTGGGAGCATGCCTTCATTTATGGTGGAGCACATTTACAAAGAATAGATGAGAGAAATCGAAAAACAAGGTACAGTAACATACACGGAGGCTGTGCAGTCAGTGGGGCTGATTGGCTACAATAAAAAATTGCAATGTTAGCAGCCGCAGGTCACGACTCCTATATCCTGTTCTGCACTTGAATGGTAGTTTACGACTATTGAGCAGATAATACGTCTGTTGTGGAGAAATGAGAAGACACTGTTCCTGTCAGCAGTACAGGATGTACCTGTCAATGCTAAATAACTTTTTTCAATCTCTCTCTCAATGGTTCTTTCTTTCTGGTTCGTTCTTTTTCTATCCTGCCCCCTCACCTTCTTTTTGTTAGGTAGTGGAGATGCACTTAACTCAGTCCATGCAGTGCTTGATAATTACTTGCTGCGTGGGAGCATTTGTGTTGCAGTAGGGAATACATAAGGAGGCAACTATAAAACGTCTGTGGACTCTAAAGACTGGGGTTGGTGACCCGAGGTGACCTACACACTTCATTTTCCCTGGATGTAATTTTATTAAATAATGTTACAATCCTTAGTGACTAATCCTAGTGATTATTGCATTTAAATGTACATTTCTTATCTTTAAAGTTCAAGTATACATAAAACACATTGCACATATTGTATTTGTATATCTATATTTAAAGGGCAAATTCACCCTGAAACATATTAAACATGTTCATATTTGAAAAATTGTCATGTTTTTTGTGAAAATGGTGCTAATTTTTTGGTCGGTGCAGTATTTTTCTCGTGTTATTCCCATGAGACTAACTGTTTTATCATAAAGCACCCGAGTCAAATGCAGCAGGATGTGCAGAAGTGTCTTTATTAAGGCTGTTTCACAAAATCAAGGTCAATATCCATCAACACAAGCAGACAAGGTTTCACAGGCTAAACCGGATTCGCATCCAAAACAGGTCAATACCAGAAAATACTAAAAAATATGAACAGGAAAAAGTAGCCCTGCTTTCCACTTTCCTTTTCCACTTTTCCACTTCCCCTTGCAGAATTCTTGTCAGCATCTTAATGGTCATTTCTACACCTCATTAACTCAAATGAAGTTTATTAGATGAGCTTGGGTGGCCCATCAGGTCAGTATCAGTGTAGAGACAAGGAGAAGAATTTACCCAGAAGGCAATTTTTATGCAAACTCATTTTCAGAACTGCAAAAATGGAGACATTTATGGGTGTAAGAAGGAGTAATAAAATAGATAACACAGCTTGCCAAAAAAATTGGATAATATAATAGAACTAAAATAGTCACTCAACCAAAATATGTTTGGTATCAATAGTTTGCTTCTTTAGTTTTGTACTCCAGCTCTAATGATAATGTTGTACATTAACAAGAAAGAGAAGCTACTCATTATATTTACTCATTAACTAGTAATTCATAAAAAGTTGCTGACTAGTTATTTCCAGGACATGTTTCAGGACATCGTTATTTTTAGGATGTTCTATTTCTGCAGCAAAACGCATCAAACCGCACTTCAATTAACAACCCTACACATGCTACACATTACATTTCCATCTTCAGTGTTTTTAAGCTACACTGTTAACTATGAATTAAATAATATTGGTGCAATAAATGTGCAAAATAATAAGTCTTTATACACATTACACTATTTAAGGATGTACCAATTCGTGTGGACGAGATGGTGGCTCAGCTGAAATCGTTGATTCTGAAACTGCGAGCGTGCAGCATGATGATAAAATCCTACCATAATGATGGATGGAGGAATGTGAGGTCTACAGCCGTTCAACTCCTATATCAGTAGCACCTATATCCGGATCGGCATCACTGATCTGACTCTAAGCTAGCTGAGTGAGATTGGTAGTGATGTGCAACCCGTGGCTCTGATATTGTTCTTTCGCACATCGCTGGTCACAATGGAATTTTAATTAGCTTTAAAGGGCAACACAAGTAACTGTGGGAGAATGTCCTTTGGGAGCAGGAGGACTAAAAAAAAGTACACCTCTCCACATCATGCAAAGTGATATCCAAGTGTTAATGATCCATTAAAGATAAAGAAATTAAAAAAAAAAAAAAACACCATAGTGTCATAGTATAGTCTTGTGAAGTTGACTGTAGAATTGGCTTCAAATATTTTCCAACTAACAACATAAAGTTAGCCTGCTTTCTTTACCATCTGCCCCAATATTTTTTTCCACCTATAGACCAGTGAACATCCCCACTGCAGTGATTAGTGAATGTATTAGTTGACTAATTGACTAGCATATGCAATCAGGTTGCACAAAGTGAATAGTCATTATATAAGGGTTTTTCTACCAGCTCCAGCTTAGTACAATTGACACATTCTTCAACAGTGCCTTTTTCTTTTTCTGGCAAAGTCTGCAATGTATTGTGTCCGGGTTGAAATGTGCTGAGCGAAGGCTTAAGCTTGGACTGAAATCCTCAGGTGTGTCATGAAGAAAAAAATAAAATAAAATTCTGCCTCTACCTTCTGATGTCTAAATCTTTTGAGAGGCTACACAAAGAAAAAAAAAGCCAGGAACAGCACAAAATCTTTTCCTTGCATCCTCTGTTCCAGGAATAGAACTACTTTACTACTTTAAAATGAGCTCCTGAAGGTTGAACAGGCGATCATACTGTATATGTAAATGTATGCGATCATATGTAAATGTGTTCATGGTAGTGACATCAGAAACATGAGGAATTCTTGAGGAAATGAAATGTCCTTCCACAAAAAAACTCATAGTTTTTCAAAAACAAGGACTTAAAAGCACTAATTAGAGAAACATATTGCAGCATAATACCATGTGTTCATGATCACAGTTTTGCAAATAACTAAATGAATAGTGTTTTGCTGCTAAACTATTCTCATAGATCTTAGTTATGTGCATATGGCAGGTCTGATGTATTCCCTTTTACTGTAGATGTGCATCTGTTCCAGAAACTGTGTGTGTATGTGATTGGATTTGAGCGTGGCAGCTGCTTGCACAATCCGGCAGCATCGTTCAACTATGTAGGTCAGAGAAAAGAGAGGAAGACAGAGAGAGAGAGGGAGAGAGAGACACCATCCATGCTTTAAACCTAAATGTATGCTTACTCAAATGAATTTGCCACTTCAGATTTCATAAGAGACAAAGTCTGTCTTTACATTTACATAAACCGCTGACAAATTTTCCATATTGAGCATCTGTATTCATTACTTCAGTGAATGTCTAGTTTCCATAAACGTACCAAAGATTAAATATATACGTCGTGATGTTCCCATTATAAGCTGCCTTATTTTATATACTTTGCACTGAATGGGTGTATGCTAGATGTAGGTCTAGTTTAGCTTCATTCTTACAGTTTAATACAGATATTAATAATCTCACTTAGTATCCTTATTTAAAAATGATTTCACTACAGTATTTTTTGATGTTGAAGTCTGCTCCCTGCCTTCTGTGACTAACTACCTTTACTAAATAACATGCTCTCTAAGAGCTACCCATATTATATCTTGAGTCAATTTATACCGTGAAATCTGTACGTATTGGACAGAAAATACGCCAGACAAGTACATACATGCCATATGGTATTACACACCCATTAAACATTTGTGGCAAGAAGCCACTAATCAATTTTCCCTCCTGCTGAACCACCCCATCACTCTATCTACATCACTCTGTCTGTTGGGAGACATATCAGAAATTAATATCACTAAGAAAAGCAGATTGCATCTTACAGCACTAATCATCACCGAGAAAGCTATTCTGATGAATTGAAAAACAAATCATCACTGGAATTACTCGTTCACTGGAAAAATAATGATCTAATCAAACTAAATACAGGGGTGGAGAATACATGAGTAATTTGTTACAACACTTACATACTTTTACTCAAGTAAATTTCCAAGAGAAAAAAAACATACCTTTTACTCCTTACATTTTTATTCCAATCTTCAAAGTACTAGTTACAAATTTCAAATAATATCGCCATAATATTTTTCTTTGTTTTTTTTTTTTTTTAGTGGTTACCAAGTCATTCAGGATGAGATATCTCTTTTGCCTCGCATGCAAAAATAAAACAGCTGCCTTAAATATTATTAAATTAAATATAATATTATATAACTAAATATAAGAACTATGTTGAACTTTAAGTTTGTTCAATTAGCTAGTTAAATTAGCTACCTAGTTAAGTTTAGAAGTTAGCAAGTTAAACTAGCTATACACACACACACACACACACACTTTGCCATTATTAGCAATACTGTATTTGTGTTTCTTTTTGTCTTTTTTAAGTCTTTTTCTGTTGTGTCTGTTGCACTTCCTCTTTGTTTCTTAATGTTGTTTTTATGCAGGTATTAGTTTGTCCCCCCCCCCCCCCCCACCCCCCTTTTTTATGGGACCTCATTACTTTGTGAAATATGTAATAACACTAACAAACTATAAAGGTTACTAAGGTTACTTATGCCACATGTTGTGGACAGAACTGAAGTCAACACACAGAATCCAGCCATTATAAATCCAGTATCATTGGCTTAATATGCTGTTAATAGTGTAGAAAATAATTTAACTAAAACAAAATATTTTACCTGTAAAAAAAATGAGATTTTTTAATTCACAGATATAGGATAAGATATCTGACCTTGACGCTAAATGAGTTCCAGTCTTAAAATATTTTATTAAAGGCAAAGTCAGCCATCAATGAACCACTCACGTTCTGTAAATGGGAAAAAGACAATATGGACCCCAAACAGCAAACCAATCTGAACAATGAGTTGTCACCACTTGTATCTGTCAATCATGTTGCTTATTAATTTAATAAATCTTGCCCTCTTGCACGCTAAAGGTTCTCAGGGGAACTTTGTTTGTATAATTATAAGATTTTGCTTCATAAAGGGATTCTACTGGAACTGTATAATAGGGAAGCCCTGGGTTGTAGCATTCTACACAGAACCTTTAATAGTTTCCACACAGGGATTGAAAGAATCCTTAATGGAGCTAGATGGAGGAGTGGAGCATTCAGGAAGGTGGTTTTTATAGGGATATTGAAGGAACACGCTTTGGATTTTGAGTTTCGCAGTTAGACTTAGCTAACATGTGATACACTTACTGACTGTACCTTAAAATGCCAGCACTTTGTGTTATTGTCTTCAGGAGTTATCTTTCCTGGTCCATTTTACCCCAATTTTTTTAAAGAAGACACACAGTCACACAGTTTTTGAGAGCATAATAATGAAAGAAGAAATGTAGTTTAATCATTTGCCTTAAGGAATCTTCCATAGTGTCCTAGTACAGTCCAGGAAGAATAGCCAAGGGGTCCACTATTTTCTATTTTTGTTACACTACCAGAAGCCATAACCTAGTCATTTTAAATAATGTCAACAAAAATGCACTGTACATGCACTTGGTTTCCTTGCTTCTTTCTTTCCTTCTTTTATGACTGTATATCTTGTGATGTAGAAATGGCAACGATTAGAAGGTAGTAATGGCAACAGGAAGGAATTAGAGCTTCAGTCCTAGAGCTCTGGGAGTAGGTTGGTGATTTGAGCAGGTTGGTGTGTGAAGGTTGTGTATGTGTCCTTACTGGTGGGCTGGAGGAGAATTTCCTCTGGAGAGTCTGTAGGCCAGAATTAGTGCATCTGGCTTTGAACAATGGATTTATTATCTCCGTCCTTTTCCCTGGCATTCAGCTTTTCTGTCTGGTCTTGACGTGAGTTGGCAGCTGGGTGTGTTTTTCCGCCGGCGATTGGGTTTGGTGCCTCTTCAGCACTATTGTTGTGGCGTCTCCAGCGTTGCTGTCCATGGTGCTGATCCTGTACCAACAGCACTCTGGATGTGATGTTACATCGGCATTCCAAACCGCCTGGCACTGTGTGTGATGCACATGAGTGTGTAAATGAATTCGAAATAATATCCTAAATCTTCCCAGGGGATGTGCGTACGCAGATGTGAGGATTTCCCAGGAGTGAGGAAGGAAGAGTGTGTGTGTGTGTGTGTGTGTGTGTGTTCTCACACAGCTGCAGGTACATAGATGGTACAGGTCAGGGATGAATTCCTAAAGGAGATCGTCCTTTAAAACAATTGCATTGTTTTGGAGCAGAGCTCCAAATGCTCACTATGTTAACTCATTAGATGGCCGTACAGAGTAGAGATGCCACATTACAGTTTGCCATCCCGAGACAGAGGAAGTCACGAGTTTACCTCAGGCAAAGGATTATGGGAGAAGCAGCTCTCTGTCTTTCTCACTCTACCTTCTTTATCTAGGTCATGTCACAACACAGCCTGTTCTAGTACTTTAAAAATGAGGACTTTCTCTCTCTGTCTCATTACTTATGAGCCTTTTCGAAAACAAAAATAGTTGACTTTGCAATGAAGAGCAAATAATAAGGTTTTTTTTGTAATATAATGTGACATGATGGAAGACACAGTTTTATATAGTGAAGTGACATTGCTAATGTATGTTTCACTTAAGGAACATGGAAAACTTCTTATTCTGTTTGATTAAATTATACACTGTACTTCCTCTACATAATTACATCACACACTGTACTCCCTCTACATAATTACATCACACACTGTACTCCCTCTACATAATTACATTACACACTGTACTCCCTCTACATAATTATATTACACACTGTACTCCCTCTACATGATTATACTACACACTGTACTCCCTCTACATAATTACATTACACACTGTACTCCCTCTACATAATTACATTACACACTGTACTCCCTCTACATAATTATATTACACACTGTACTCCCTCTACATGATTACACTACACACTGTACTCCCTCTACATAATTACATTACACACTGTACTCCCTCTACATGATTATATCACACACTGTACTCCCTCTACATAATTACATTACACACTGTACTCCCTCTACATAATTATATTACACACTGTACTCCCTCTACATGATTATACTACACACTGTACTCCCTCTACATAATTACATTACACACTGTACTCCCTCTACATAATTATATTACACACTGTACTCCCTCTACATGATTATACTACACACTGTACTCCCTCTACATAATTACATTACACACTGTACTCCCTCTACATAATTACATTACACACTGTACTCCCTCTACATGATTATATTACACACTGTACTCCCTCTACATGATTATACTACACACTGTACTCCCTCTACATAATTACATTACACACTGTACTCCCTCTACATGATTATATTACACACTGTACTCCCTCTACATGATTATACTACACACTGTACTCCCTCTACATGATTATACTACACACTGTACTCCCTCTACATGATTATACTACACACTGTACTCCCTCTACATGATTATACTACACACTGTGCTCCCTCTACATGATTATACTACACACTGTACTCCCTCTACATGATTATACTACACACTGTACTCCCTCTACATGATTATACTACACACTGTACTCCCTCTACATAATTACATTACACACTGTACTCCCTCTACATAATTACATTACACACTGTACTCCCTCTACATAATTATATTACACACTGTACTCCCTCTACATGATTATACTACACACTGTACTCCCTCTACATGATTATACTACACACTGTGCTCCCTCTACATGATTACATTACACACTGTACTCCCTCTACATAATTACATCACACACTGTACTCCCTCTACATGATTATACTACACACTGTACTCCCTCTACATAATTATATTACACACTGTACTCCCTCTACATAATTATATTACACACTGTACTCCCTCTACATAATTACATTACACACTGTACTCCCTCTACATGATTACATTACACACTGTACTCCCTCTACATGATTATACTACACACTGTACTCCCTCTACATGATTATACTACACACTGTACTCCCTCTACATGATTACAT
Organism: Pangasianodon hypophthalmus; assembly: GCF_027358585.1. Taxonomy (NCBI): domain Eukaryota; kingdom Metazoa; phylum Chordata; class Actinopteri; order Siluriformes; family Pangasiidae; genus Pangasianodon; species Pangasianodon hypophthalmus. The sequence goes on from NC_069717.1 coordinate 23,508,818, forward strand.
TACACACTGTACTCCCTCTACATGATTATACTACACACTGTACTCCCTCTACATGATTATACTACACACTGTACTCCCTCTACATGATTACATTACACACTGTACTCCCTCTACATGATTATACTACACACTGTACTCCCTCTACATAATTATACTACACACTGTACTCCCTCTACATGATTATACTACACACTGTACTCCCTCTACATAATTACATTACACACTGTACTCCCTCTACATGATTATATCACACACTGTACTCCCTCTACATGATTATACTACACACTGTACTCCCTCTACATGATTATACTACACACTGTACTCCCTCTACATGATTATACTACACACTGTACTCCCTCTACATGATTACATTACACACTGTACTCCCTCTACATGATTATACTACACACTGTACTCCCTCTACATGATTATACTACACACTGTACTCCCTCTACATGATTATACTACACACTGTACTCCCTCTACATGATTATACTACACACTGTACTCCCTCTACATGATTATACTACACACTGTACTCCCTCTACATGATTATATTACACACTGTACTCCCTCTACATGATTATATTACACACTGTACTCCCTCTACATAATAATATTATTATATACTCACTCTAGGTGATTATATTAAGCACTGGATATAAAATTATATTCTCAGGAGCACAGAATCTTTACAGATATATCCTGAGGTTATTTCTAAAGGTCCTCTTATAGCATGTGAAAGACAGTGTAATCTTTCCTGATACTTGAACAGGCAGTCTGTAAAAATGACTGATATGCTGGACTGAGATGGAATAATAATTACATTACCCTAAATCTGAATGGAAAACTAATGCAGTCCAAATAAGGCTTTTTGCTGACTGAGAGGGGAAAAATACAGAAAACCTGACATGCTAATTATATTTCATTTCAAGAGAAGGAGTGTCTTCCCTTGTCTTTAAGAGTGTGCTGTGTGCCTGTGTCTTTGGGTTGGTTATCTGTTTGGTGTTAGCATGACCAGTACATAGTGCTTAAGGGCAATTAATTTATCATTTTCTAGCCCAGCGTTTCACTTGTTTCCATTACCAGTATATTTTCTTTACACAGTTACGGCAGCTGTATGTCTACATTTCATTTGATCATCTCAGGTCAATAACATTCAGGAATTATTTTCCCCCAGCAAATCCACAGCGTGACATTCCAATATGTCCTGTTAGCTGTCTATGAATCTGTGTGGAAGACAAATGACTTTGAAACGTAGGTTTGACATTTTGAAACGTTACACTGCTGGCAGACAGCAGAAAGAAACAGCTTAGAGACTCCGTAAGAGTTACTGAGACAGTGAGTGAGGAGAAGATAAAGATAGAGAGAGGACCAAGTGAATGAGAAGGAAAGGCAGTGGGAGTCAGGAGATGCGGTGTGTGAAATACAGCAATCAGACTCCAGAGATGAAGCACCACCTTTGCTGCTATGCTGCTACACTGTATGAGCACACACGTGTATTTACAATCCATCTCTGACAACAGGATATATATAATACCCCTGTCCCTGTGTAGACCTCAGTTTCTGCACAATATAAGTGCTTTTGTACCTCAGTCCTGGGAAATTTGAAACTATTTAATCAATGCGCCATATTAAATTCGATACTGGACATAAGTATTGTCTCTGATTAAAATCCTGTCTCCTCTAATCTATTCCGTCCGCACCCAATTTAAAAAAATAGCCTCTACAGAAACCATTAATAAGATTAACCTATTCCTAATGTCATATCTATGTATACATTTAATATTACCTTCAAATGCAATTTCACAATTTTTGAGTGTAGTGGATATTGTCCAAAATTGGTTTCAAGGTGAATATTATGGTTACATCAAACTGTCAGACAGTGGCGCTGGATTTAATGCTGTTTCTCGCTCGAGCCAATAAAATGACTTAAGTTTAAGGACAGAATCGTGCGTAGCAAGTAGTCAGTAAGTCTGTAGTTATGTCTGAGGTCTGAATACCGGAGTGAGCTTAACTAAATATCACTCTAGTTACTCTAGCAGATTATAATGGACTTAATGAGATTCTCGTTGATCACACTGCTACATGAACTCCCTGTGCCAGTGCAGCAGTATTCATGATGGAGGCATCTGTTGAAGTTACCCAAGGGTTTAAAGTGAGGATGTTCTCACACACACAGCTTAGAGGATTTGTGCATCAAGAGTGTGAAAAGCTACAGACATATCCATCTTGTGTATGTTTTTGCAGGAGAAGGAAGTTACATAATTCCAGATATAGCAATAACTCTACCAATATTTTTGGAGCTTATAGACTTTGTTTTCACTGCAGTCCAGAGGGCAAAGTTAGGATTTGACTCCTCGTTGACTTTTTTCTCTCATTTTTCCCAATTTGGTCACCTGATAATTCCACTTATCATGCGACAGCTACCAAGGCTTCCTCTGAGACAGGTGAAGATAGCCAGTTGCATCTTTTCAAACTGCTGCTCATGCTCCATCACAGGGAAGCATATCACACTTGGAGGAAAGTGCTATTTGCCCTCTTCCACATATATGAGCTCACAGAGAATGCCATCACTCTCACCCAGAGATCATGGCCAATTTTTGCTACCTTGGCTGTGGCATCGTTGGGAATCAAACATACAATCTCGCATCTATAGGATGAACCCCCACAACAACATGAACTCCCTGTGCCAGTACATAGGTTTTTACATTTTTAATAAGTTTAAAGGCATGAATGTCTTCTTATGTCAATATCAGTGTTCTTACAGTTCTATACTGAATTGGTTAAGATTCTGCACGCCACCAAAAGGTTGTGAGTTCGAATGCCCTTAACCCTCAGTTTCTCAGCTTTATGGATTGTATTCTGTTTTTACTTTTAAGTAGCTTTGAATGAGAGTGCCTGATGTGAAAATTTAGCTCAATTTTTTCTGAGCCTTTTTCTCGCTCTCTTTGTTTCTCTTCCTCTCACACTTTCTACACATCTGTCTCTTTTTCTGACTATTACATCAAGTGTGCTTGAGCTCATCACTTCTGGTCTAGCAACTTTTTTTTCCCACCTCCTCCTCAATTACGTCATTTCAGCACACTCTGCTTAAGGACAGATGTAATGTACAAGGTTTTAGCCATCAGTGTGCCAAGCTGTTCAGCCGCTTTATCACCCTTTTAGACTTGACTGTTGTTGACACGCATTTGCATTTTACATCAGGAACTTTTTGTTGCTTCAAGAGCTCTATCAAAAAAAATTATGATCCAAAAAGCTTCCACATTAAAAAAAAAACAAGCTCTGCTGTGTGATCTGTCCTCCTGCTGGATCTCTGACTGACGTTGAAGCTTACAGTTAAATCGGTCACCATTTTTTTCTTGTTGAGGGACAGTTTTCACGGGTTTCACCCCAGTACTAAATTTGCTCAGCTCCCAAAGGTCACCAGTGCTGCATTGAGTTGTGTTGTGACTGAGAAAGATGGTGTTAGAGCTTGTTGTGGCCAAAGGGACATGAAGAATAGCAGCACAATGTCACACTATGCAAGTCACTCCAGATGGAACCCCGCATTTTATATGCACTGCGTCACTTCTTATATAAGCTAACTGGAGGAGGGTGTATAATGTGTGGTGTAGCTTCCCCAAGTGTGCCGTTAGAGATAGAGAGCCATTTTAAAGACACTGCTGCAGTAATCAAAGTGAACGTTGGGTTTTTACACTTTTTTTGCTGATTAAACTACACAGTATTTGTGAAATTCTTTTATATAGGCGTTTATATAATCCTTTTGTATAGGCTTACAACCAAATTCAAACCAACACATTGAGTGAATGCAGTTCAGGATCTCAGAAAATCTGTTGCATAGTCTTTTGCTGAATCAGGCAGTTCATTCTGAAAATTCGATGAAGCTGTATGAAGAGCAGTTGAAGAGCATTGGCTGAAGCCCAGGCCGAGGTAAAATGAAGCAATGAATTGAGTCTCTTGAGACCGTTCATGTCAAGTGTAATATGAAGAGTGGAGATTAGGGCTGTTGTGAGAAAAGGGGGAAAAAAGAGGGAGGAAAAAAGATCAGCAGAAGATCCCGCTAATAATGATGGGTTTAACTCTTTCCAAATAGCAATAAGAAGAAAAGATGTGGCCTTAAACATAGCCTCATGGAATTGATGGTTAATTCACCCAAAATGATAAATTATGTATTTTTGATCATTATATTTTCTATGTTATCTTTATACATTTTTATAACTTGTATTTTTATAAATCAATGCGAAAAAACTGGCTACCCTGTTTGTTTACTGCACACACACACACACACACACACACATACACACACACACACACACACACACACACCTGTTAGGCAGATGCTGTGACAATCATCTCATGGCTGACCTCCACAAAAGCAAGAGTAAACTAAACAGACAAGCTGCAAAGGCAGCCCAATGACCTTAAACACCAGTATTTTCATTTTTGTTAACTTATGTTCCTTCATCAATATCAATCTGCTCTACACAGGCTGTCGACTGAAGTCCCACAAGGCTCAGCACTTGGTCCCTTTCTTTTTTCCTTCTATACCTACTTGGTCTGTAGGTTACATCCTGACGTATCCTAAAGTATCACCTCACTGCCATGTTCCCTCCACTAGCTTCCTGTAGCTGTCCACATCAGATTTAATATATTGATGCTCGCCTACCTGGATCAAATCCTCCTCTGTTCCACAGTCTTGCATCAAGATTGCATGTTCTCTGATTTTTTGACTGAGTAACCATATCCCCCTCAACTATCATCCAGCAAACAGCCATTTTCGACAATCTAATCATACTGATGGACTATTTCCTTCCAAAAAATCCTGTTTCACTCAGAAATATGTAACATCATGGAAGAAAAATGTGTTATGGTTTCCATTTGATGTTCTTTTAAGGCCACCTACGACTCCGAACTCATCCGTTCTTAGGTACTAGAGAACAGAGCAGTTCATAAATCATGGATGACGTTGTGTAATATGGGTGCAACAAGCACTGTGGCTGCAAAACACACAAATGCAAGAGCCCTGAGAGAAAAAAATGTAGGAGAACATGAATAATTCAAATGCAGATTACTTCTACAAGCAGATTACTTCTACAACAAAGTCTGTCTCAGGTTATAAAATCAAATTTAAAATGCATACTGTATTACAAAACCCTCAGGTGGAAATACTGTAACACTATGACAGTTTCAGAGACTTGTAGAATCAAATGAAGCTGTTTTGGTGGCTAGTGGTGGACCAAAACATTACTAGGTATCTAATGCCAATGTTTCAATGCCCCATTCTGCTTGCCATGGCTTTCCAGAATGTCATTAGTGTACCATAATTCTGTTTCCAGGGAAGAATAAAACATGCTTGTACATTTTCCTACTGTCTTTGGGATTCTCAGATTGGTGTGTTTGCAAACTGTGCACAGAATGTGGAGTGCTCATATTCAAGTAGAAGAGGAGAAAAAATGAGTTTTAATTATATCAAAAGCAAAAGTGATGATGTATTTTCTGGTTGTTTTATTAAAATATTGGGATACTCACTTGCTTGTTGTTGCTTTGGGCTATTAGCATTTCTTATCATTAAATAGCTAAATAGTTGTTTGTGTGTGTGTGTGTGTGTGTGTGTGTGCGTGCATGCTTATTTTACCTCTAGTCTATAATAATTAAGAACTGACCCTAAAGGCCTAGTCATTTATTTCATTTGCTTAAAGGTCTGTTTTTACAAATTGTGGCTTGTTAACCAAGTTCTAACTCTTAGGCAAAGAGCAAATAAGCAAGTTAAACACTCTTTATTCATTTAAGCTCCATTAATCTGCATATTTCAAAGTCAGCGGGTCATAACTGAACAAATATGGAAATTAAAACGTGCACTGCTCGGTCAATCAGCCAGTCATTAATTAAACATGAATGCATTCGATTAAATCGACCTTATTATGCAACTAGCCACTTAGTGGACATGCTCTTATATATAATTAATGCACAGAAAATGAACAGGCAATTATCATTAATGTAATTGCCCATTTTAGACAAGCCAAGCACCATTTTTTTTAGGTCTACATTATCTACAGTACATATATCGCGATGAGGCGCATAAAGGGTTTAAGTTAGAGGTCAAACTGTAAAATAAATAACAGACCTTGTAACCCACTGCCACACTTTCCACTATATGTATCTCCTTGAGAAGGAGACACGTATAGTGCAAATGTATCCACTATATGTGTATGTAATGTGTTATGATCTTTTTTAACATTAAGGTGCCAGTTTATTAGGTACACCAATCTAGAACTTTTATCTTATATATAGTACTAGATTGGTGTACCTAATAAACTGGCACCTCAATGTTAAAAATGATCATAATAGACAATGAATCACATAAAAGAAAATCATCATAGCAGGTTATTTTTGTAGCAGAAAATTTCTAGATATTTCTTAGTTAAAAAAAATCAGTTCTAACATCTGACTGGCTGAGCCGTGTTCAAAGTCACTGAAAAATCTTCCATATTTGCACATCTGTGACTGGATCACAATCATAAAATTCTTTTATCATATTAATATGCCAAAAACAGCTTACAGTACAGTCTTTGTACTGTACTGTTTCATGCAATCCCCTAATCTTTGTCCATTATTTTGCTTAGCAGACAAAGCTTACTGTTAACAGAATACATTGCGTGGCAGGAGAATTGTTTATTGCAGATATCACTTATTGGACATTGGATTTTATCATATTATTTTGGTCACCATTTTATAAAAGCAATAAGCCACTTGAGGATGTGCATTACAGTGATTTTAGCATGGGCATGGTGGTTTTAGACACTCTGCTCTGCCTCATGCCTTAGAACAGCTTTCTCCATGAGAAAATCACTGGAACACATGCCCTCGAGAGGCTTATTGCTTTTATAAAAGGCAGAAGTATAATATGAATGAATTTTTTTTCTTTTACATGGATTTGAAACAACCTATAAATACCATTTGGTTCAAATGATATTGCTATCTATACAGGAATACCTGTGTACCATTAATGTATTACCTATTTCAGATTTCCTTATTACAGTAAACGGTCATATCAATATATTGTCATGTCTCAGTTTTCACATTTTATATGTTTGTGGATGGATTTAATGTCCTCGAGTTATACAGATTGTATCTACTGCATGCTCTCATTAAGACACCCTATTATATGGTGAAAGATCTGGTTAAGATTTGGTTAAGGTCTTTAGGAGGACCCAGTGTGTGTGTGTGTGTATGTTGGTGTGTGTGTGTTGTGTAGAGCTGGGAGAGATTTAATAGGACAATGGTTGTGATCATCACCACCGCCCCCATTGTGTTCAGTCTCCTTGACCTTCACAGGATTTATAGATTCATATCTGTGTAGCGCTACCGCCAGTCGAATGCAACACAGAAAAGCTGTTGATAACGAGATGCTGTGATAATATTAACCCTGTGTGGAATTTTACCATTTATTTAATAAACCAAAGAAAAGTAACTTTAGGAAAAAAAATATAAATATTCTACCACATTTATTGGCTAGTTCATTACATTTGTTTAATAACTAACAAACTGGCAGCCCAGTCATACAGATAAAAGGCCTCATAGCCTTAGAAAATGCTTCTGAAATCATTTTAATATACACTGAGTATCCACTTTATTAGGAACACCTGTCCCCCCACTCATTCATGCAATTATCCAATAACCAATCATGTGATAGCAGTGCAATGCATTAAATTATGCAGATAGTGGTCAAGAGCTTTGGTTAATGTTCACAGCAAACATGATTTCAGTGACGTTGACTGTGGCATGGCTGTTGGTGCCAGACAGGCTGGTTTGAGCATTTCAGAACATGCCTGTGCCCACTCTAGCCTCAGATTCTAGTTCTTGTCTTAAAGGAGTGGAATCTGGCATGATCTTCTGCTGTTGTAGCCCATCCACTTCAAGGTTTGACAGGGTTGTGCATTTTGAGATGCTTTTCTGCTCACCATGGTTGTAAAGAGTGCTGAATTGAGTTACTATAGCCTTCCTGTCAGCTTGAACTAGTCTGGCCATTCTCTTCTGATCTCTCTCATGAGTGATCTCATGAGAGACATGGTGTTTCCACCTGCAGACCTTCTCCTCATTGGATGATTTTATTGTTTGTTTGTTTTTTGCGCCATTCTGTGTAAACTTTAGAGACTATAATGTGTGAAAATCCCTGGAGATCTGCAGTTTCTGAGATCACACTTCCCTCAGTTCTAATATTTGATGTGAAAATGAACTGAAGCTCTTGACCTGAATCTGCAGGATTTTATGCATTGCGCTGCTGCCACATGATTGGCTGATTGGATAATTGCATGAATCATCAGGTTTACATACAGCCCTAATTGAGTGTACACTATACGTACTGTAATATATACAGTAATATATACAGTATATGTGAGACACAGCAACAGCCATAACATGAAAGATATCCCTGATTGCACTGCTAGTTTCCACTTAATTTTTATAAATGTTTTTTCCCTAAAAAAATCAGGTCATTGTATTTAGAAGCAGAACTCACTAAGGCTTAAAACAACCTGCTGTCTCCTAAAGGGTTAATCTATTTACTCAAAATACTTAAGGTCGATTTAAAGTGTGGGATAGAAATAGGCTCAGTATTGGGTTGTTGCTATGGAGAAGACTGCTGCTAATAAGATAGTAAATACACACACACACACACACACACACACACACTGATGTTCTGCTTTTTTTGAGTGTGTTCTCTTTTAAAGTGCTGTTCTCTATTTTAGCACTCATTTAATCTCAGTCTATTTATTTCTCTTGCTCTACCTCAGTCACGCTAAATACAATCCAGCATATAAAGATACACAAGCTAACACTGTAAGCCTATGTGAAGCTCACGGAAATCCTTCAGGCTGATGTGCAGAGTACCAGCAACCATATGCACAGCTCAAATGCACATGTGTAAACTGCTTTAACTGGGGCATTTATGCAGAGACTCATGATGATGCAGTCATGTGACTGATCAAAATACTGTACAAATACGTGTTGGCTAATGTAAGACAATGACTTCTAAAGTAGGCTCTGTTACATTCTAATCAAATCTTACACAGAATGTTAATATATACGTATGATTCTACTGTCTTTCTTTTAGGTTACGGCACTGTTTATATGTATTAAATGACTTTTATTAATTTCAGAATATTCTTAAGAATTCTATATGAACAAATCATTGGCTATTCCAAATTTGTTTATAAATGACACTTCATGTAGTTGCTAATGTGCCTACGCATTATTAACAAATCATTCAATAGTAGTTTTATAACACAGTGCTGTTAAAGTCTTAATTCTGGACAGAAGGTGTGGATAAATTTTATCGTTTCTATAGTAACAACTCAAATCGCAGGGACTTGTATGGCAGATGATCCACATAATCCACAGTAAGCCTAATAATAAACTAATGTGTTTTCATTCAACAAATAAAAACCTATAATCACTGATATGTTGAAGCTTTTTGCGAGGAGATGTTTATTAACATTTATGGAAGGAGTCTCCAGTTTCAGGGCTTTCCACTGTGGGGAAGTTTTGACGACAGAGTACTTTCTGGATTCTCAGTAACATGGCAAGCTGTGGTTTCTGTCTTTAATTTAAGAGAGAGAGAGAGAGAGAGAGATTAAAAAAATTGATAGTTTAAGTGATGACGGTGATAATAGGATACCTGTAGTGATAGGAACTAATTTAACTATAACATTAAAATCAACTATAAATGCATAAAATGTACATTCAGTGCTGTTAGCATTGGCAAATTGCTGTAGTATAAGAGGAATAATACACTTCAGGATGTCTTTCAGTGTGTTTTAGTTCTTACTTACCACACACTTACCATTTAAATACTAGCTACTTGTCGTGTTGTGCTCCTGAAGTGACAAAAATTTTATTAATACTGGTGTAAAATTCTTGAGTAAAGCAGCATGATTGTTTTTACTGGTTTTAATGTATTTATAGTGCATTAGTGTCTTGCAGCAATATTTATAGGTGAATCTTGCAATACTGACATTAGATGTTACAGGAGGACTTGGAGGAAATGAAAAGAGCGCATCACAATGTCACACTATTCATTCAAATTCATCTCAGATTACTTAAACAACTTTACATTTTATATGCTCTGCATCACTTCTTATGTAAACTAACTGGGGCAATAATGTTTGCTGTAGCTTATGCAAGTGTGTCATCAGAGACTGATAGTAATGCATGGCAGTGCAGCTTTTTTCTCACTGCTCAGACTCAATAGTACCAGTAGCATGTCTGAAAAAATGGATGGATTGGTTGAAGATATGCTGGATGCAGTCTTTTGCTGATTAAGGGGGTGAATACTAAAAACCTGATGATGCTGCAGCCTCATTAGTGAGTCTTTATGTGTGCTCACAGGAGATGGAAACCCCAAAGAGAGCAGCCCTTTTATCAACAGCAGTAGCAGCATTGACATTGAGAAGAGCCAGCAGTATGATGGCAAGCACATGGCCCTGTTTGAGGTACAGTTCTTTCAGATCTGATATTTCTGATATTTAAAAATCACTGTGTCCCATGGCCTTGATGTTTTGGGGTGTTTTTTAAAATTATTTCCGCTTCTTCTTCTTCTTCTTCTTCTTCTTTTTCTCCTGTTTTTGTTACAAACATTGAGAGTTGACACCCTCACTTTAGTTTTTGGACATGTTATCTTTTGGAAGATTAAAAGCTCTCCAAACACCATAACATTTTCTGGTGAAAATCCAATGTACAAATAGCGTGTAAAGTAATATTGCATGTAACAAAACTTTGAGACAGGTGTTGAACATAGACTTACAGTTAAAATGAAATTGAACTGAAGTTGTTTACTGTTTGTTGATGAGTGTGTTCACATTTGTGTGCGTGTGTGTGTTGTAGGAGGAGATGGACACGAGTCCCATGGTGTCCTCTTTACTCAGCAGCCTTGCCAACTACTCCAACCTGACGCAGGGCAGCAAGGAGCATGAGGAGGCTGAGAATAATGAAGAGGCCCGCAAGAAAGCAGTGCAGGTAAACACACACCATGTCTCGAGTGTCAGTAAGTCAGTAAGTTTTCTGAATGGGTCTTAAGTCTTTAGAACTTTCTCAGTAACACGGCAAGCTGCGGGTTTTTTTTTTTTTTGTCTTATTAACTTCATAAACTAGATTAAAAAAGAGAGACTAGTGAAAGAATGACTGTAGCATCTATAAAGTAAGTCATCACTGGAACTAACTGGTCTTGTGGATGCTGTAACTATAAGCATAATGTCAATGGCGTAAATGTAATTCTAAATGGTTAAAATATGTGACATGAATTTCAGTAATAAATTAAAAATTGCAATCAATGGAAAATTGCTGTGGTGTAAGCAGAATAAACACAGTTCAGGCTGTGCTGTTATAGAAAAATAATCCACTTCAGAGTGGTAACAGTGTTTATCTACCCTGGTATGGATTATTTTCCTATAACAGCATAACCCAAAATGTTACTGTACTTTTAGAGGTAGTAGCTAACTCAAGCATCAGTAACTGTTACTTAAATGACAAAACAATCTTTAAACTTTGATCAGGATTGGTGGTTAAAACATAATGCCAGACCAAATTAAAGATATAAACTGGCCTTAGTTTATTAGCTCTAGTTTCTAAACATGACCTCTTCTGTAACAGATTCTCTGATTACCCATTTCCATGCATTTATATTAATTATTTAGCTGAAGGCAGCTCATCGGACCGGAAACTAGCTACAGGGCTCGAGACATTAGCTTAGAAAGGCGAGTTTTCACAGACGTTTATAGATTCGTCTTTTTATTTATCGTCTTTGTATAGATGTGTCTCATCTGTTCAGAGTCTCTGCCTCAAGTCAAAAGTGGTAATGTGGAGCACTACTATGAAACAGAGCACAACCACATCAAATTGTAATATTTATAGCCATGGATTAATCACTAATGGTTAAGCATTAAATGATTTAGTCATGTTAGTTGCTTATCTGGACCTTTGTAAGGTAGGAATTTTACATTAGTCGTTCTTTACCAAAAAAAAATGTTTATATCTTACAGTTGTCAGTATCGGTATTCTGTGTATCTTCCCTTTAATGGATTTAAACAGACCTACCTCTTTACATAGCTAATTTCTTCACCCAATAAGTGATTTAGCATGTATAATGATCTTTGATTTTTGAATGACTGGCTGCATTCATTATTAACACACACAGGCGTGTGTAATGCAGTTCAATTTGTTAATCATTTCATTGATTTGCCATCTCTATTGCTGCTGTGTGGTTACTGATTATTGTTTATTGATCGGGTTTTGTCAGGCTCCTCGTATGGGCACGGTGATGGGTGTCTATCTGCCGTGCATGCAGAACATCCTGGGGGTGATTCTCTTCCTCAGGATGACATGGCTGGTGGGCATCGGAGGCGTCCTGGGCACCTTCCTCTTCGTCTTCATGTGCTGCTCAACGGTGTGTCTCTCACCCTTTCTCTTCATTCCTCATAAACACATGCACTTACAGTACGTCTCTAATGGTCAGGTTATAATCTCCCATTTGGTGATTTTATTAGATGTTGGACTTTTTTAAATAAACAAGATTTATATTTAATCTCATTTATATGACACAAACTAGATTTAGGTCATTTAGTAAGGTGACATAGGAAAGTGTAATAAAAGGGTTAAAGAATCAGCTTGTAATTTTCAGAGCCTCCTGCTGCCTGAGAGGCAAATTGCAATTAAAATGCTGAAAAGTCTTGCGTTTCCTCTTTTTACTATATGTGTTGGAAGAAAATATCCCTTTAAGTAAAGGAACAGAGTTGCTCTGTTCTGGCTGGGGGTCTTGGCTACTTTCTCGTTCATGAAAATATGAAATTAAGAGACTAACAAGACCCACTGAATGGCGGTTTTGCAAATCACAGTTTTCTAAGATATATTTGAAAGAATATTTATGGTCCTCAAGTAAGTGAACAGCTTTTGTGTGACTATATTCATAAATATTGCGTATTAGTGTTCTACAATAATAATAATACCAATTATACTAGTACTACAGGGTGTCCAGACAGTCTCCATACATAGGGGAGTATGTATGCTATCACTAAGTCGGTTGTGCCTTCATCAGTGGATGTTCGTCGGATGGACGTCCACTTCTTGATTAATCTGCAACATTTCCAGTCTTTTTGAATTTTTGAATAAGTCTGGCAACGTGTTTCCTGTTAAAGTCCATCGCAACCTTGCAGCAGCTTCCATATCCAGCCATGAGAATGATTTCAATACGTTCTTCTTTTGTCAAAGGCATTCTTAAAGGCTATCTGAAAAAAAAATATTATATAAACTAAATATGAAAAATTGTGGAAGACATTTTGCTAAAAAGTGCTAATTTCCCCATGTATGGAGACTTTTGGGACACCCTGTAGTATTAGTATAACACTAATACTAATACTAATACAATTCTCCTCAGTATAGTGTTATTTTAATACTCCAAAAAAGCCTGTAATTTGCCCCAATGTTAATCCAGCCATCAGGTGGGCCATCAATCCAGACACTGCTGAACCTGTGGGATTTTCATGTACAACAGTCTCTAGAATTTACACAGAATGTTGAGAAAAACAACAACAACAACAACAAGAACAAGAACAAACATCCATCGAGTGGTGGTTCTATGGGCAGAAACGCCTTGTTGATGAGAGAAGTCAGAGGAGAATGGCCAGACTGGTTCAAGCTGACAGGAAGACTATGTTAACTCAAAAAACTACTCTTTACATCTGTGGTGAGCAGAAAAGCATCTCAGAATGCACAACCTGTAGAATCTTTCAGAAGACCACATGGGGTTGCACTCCTGTCAGCCAAGAATTGGAATCTGAGGCTATAGTGGGCACAGGCTCACAGCTGAAAATGGGAAAAGGTCCAGGCAATATTTTTTCCAATTTCCAACTGTGCAGTTTCAATGAGCCTGGTCCTTTATCTGTGTCTTACTGACAGGTCTCCTCTGTTTGGGAAAAAGACTTTTTAAGTAGTGTTTATGAAGCCTGCAGTCCTCTCCACACTCCTAATCCCTCATCTCTTTCTCCGAGGTGTGTGCAATGCTATGCTCCCACAGCTCAGCTATGGCACTGTGCTCTAGCGTTGTGTCTGAAAGTGTCTAGTGTGCATTAGGGCTGTATAATTAATTACACTCTATTTTAATCGTGATCACAATTTTTAATCCTGATCACAAATTCCTCAGTAATTGACCGTGATATTGGTAAGCTTCGATAAGGTTAGCTAATGGGGTAATGGTAGATAATGGAGTAATGTCAGACATTGCTTTTATTGATTGTAGTGCAGTAAATCAGGGTTGTGTGTCTAATCTCAGCCAACTCGGACAATTTTCTGCTTCTGCTTCCCCAAACACAATGAAACTACAAACTAATGCAGTTTTTGTTCGTTTGCATAGTCAAAGCTAGACAAGGCATGCTAGACCTGATCTACGATAGCCACCTTTACGTTTGTCTGTCTGTTTGGTTTTTGGTAGTTTGTTCAGTGTGTAAATATAGTGATATTTTATAGAATTTAAGGGATCCAATCTACTGATGTACAGTCTTACTGGGATTCAAAGACTTATCATTTGAAGGATTCTAGGTTTATATTGAAAATGGTGAAAGAAACTAAAATTTCAGAGAATTAGGCAGCTAATAGGGATTAATAAATGATCGCTAAATGCATTGTTGTAAATGCATTGTTCACTTTCACGTTAATGAATTTGGTCTTTATTGTACTGGCAGATATATGAGAGAAAACATGTAAATAATAAAGTGCCCTCATACAACCACATCATTCCTACTGTAAGCCTCCATGACCACGAGGCTCTGAAATAAGTCTTCTCTATATGTTTTACTGCATTTCCTTTATGGAGGCTATCATTTTTATTTTTACCTACATGATGTCTTTCACCGCCGTGAAGCAGTGCATGAACAGAACATCATCGCCATGAAGAGATGAACAGATGCACACACATACAGGGTTTTTTTCATGTGTCTACATTTTCTCTTGCTTGTTCTCATGTTTGTCTCTTACACAAACACATCTTACTGTATATCACAATCAGACTCACGCTGCCACTCCAAGATATCAATGTGTAATTTTATTTCATTATTGATTTGAGTCAATTATTACTAGTGTGCTGCTGCATTTATATGAATTTTGCATGTGAGCAGATAAATCAGTCAGTTTTTTGAAAGGAATTTATAACCTGTGCAGAGGAGAAACACTGGCAGTAAGACCCTTGAGGAATTTACCAAGGTGTCCTACAATACATCATGTTGTCTTCCAGAACTATCCATGGCTCTGAAAGCATTTCCATATAATGCTTTAGAAGGATCTTATGTAAACATTAAGTTATTGCAACTCCCTGATGAAATCTGATTAAAGTCCATTTAAGTTCTATCTTTGGTAGCACTCGTTGTCTAGCTTTTGGCACCTTCACTTTGTGTTTCATGTGTGTTTCCATGTTTACTAAGGTATTGTCCATGTTCTAGGGTTTTGTTTGTATGCATTTCACTTATTAAATGCTATTCTTCACTTGCATCCGTCTTTGACTCAAAAACCTGACAATTACCTGAATTACATCATCAATTACCATTTATATCTTTTGTGTTGAACACTATTTGGTTATCATTGTGGTGAGTAAGGGATTTTACATGTGTGCAACCTCATATTAATACCCCAGGGAAACAAAAAATAATCAAAAGGAAGTTGTTTTTAGAAAAATAGTAGGAAATAAATATTTCTGAGACTGCAACATTAAAAAATGTAGATTTGTTAAAAGCATGACATTGGGCTGTATTCAGAGTTGATTTAAACACTACTCAGAGAGATGCACTTTTGGGGGGAGTTTGCCATGAAAAAAAGTCCAGCACCACTATATGTAACCACACTGTGTCACACGGAAATGTATGTTTTGGGTTGTAGGTTCACTCAAAAAAGTATGAAACACCATTCAATGGCAATATTAAATACATAAATATGACATTGATAGTTAATTAACTGGTCATATTGTCAAACAAATAAGAGCAACCTTCTTATTCAGTCCACATTTTCTATCCCAATTTTTTTCCATGCTTAATGGCAGGTGCTTGTGTTTAAAAATGGTGGTCTGAATGCTATTGAAAAAAAAACCAGACACCTCTATTGTAGAAATTTCTGCCAACTTAGTCACCATTTCTGAACATGCATCATAGATTGCAATCTTTTGAAATGTTTGTTAGTGGTGTGAGTAATTTTGGCACATGTTCTTTGAAAGAAAATACTATTATCCTTTTGGTTAAAGGTGTCAGTAATTCAGGAACTGATGTATATGGATTTAAGTCTGTGTTTATGTCTGTTTGCAGACTATGCTGACTGCCATTTCAATGAGTGCAATTGCTACAAATGGAGTAGTGCCAGGTAAGCAAAATGCAATGGCCCCTGTCTGTGTGGGTGCGTGTGTTTATGTACGCCCAGAGGATGGCTGTCCTCGTGTTCTTTATGGGCAGTTAGTCACAGTACACAGTACAGTTCCCCAGAGAGCTGAGTTCAGCTCCTGTCCTTTAGCGATGTGTATTTGTGCCATTATGTGTGTGCTAGTGTTAAGAAGGTGATGGAGAGACTGATTATATATATATATATATATATATATATATATAATAGATATATATATGTGTGTGTGTGTGTGTGTGTGTAAGTAAGTAAGTAAGTAAGTAACTACTGTGCATCTGTTTCAGCTGGTGGTTCATACTATATGATCTCCCGCTCACTGGGGCCGGAGTTTGGCGGAGCAGTGGGCATCTGTTTCTACCTGGGAACCACTTTCGCTGGAGCCATGTATATTCTAGGCTGCATTGAGATTCTCCTGGTATGAGCAAACACTGCGTTTTGAATGGCTTTTTACAGTGTTTTTATCCAATACTGACCAAGAGTATCACAATAAGCACAGCGATCAAGTTAATAATTGCACAGTGAATGCATATCAACTAAGCAGCCCTTAACATGACATCATTTATTAATAGGTTTGGACAAATGTTTGTTCACCATTTACCTAAATCTGAATTGTCATAGTTTGTAAGCTAGCTATGCTTACTATATGTCTCATGCAAATATGCATATATTACCAATAATGAAAGTCTGAATGTGTACATGATCTGTAACTTGTACACTGTTCCGCTCTTTTCTGTGCTGTAGATCTACATTGCTCCACAAGCGGCTATATTTCAGATCGAAGGTCTGGATGGACCTGAAGCCGAAGCTGCAATGCTCAATAACATGCGTGTGTATGGCAGCATCGTTCTCTCCTTCATGTCTGTGGTGGTGTTTGTCGGCGTGAAGTATGTCAACAAGCTGGCGCTGGTTTTCCTCGCCTGCGTCATCCTCTCCATTCTGGCTGTTTATGCTGGTGTCATCAAAAGCGCCTTCGACCCGCCAGACTTCCCGTAAGCTTGTGCACTGTACTTCATGACAGAGTCACATGAACTCTGCATTACCACTAATATAAGCTAAAAGAAGGAATGATAACACAGTATTTCTCAAGCAGATAAGATGGATTTGTCTTAGCTGTAGTTTATGCATTCTTGAATAGTAAGTATGAACTGTGTAAAAACTGCGTGTTAGATTTGATACATGAGAATATTAATAACAAGAATCTGATTAATCATAGAGTCAGACATTTGGGTATTTTAGACGTGACAGATATTTTACCCCACTAACTGAGCTTCTTGCTCTGTGTAGGATATGTGTGCTTGGTAATCGGACTCTGGTGTCTAAGGGCTTTGATATCTGTGCAAAAACCATCGAGACGGGCAATGGCACAGTTACCACCAAACTCTGGAAACTGTTCTGTGACTCTGAGTTCCTCAACGCCACCTGTGACGAATATTTCACCAACAACAATGTTTCTCAGGTGCAGGGCATTCCCGGCATCACCAGCGGCATCCTGGCAGGTGAGAAAGCTGTGTGAAGCTGCTGCTGAAGTACTAAAAGCTAGTGTTGCGATACTCGAGACAGTCTTAAGAACATAAATCAATGGTCTCAGTCTTGTCATAAACTCGAGTGAAATTTACGTGGTCTCATCGTGGTCCCAGTTTACAAAGACTAAATTTTTTTTTTCAACACCACCCGAGACCAGAACCTCATTTTCATGAACAAGTACTTTGTAATGTTCTCGTTATAGTACAAATGTAAATGTCTATCTCTGCATTCCTATACATGTCAAGTGTCTATGTTTCCAAATACTTCAAACTCTTATGTTCAAAATAATATAGCACAAGTACTTGTAATTCAAAGCTGTATTTGGTCTCAGAAAGTTATATGAGCCTAAACAAATTCTAGCTTTTAATGCATTTTATTTACCTGCTGTGTGCTTAAATCAACGGAAATGTGCCTCGATTTGCAAATCCTTACCTGTGATGTACTGCTTCCTGTTGCATTTCTTAATGTATAACAAGCAAACTCTGTCATTTCATTTATGTCACACATGCTCTTTGACCACAAAAGCCACCCACCACACACACACACACACACACACACACATAACAAGTGCTTTATGCAGCAATGATATAAAATAGAATTACACTGCAGCATTTGCAAGAAGAATGGGATATGCACAACATGTCCTATATATGTCCTGTGTACTTAGTTGTACAAAATGATAAAATCAACGTAGATGTGTTATTTTAGTTAATTCAATATAAATTTCATGTCAGGTTAGGAAGATACTACAACCAGCAAATCACATCTGAGCATCTGGTCTCAGTCTTGACTTGGACACGAACCACCAACCCCAACCAACCCCTGATTGTAATATATTGATGATTATATTATAGAAAGATAAAAGGTATGGGGATCCTGACTGGTGCAATGGTTTAAGCATTTAATCTATCATCAGGAAAATATCAGTCTAAATGGAGATCAAAACAAGAGGGCGTTACACTCAGGGTAATCACCTGACACAACTGTTACTGATAGGCTGTATGAATCTACAGTCTGGTCTAGAATGAAATCAAGCGCAGCCTTGCTTCTTGCTTCTTTAAACCGTTCTGTGTGGTTTTCTTATGAACATTTGTTAACAGCATGCAGTTTGATGATTATGATTATATTGATGTCTTTTTATCTTTGAAAGATAGGGGGCTTAGCCCAGCTAGCACATTTATGTCTGTATATAAGATATATATAAAAAAAGTATTCATAATATGTCATGTCTTAGTTGATGGGATATTTGAACAAATGATTGTGTAGATAAGAAATGTACTGAAAATGAAAATGTTTCTCTTTGATAGAGAATCTCTTCGGCACGTTCATGCAGAAGAATGACATCTTAGAGAAGCGAGGTATTCCTGCCGTGGTTGACCCCGACACCCCAATAACCAACACTAACCGCTACGTGTTAGCCGACATCACCAGCTTCTTCACCCTGCTGGTGGGCATCTATTTCCCCTCTGTCACAGGTCAGTACCACTTCATCACTGCTTAGAGGCAGATTCTTTCTTAGTGAAGAGTGGGATTTATGAAACCAGTGCCTTATTAATACTGCATCTTTGTTTTTTATTCTATCTTATAACAAACAGTGGATTAATCCTTTAATAAACAGTACTATATATTACTATTTATTAAAGATATTACTTATTAATGTTGACATTACTATATATCATTGCTATTATTTTATTATATATAACAATTTTTCCACTCTGTTTAATGCATCCTGAACTGCATCCAGCACCTATTTCTACTTCCACCATAATGTAAATTACAACTGAGCCTACCAGTTCTGCTTAACGTGTAATATTTGTATATTGGGTGCAATATTTGTATATTAGCTTGGTAATTGTGTTGTCTTTGATGTGTGTGTGTGTTGAATGTATCGTGTTGGGACCAAACACCAAGAAAAATTCCTAATACATGTAAATGTATATGCTGAATAAAATGATTCTGATTCTGATTCAGATTAAAGCTTTGAAAGAAAGGCTTTTGGTGTGTTTTAGGTTTTAGCTTCATCAAGTCTTTAGACGTTCTGACAGAGAGATGTAGCAAACTACTTCCATTAGCTAACTACAGTAAACATTAATAGAAGAATTTAATAGTTTATCCAGCTGCCTGCTGCATAGTTCAGTTTTAATCCATTGTCTTTTTCAGTGATTTATAGAGTAAACATTTGGGTGCAAATTGAAATCTTTTGACTCTTTTGAGTGTTTTGCTTTACAGCTCGTCAGAGTGTTTTATTCAAGAGTGTATTTTATATGGTCTGGACAGCACAGTATAACTGAAATGTCTTCAGGCTGATAGGAGATACTTAGCTCTGTGATGGGGCTAAAACCTAAAACACACCATAGACATTTTACCTTTACCTTGCACTGAAAATCTAGAGCTTAATGAAACAGGGAGTGAAAGATAGAACGAGAATGTGTGTGCGTGTGTGTGTGTGTGTGTGTGTGTGTTGACAGCACTGAATTGTTGAGCTGTGATCCATGCAGCACTGTATCAGCACAATTTGACAAGATTACAGTGGTTTTCATGACCTCTGCCAGTCACACACACACACACACACACACACACACACGCACGCACACACACATGCACACACGTGCACAAACTGCAGCAAATCAGATGTCTAAACAGACAATAATACGATTTTTTCCACTGCTCTGTTGAATTCGAAGGTGCTGATTCATTTTCCATAGCAGCAGCTCTGACAACAGTGCCGGCTGTTATCCAAATCACATGTTTCTACTAATGCAATCGTTGTAATGCGTTATCATTTCTATAGTAACAACTCATTCACAGGGACGTGTATAGCTGACACTGACATACCCTAAGCCTAATAATTTAATTTACCAAAGAAAAACACATAATCATTGATATGATGAAGCTTTCTGTAAGTAGTTTTTTTTTATTGATGCAAGGAGTCTCCAGTTTTCGGTATAAAGGAGTTTGCACTTTCCGGATCATCAGTAACATGACAAGCTGCGTTTTTTGTCTATGTGTACTTCATAGGTATCATGGCTGGCTCCAACCGCTCTGGTGACCTGAGGGACGCTCAGAAGTCCATCCCCATTGGCACCATCCTGGCTATCTCCACCACCTCCACCATATGTATCCTTCAGTAGCCTATGATCCTGCACTTGCAGAACCTTGCAGCAATTGAAATGTGTGTGTGATATTAAGCCTCCTGCTTATCAATGTTTATTAGTAATGATAGTTTGAGTGTCAGATTTTTTTTCCTGAGCTCTGGCTCTGTCAGACATGTCCTGTGTGGTTCTGTTTGGGGCCTGTGTAGAGGGAGTAGTGCTGAGAGACAAGTGAGGAACTTCCTTGCACATACTGTACAATACTCAGTGGTCACTCAAAATATTCTCATTCCTGATTCGTACTCTTTCTAGTTGACTTGTGGATGTACATATCAGATTCAGACTAAAAATAGCTTGTCATTATGCTATGCACAGGTTTGGTGAGGGTGTCAGTGGGAACCTGGTCATTGGTACACTGGCTTGGCCCTCCCCTTGGGTCATCGTGTTTGGTTCATTCTTCTCCACCTGCGGGGCGGGGCTTCAGAGTTTGACAGGAGCACCTCGTCTCTTACAGGCCATCGCACGAGACGGGATTATCCCCTTCCTCAGGGTGAGTGTGAGAAACATGGACATGGAATGAGAATGTTTCTTTTACATGCTATTTTAATGATGTGTACGCGCCACATATGCTGTTTGGCAGGTGTTCGGTCACGGGAAGGCTAATGGTGAGCCCACATGGGCTCTACTTCTGACAGCCACCATATGTGAGATTGGTATCCTTATTGCCTCTCTGGATGCTGTCGCACCCATCCTCTCTATGTACGTAACGCTAATACCTTTGATGCATTATGCTCAACCATCTCATCTAGTTAGCACTGACCAAAGTGTAACTCTCGTACACTTTGATTCCTTTGATTAGGATGAATGTCATAAATAATGCATTATGGAATATTAGTTTAAACCTTTATTTTGTGAGTGCAGACCATGTTCTCAAATAAATGACATGAAGACTGATTGTGGAATTGTAAGAAGTGAAGAGAACTCTGAAACTCGGACTGAAGTTCTGGGTGGCTTTTTCATCTACTGCCAAAGAACTCCAACTTAAATTGATGTATGCTGTACCTTGTGTGTCTTTCCAAGGTCATACATTTTGGTCTTAGATGTAGCTTTAGACGAACATAAAGGAATCCAATTAAAGACCTTCTTGAGGATAATCACAGAGTTGGTGTGGTAGGGAAGGAATGGCATTAAGGATTGGGATGAGTTAAGAGGAAAAGGGCTGATGACTGGAAAGCTCTTCATCTGATGTGTCAATTATCGAGCCAAACAGGAAGACATCTAGTACAACCTGAAGTGTTTGCATTTGGTGCAATTGGTGCAATTGCCACAAAAGCCCATCATGAGCAAACTTCATCACTGGTGAAGAAAGAAACAGATGGGAATTTAAAGGAAGTTCAGGCATGGTCTCACAAACTTCAATTATTTCATAACCCCATTTCACTGGAGTGTCCCTGATATATTAATAACTAAAACACATTTCTGCTCTTGTCCTGTTATTTACAGCAATTATCTCAGTTTATTTTTTATATTAGGCTCATTATATCTGTGTACAGTCCTCTAATCTCATGCCGTTCCATTTGCACAGGTTTTTCTTGATGTGCTACATGTTCGTGAACCTGGCCTGTGCTCTACAGACGCTCCTCAGAACGCCAAACTGGAGGCCACGCTTCAAATTCTACCACTGGTTGGTGCAACGTCAAGTTCACACGTTGTTAAAGTTACACAAATAAAGAGGCCTGCAGGACATATTTGTATAATATCGCCAAATGTACAGTAACAACAGTCTTGAACAGACTACACATAATAACACAGGGTTCTTCTATCTTTTTATACTTTTTAACACAAAATTCATACTTTATGTCAGTGGTTTCTTAAAATGGGGCACAGGGAGACACAGGGGTTCAGAAAGCATAGTATGGGGTGTGTGTGTGATCCTAATCAGAGCGTATTCCCACCTCATACCCAGGATTCACCGTGAATCTGACCAGGACACTGCGGCTACTCGAGATGAATAAATGAATGATTGAACTTTTGACTCCATTTGCCAGTGGTAATACCACATAAATAAAATGAATTGCAGTAATCGTTTAAGAGTGAGCTGTATATCCTTACTGGGTTTAAAAGTTTTACCCCTAATGTGCTGTTATTACACATCGCTAATTGAATGAGGCCAATTTAAATGATCTATGGCAACTGCTTCCATAAAGCAGTAGGCTGAGTTTTACACTCAGTGATGTAATATAGATTTTTTTTTTTTTTTCAATTTAAAGTAACAGTCAGTTGGGTTTTTGAAAATTGTGTCCTTAAGCAAAACATCATAACCAATAAGTAAGGAATAAAACACTATGGGAATGTGATGTTATAGGAAAATAATTTAAAACAAGGTGGTGTGATGTGGCCAGACATGAAATGGAGGCACTGTTACCATGCCAAAGTTGATTATTTTCCCAAAACAGTACATTCTGAAGAGTTTTATTCCTCTTATATCACAGAAATTTGTCAACAATTACAATTGTTGAGTTACAGTGATATGACGTATTTTTAACCATTTATAGTTACAGTTAATGTTGTGGAATGTCCATCAAGTTAGACAAGTTAGTTCCTGTCATCACTTATGTTATAGCAGCTATAAACAGTTGTTCGCACCACAAGCCTTTCTTTTTTCTCTCTCCTGAAGTTAAAAAAAAAAGCAGTTAGTCAAGCGACCGAGAAACTAGAATGTGCAAAACCCTCCATCCTGGAAATTTTGCTGTGGCAGACAACCTACTGAATGTTAGAAAGTGCTGACATCGGAGACTCTTTCCATATGTTTAATAAACTTCTCCTTACAGAAAACTTCACCATATCAATGATTATCCATTTTTGTTGACATAACAGCATGCTCTGAATTTAATTGCTTTAATATCAGGCTTAGATTACAAGTCTCTGTGAATGAGTTACTATAGAAACAATAACATATTTGAATTGATTAACATTAATATAAACCTATGATTTGAATTACAGCTGGCTCTACTGTCAGAGCTGCTGTTACAGAAAATGAATCAACACTTTATGACTAATCAGATTCGAGAACTCAACAAGAGGCTCTAAATCTAAGGACGCGTATGGCCAAAGCCCAGCATTGTTTTGTGATTTTCCCTACACAAAGACATAAATAACGACATTCACTCTTCTGTGTTTTTCCTTTATCCAGGACTCTGTCCTTTCTGGGTATGAGCTTGTGTCTCTCCCTGATGTTCATCTGCTCTTGGTACTATGCCATCGTGGCCATGGGCATTGCAGGCTGCATCTACAAATACATCGAGTTCTGTGGGTAAGCAGGCATAAAAACCCCTGGGAACACAAGCAGACACGAAGCCTGAGGCGTCACCACACACCAGATAAGCCTCTTACCTGGCAAAGTGCTATAATTATCCACTTTTTTGGGCCAGGTTGGCAGTTTTGCTCTTGCCTTTGTTTTAAGAGCCGCTGGATCAATATGCTGCGCTCTGTTATTTAATGCAATTTACTGTGGCGTAAAATCACTGCAGCATGTACAGTATGAGACACCATTAAGATATTGGATAAGGACAAAGGAATTAGGAGTGCTCTAATCAGTGTAAAAGTGCTATTAATGAAGCCACCTTGACTCTCGAGGGCTTTTTCTGTCTCAGGGCGGAGAAAGAGTGGGGCGATGGGATACGCGGCATCTCTCTCAGCGCTGCCCGTTACGCTCTGATGAGGCTGGAAGAAGGACCGCCTCACACCAAAAATTGGAGGTTAGCAAAACACCTGTTAGCCATGCACCAACAATACACTCATCCACTCATTCAGCGATACCTTAGATCTAAAAGATACATACCCAGACCTAATTTTTAACTGGTGTTCTCAGATTTTCCAACCAATTTACTCTAGCTAACAAAATGACATTCTTAAAAGTTGTAAGGCGCCAGTAAATGGTACATGTGGCATCCCTTTCCATGTTCCCCAAGAACATCTTCTGCGATTATAGAAACATGTATAATATGTAAGAACAACAGGGAAGCAGATATATTGTTGTTCGCTCAGTGTTATAGTTATAATGTCAATTTAAACCATATACAGGAGCTTTCATAAAGTTACTCAAATGGCATTTTGATGTTTCTGCATAAATTGGATGTTGACTAACGTTGTGTGGATGTCCCTTGTTAGATGGGAAATAATTTTTAATAAATTAGATCTCTCTCTCTCTCTCTTTCTCTCTCTCTCTCTCTCTCTTGCTCTATTTTTTTCTGCTTCTGTCTTTCCCAGGCCTCAGATCATGGTGCTGGTTGGTTTAGATGGCGAGCAGAATGTGGAACAGCCACGCCTCCTCTCACTGACCAATCAGCTGAAGGCAGGCAAAGGCTTGACCATCGTGGGTGCTTGTGTTGAGGGCACATACCTTAACAACCACACACAAGCACAGAAAGTTGAACAGGTCAGCATGTAAATGTGCACGCACCCACACACACACACACACACACAAACACACACACGTACACACACAAGAAAGGAAAAGAAAAGCTCACTCTAAATCAAGCGTCCCTGCTTCTGCCTCTCAGTCCCTGAGGAAGCTGATGGAGACAGAGAGGGTGAAGGGCTTCAGTCAGGTGGTGATCTCATCCAACCTGCGTGATGCCACCTCTCATCTGATCCAAGCCGGAGGACTCGGTGGCTTACGCCACAACACTGTGGTCATCAGCTTCCCGAAGAACTGGAAGCAGCACGAGGACAACCGGCAGCTAAGGAATTTCATTGGTATGACACTGAGCCTCTGAGGTGTAGAGCTGATATTAGCACCGAGTTCTTATTCTGAGAAATGTCCAACACAGAACAAGTGATATTGAGAAAAAAGTCTGTTACAGTTTGGCTTTTATAAATGATGTTGACTGTAATCGTTCAAAATGTACAAGCAACTACTGTTCCTGTAAAATTGAAGATGAGATTTTGAGATGTGAAAACACATTTCATAATTTTGTTGCTCCAAAATTTAAAGAGATGAACTGTTTCAGTGAGATTTCCATTTCTAGCTAGACAAGAGAAGACTTTTGGGAAATAATTTGAATTAGGCCAAAGGATTACAAAATACATTGGTGTGTTGGGTTTTTTCTCTGTTTTAGAGGTTGTGAGGGAGACCACAGCGGCTCACTTGGCTCTTCTGGTGCCAAAGAACATCGCTGCGTATCCGTCCAATGGCGAGCGCTTCACTGAGGGCCACATCGACGTCTGGTGGATTGTCCATGATGGAGGAATGCTTATGCTCCTGCCGTTCTTGCTGCGCCAGCACAAGGTACTCATGCAGCCTGCTGTAATGGTTTTCACTACCACAGTATCTGCTTACAGCTCCAAGGTTTGACATTAAACAACATCAGTCCACAGTCCAGATACTAAGAAATTAGCTGCCACCTTTTTGTTGCTTATCAAAATTAATTTAGGATTATAGTGTTTTCTGATTTTCACTTTTGATCTGTAGAAGCATTTCTCATCAGTACTGTGATGTATTTCTGAATAAAGCAGGCTCCGAATTTTTTGCTTGATGATAGCTGAGTTGAAGGGAGATGGAGGTAAAACATGACATGATATTATTGTTTAATTTTTTTTTTCCTGCTTAAATGTGCATGGGGATTTAGTAAAAATCAAAAGACTAGGGTCATGAACTAACAAAGTCATTGCCTTTACCTGTATAAAATAACATCTAATAAGGAATAACACACTTGTGGGCATGCTGTTACAGGAAAATAATCAAAGATGATGCAAAACAGAGTTACTGTTACCATCCCGAAGTTGATTTTTTTCCAATAACTGCATGTGCCCGAGTGTTTTATTCCTCTTAAACTACATCAATTTGCCACTGCTAGCTATTTTTTTTAGTAAAAAATGACATATGCTTGGTCTATTTATAGTCATGTTGTGGAACATCTGTGAAATAAGTTACTTCCTGTTATCACTTCCATTATAACAGCTATAAACAGTCGTTTTCTTACCAGCCTCTCTTTTCTCTCTCTCTTGAAGTTAGTAAGACAGAAAAGACAGCTTGTGTCCACCAGACTGAGAAATTGGATTGTGAAGACTTTCCAGTGTTGAAAAACTGTAAATTTGCCTCGCAGCTGGCACTACTGTCAGAGTCGCTGTTTTAGACAATTAATCAACACCTTCTGACCAATCAGAATTGAGAACTCAACAGTGCTGTGGTTTAATGGTCATTAAAAACTGACTGTTTCATCACAACCTTAACACAATGTCTGAGTGATAGGTTGGGCTTAAACTGCTATAAAAAGGCCAGATGTCATATTTCAGTCCAGGGTGTGTGTGTGTGTGTGTGTGTGTGTGTGTGTGTGTGTGTGCCTGTGTGTACTTAGGTTTGGAGGAAGTGCAAAATGCGCATCTTTACCGTGGCTCAGATGGATGACAACAGCATTCAGATGAAGAAGGACCTGATGACCTTCCTCTATCACCTGCGACTCGATGCTGAGGTGGAGGTGGTGGAGATGGTGAGATGCATGACTTTACACATCTACACACACACACACACACACACACACACACACAGATACGTACTGACCTCTTCTCACCCTGTGCCCAAAGCATGACAGTGATATCTCAGCTTACACCTATGAGAAGACTCTGGTAATGGAACAGAGGTCACAGATCCTTAAAGAGATGCACCTTACCAAGAACGAGTGGGAGAGAGAGGTACGGCGTTACCGCAGTTTTATACATTGTAGTGTCTGTCTGTCTTTTAACTCTTTCAGCTGATCAAATATCAAGTACTGGTCTAGAGTCTAAGCAGCTGAGTGTAAGTGTGATAATCGCTAAGCTGATTCTCTAGTGTAGAGATGTGTGTAAATACCTGAAGCTTTGACATGAACAGGAAATAGAATGGAATATAACAGAAGAAAAAAATAGAAGAGAAGAGACAAGAACAGGAGAGGCGAGCAGAAAAGAAAAAAAAAAGAATAGAACAGAAAAGAAAGGAATATAGGGTACAATAAATAAATTAAAATATACTGAACAGAAGAAAACAAATGAATAGAAAAAAGAACAGAATATAAAAGAATAGAATAGAATACAACAGAATAGAATAAAATACAGTAGAAAACAAAAGAAAACATTAGAATAGAATAGAATAGAATAGAATAGAATAGAATAGATTTTTTTGTATACTTTTTACTGTCTGAAAGCAGTTCTGTAGTTCTGCTTCTAGTAAAACAGAAAGCAAATGTCTCAAATCATAAAGTTTGTGTGTAAAATGTTTTTTTCCCCTCCAGATTCAGAGCATCACAGACGTGTCCCGTGGCTCCATCCGCAGGAAGAACCCATCTAACCCACATCCACAGAAGAACATCAGTGAGGAGCCTGCAGGGGGCAGTACTGAGGAGAAACCAGAGGAAGAGGTAGTTCTGTTTAAAATGATTTTAACGTGATAGCACTGGTTCTGAAACTGGACCTAATCTCTAACTCTGGAAGCGAGCACTGATGATGAGAGGGGCTTGATAACAACTGTAGTTATTCACACGACCACCACTAAAATAAGACCTAAACAGTTTGATGTGCTTTGTACACTAATGGTAAAAAAAAATGAGCACAATTGACATTGTAATGATGAATTAATGGTCTAGAAAAGGAGTAATCATTTTACTTGCAGTTCTAACAAAATGAAAGCTTATTTTTCTGATGCTAAAACTTCGAACTTCATTTGATAAAGCTACAAACTCAGAATGAACAGCTGCGGCTGATTTCTTTCTAGCCCAGACTGTAGACTCTATTCGATTTTGTAATGATGGAGAAGACATATGTGGTGTAATGAACATGGAGGAGGTGGGTTATTTTCTCAATCACTGACTTCTCAAAAAGCCTTTGGTGCAGAAACTAGAAGTAATTAGCCTAAGCAATTATCCAATCCAAAGTACAAACGAAATGAAGGGCCAAATGGCAGCACTGCAAGTTTTATGTGGTTAGAATGCTTACTATTCAGAAGAGATGATTATGGACTTGAAACACGAATTATGGACTTGAACACATGCTTTCACTGACTGTGTTCCTGTGTGTATACGTGATAGTTTTATATCTATGATGAAATGCCATGCTAAAAGAATCAAACATAATGGTTTTATAACAGTAACACTGAGTTACTAATAAGTTGGAATTTTCACCTTCGTGACCATGTTTTATTTTTTATCGTAATTTTTTTCCCCCACTGATCCCTTCCTCACTCCTTGTTCTCCTCTCTCAGTCTGTCCGTCTCTCCTGTTCCCAACAGGTACAGCTCATCCAAGGTAAGAATGCCACGCCCACCCCGACAAGCCCCATCTCCCTGACTCCTGCGGACAAAGGGGCCATGAGCCCCAGTGAGGAGGTGCAAATGACCTGGAGCGATGACTTAGACAAGTCCAAGAATCCATCCGTGGCCAATCCGGAGACTACTAAAGACATGTTTAACATTAAACCGTGAGTCGTGCTCTCACCCAGAATCATTTTTGGTAAATATCTGCCTCAGAGTAAGTAATGTCACAGGGATTTGCTGATGCAGTATAGGATGCTGTTATGTTACGGGCAGCCATCTTGGACAACTGAAAACAGTCAGCCTGACAATCTGTCAATCACCAATAAGGGAAAAGAAAAAACTAAACATATAATCAAACGCTGCACCCAGTAGAAATAACCTGCAACAATTTACGTTAAATAATTTAGTATTACAGAATATACAAGTGTTTGTGAATTTTTGTGGGTTTTTAGCTTTAATCAGTCCCAGTGTTGTAAATGCTTGTATTGCCAGGTAGATAGTATCTGAGATATATTATGTAATGAGCTCTAAACACAATGTTGTTCTCTTCTGGTCATGCTTCAGGGAATGGGAAAACCTGTGAGTACCCTCTCATTTTAACATTACACTCTCACACACCCCTTTTCTGTATACAATGTGATATATAGTCAGATTCAGAGTACACAGTGATGAGATGAGATGTCTGCTTTCAAAGCACTTCCCAAGACTTCGACTTTTACCATATAAGAAGTATTTTTATGCTAAAAAACTTTGAAAACCAATCAGGCCAATCATAATTCCTAGTAGCAGACCAGCTTTGGATATCTGAAGTTCAGTGTTACTTATCTTTGGATATCTGAAGTTCAGTGTTACTTATCTTTCGTTTCTGTTTAGACCTTTCAAGCGTCTGATTTTTTTTTTTTTTAAGAAAAAAAACATATTATGACAGCGTTCTCCTCATCGTGTCTTTTCCAGGAACCAGTTCAATGTGAGGCGCATGCACCATGCGCAAAAGCTTAATGAAGTGATTGTGAAAAAGTCACAAGACGCAAAGCTAGTCCTGCTAAACATGCCTGGGCCTCCCAGAAACCGCACAGGAGAAGAGAACTGTATCCTTCCTCTCATCTTCTTCCAGTTTGCTCACTTTGAAACAGATGTTTATGAAAATTCTGTTGACAATATAAGTCAAGTCAAGCCAAGTGGGTTTTCATTGTCATTCCGCATCATAGCTAGCATACGACAGACTGAAATGTCGTTTCTACAGGACCATGGTGCAACACATACCCAAGACTACATAAAGTGCAAATACACAACAGTGTGAGACGAGCGCAAGACAATAAATACACAGAGCAAAATACATAGAACTGTAAACATGCAGAACTGTGAATACACAGGACAATAGCTACACAGTGCAGTGACAACAGAATAGTGTTGTGTGGGAAAGCTATTGCAACAATGATTGAATCTACAAAAAAATATATTTTCTAATTTTAGTTTCTGAGGTTTCAGGTTCTGACACAAGATTTAAAATCCAGTTACATTAAAATCCAAATGCACTGAAGTTGCTACTAATGTGATTTATGCAGAGATCACTTTTCCAGTGTGAATTACAGACGTCCTCTGGCAACATTACTTAACAGATATATTATCAGTCCGGACATCTACGTATATCTGTATTTAAGCATACCTTGCAGTCCTAGTTTACACAGTTTTGGGCACTTTGACTGAATGGAAAGACATTGTTGGAATATTTTTGTCCTGTCCTGGAAGTTGTACTCCTTGACTTAATCCTTTTACAGACATGGAGTTCCTTGAGGTCCTGACTGAGGGTCTCAATCGAGTCCTCCTTGTGCGTGGCGGTGGACGTGAGGTCATCACCATCTACTCTTAATGGACAAACACATCCTCCTTCTGAAGTCTCTCTCATGCCATGTTGCTCATTCATAGACTGAACATCCTAGCATTCCCAGACTCTGCCATGAGCAGTAGAGCCCCAGCACATATCAGACTACTTTGCACTACATAATCAGAGACCTCCTTATTACACCAGCTTAACCATCACTCTAGCTCGGCATTATTCTCTCTATTCATTACGTTTTCTCTCATCTTAATTTAACGAACTGCAAACTCCCAACCATTTGTACTGGTTTTCGAAAGTGCAAGCATTGCACAGATAGGTAGTTGACTCTCAGAAGACTGATATCCCAAAGGTAGACTCAGCCAAACACCCTGATTTTACTGATACTGTAAAGCTGAGGAAAAACAGGTTTAATTATCAGTTTATGAAAATGTCTTCCAGTGTATCGTCGTATGGCCAGAGAAGCACTTTGAATCAAAACCACAGAATGTGTGTATGTGTGTGTTTCCTCGGCTTGACTGCTTGGAGAGCCAAACCTTGTAGCTGTCCATGTGTCCACGCCATGGACATATCTGAATATAGAAAAGTGATGGTGGTGAGATGCGTATGTGTGTGTAAGGAGTAGTTGCTTATAATATATTGAAGCATAAAAAAAAAAAAATAAAAAAAAACAAGACGGTGAGCTTCTTGGAAACTTGATAAGACCACGAAGGCAGTTTTATATTTTGCGATATATATGAGGTAATATATATGAGATAATATGTGAATGATACCGATACGCATCAGCATATCGCACAGAGATATGTACATATTGTAGTATAGATATATTATAAATATTATTGGTAAAAAAGAAAGTACTATGTGAAAGCTTTATCAATGAAAATTATATACAGCATACAGCGTTTAAAAAAAGCAGAAAATATTCTAAAGAAATATAAAATGTTAAACTCTATGTATATTGTGAATATTTATCTACACAAAAGATTATGACATCATCAGCAATTTTGAATGACTACCATGATGATCACCAGCTTCTGCCAAACACTGAAATGTGCAATGTGTGCCATATGGACAAAAAAAACACCATAAATAGGACCTTTCTCTTTAAACATAAATAGGTGAAGAAGGAACACTGATTATATTCCTATAATAAGCTAACGAGGCACTTTCCCTGGCCTTCATTCATTTTATATTGTTTAAATAATGCACCAAACATATTCTCACAAAACCTAATCACACTGTACAGTGACACTCTCTATTTTTCAAAGCGTTGTGTTACATTAGTCAAATATCCTATATGTAAGAGCAACTCACAGATATTCAAGAGCATTATTCTATGTTTACTTAGAGTAGAAGTAGATTATATGAAATATATATCCATATATCCTCTTATTTTTTTGTAAAATTACAAAGGAGAAAATGTTTACTGAGTAGACTAGTGAAAAAAAAACATAATTCTGCTGTCTTGTGTAATTGTGAAGGTGAAGGAGAAACTAGAATCCGATTGCACTGAGGACTCTACTTTTTTCACACATGTATATATATTAATCACACCAACCGCAGGCTACGGAAATGCTGGAAGCTGGTTAACATTAAGAGCACTGCCCTAACTGTGCTTTTTCACGTAAGCTCACTTTTGCCTAGTGTATGTATTGGAGAAATTTATTAACAGTATAAGTTAACGTATGAGTAGATCTAGTAGAGCCCTTACTGAAAAATCACACATTTCACAGGTGATCATAAGGGTTTTTTCACATGTGATTATGTGAGTAATGTGTGATCATGTTTTCATCATTTCACTCTGAAATTTACTTGAATTCAAGTAAACCCATGTGACAACACGTAAATAATAATATGATTTTACCTGTGAAAATAAAACCACATTCTCTACATGTGAAAAATTAATATGAATGAGTCATGTGAGAAAATCACATGAAAATAAATTGATCATGTGTTTAAAAAAATACATGTGAAAATAAATAAATTGTGTAAAAGAAAATCACATGAAATAAATGAACCTTGTGAAAAAAAATCATATGTGAAAATAAATGAATTGTGAAAAAATTCACCTGTGAAAATAACCAAATTTTTTTGGCAATATTGAGAAAAAAAACCACATATGAAAATAACCTTCCTGTGAAAAATTAATCATGATAAAAACACATGCAGAACAGATCATACGTGAAAATATATTAATCCTGTGAAAAAAATTTGATGTGAAAATACATGATTTATGAAAAAAGATGAAAATGATTCATTCATGAAAAATAATGTGTGAAAATAAATGAATCACGAAAATAATCAATTGTGAAAATAATTTAATCATGAAAAAAATCACATGTGCAAAAAAAAAAAATCATATGAAAACAATTTAACTCTTGTGGGGGGGAAATCAAATGTGAAAAAATTAAATGTGTGGGTGAAAAAAATCATATGAAATTAAGAGAATTGCGAAAAAAATCTAAAGTGAACATCGATCAACCATGTGAGGAAATCAAATGTGAAAAATGAATCATAAAAAAATCATATGTGAAAAAATTTAGCATGAAAAGCTTACATGTAAAATAGAATCACCATGTGAAAAAAAACTCGCGTGAAAATAAATTAATCTTTTTGGAAAAAACTGCATGTGAAAATAGAAAACAATTTGTAAAATGTGTAAAATGTGTGAAACATAATGTGAAATTCTTGTGACTTTTCTGTAAGGGTGGGAAATCTCTCCGTGGTGGTTTTACAGGGTTTCTGGCACTTTGGTCACATTAACTTACAGGCGATTTCTTTGTGAAACAGCACTAACAGTACACTAACAGACTACCTATCATAAGAGTACAGTGTACAGTTAGAATAATAGGAGAAACTTGGACACCATTTCAGATGTAACTTTCTAAAGGAATTTTTATCACCTTCCCTGAAGATTTCTTTAGTATGTTTGCTTGATTTATTTATTTTTCCTATTTATTTAAACTATATTTAAACTATCTAAGCTAATTTAAGCTATCTAATAGCAACGACCTGATTTACATAGCTAGACTGAGGAGTTAAGTACTGTTGCGTCGTAGCTTGCCAATTCTTACCTAAAACTTCAACATTTTGTAAATTCGCACTCTTGAATTGGTGCATTGTGCATGGTGGGGTTTTTTTCCCTTTTTTTTTACGTGGTTTCTTACATAGTAATAAAACACACTTTATTTCAGGTCTAAAACCAAATCACCACTTATAAAGTAAAATAATAAAAATTTTGGTAACACTTTCTATCAAGCCCGTATTCGTAAATCTTTACAACGGCTTCTTTGTATGTTGATAATGATTCTCGTAATACTTTAATAATCCCTCATAAAGGCCTAATAATGTGCTATAAATAATTCCTTGATAATCATGCTGTAATGCAAGTGTCACTATTTGTTATAATGCAATGTGTTGTAGTGCACAACCTTTATAACTAATAATAACATGAATACTTATAAAACAACTACAATATTTATTAATCTTACACACTTTATAAAGTTATAAAGTTTTAAAATACTAATTCTAGGTAAGTTGTAAAACACTATTAACCATACTTTTCTAATGTAATTTGGAAAGTGTTACCAAATTTGGGTATGGAATATTTGGAAATAATTTCAATTCACAGTGATGTTAAGGGCTCTCCAATATCATTTCATGCTTAGAAATTGCATCTGTTATTTACTAGGACTGTACTTACAGGGCTAGACAGAGGTTAAGAGTAGTTCTGGACTAACACTGAAAAAAAAAACATGTAGATGTAATTTAGTCCAACACTAGGGTTAATCTGTGTCTGATTTTTAACCTGTTGTTGAAAATCTTTTATTTAACGAAATGCTTCGTTCTGTAACAACAAAGTAGAACAAATGTTAGCACTGTGATGTGACAGTCAAATATTATTTCAGATCTCTTTTGGTGCATGTTAGAGATGGTTTCATTGTCCTGTTAGCTTTTTATATTACCGTTTTTTTTTTCCCCCACTATTTTCCCCCATGCTTGTCTTGTGCTGTGAAGATGCCTTTAGGGAACAGAGCGTTCTAAATATATACAGAAACTTACAGCTTGAATCTCAGCTCATGCTAATTATGCAACGTTGACTTGTAGCCTTCTTGTGACAAGAGCGTGATGTTTTCTACTGGTAGTCCAGCAAGGTCAATAAAGAGACCGTTTAATTAGAGTTACTTTAATTAAACTGCAGGTTTTTTCTGAAGGTGCTATAAACTTATGCATGATTGTTGTGGAAAATGTGAGAATATCATTTAAAACAGCAAATTTATAGGGAGTAGGCTAGAGATAGTCATTGGCAGAGGAAGATGTAGCCTCACAAATGTACAGTGTAGAAAAGTGGTGTGTGGCTCAGGAGTCACAAATACTTACAAATGCAATAATGAGTATAATAAAGACCCATGGCTTCCTCTTAGAGGATAGATTTTTCAGCAAGATCTGATTTGGATCATCAATTTGGAGTCACTGTAACTTTATTTGTGTGGGTTAGAACCTTAACACTAGACTCTGCAGTTCTCTACATCAATTTAATCTGTTAGAAATGGTCCACTGCCCCTAAAAATGCATTTTATTAAAAATCTTATATTATCTCTTGTTCTAATTAGGAAAATTATTACTAAGTTTTTTGAATGGTCATGAACCACTGTGCTCAAATTTTGGATTAATAATTAATTTGTTATTTAATTTACAAAAAAAAAACACAACTTTAATTATCTGTTTGAACCTTGGGTTGGTGTTTACAGCAGAATTCTACCAGGCCCTGTTTAATCCGCAGCTTACTAAGTGTAATCTAGCTTTTAGTTTCATACACACACACACACACACACACACACACACTATGAATTCTTAAAAAAAAAAAGACCTCACCCAGCAAAAAAAAAGGCAGAAAGAGAGTTTGCATTTCTATACAACTGGCATTTGTGTTCTATTCTTAGAAGAGTAGTGATACGTTTTGTATAGTAGTCCAATGCAGACATGATTTAGGTTCGATGTTATAAGTGTTTTATGTTCTGTGTTACAATTCTCTATCCTTTGAGTGAGGACTCACTAATTGTGTGTGAGTGCATATGTGAGAAAAAAGGATAAAGACAGAAAGGGCATGAAAAGGTGTGTGTGTGTGTGTGTGTGTGTGTTTGAGTTGTCCTTCTATAATAAATAAGAAAAGCTAGGCAGTGGTGTTTAATTTTTGTAAATAAACCTATTATAGAGTTATATCCTAGTGTAGCTGTTTTATTTCCATGTCCATGCAAGTCTAATATTTTAAAGAAAATACAGAAAAGTATTCTCTGTTGTGTTCGATGATAATATATTTTAAAAGAAATATCTGAGAAATATTTTACCTTGTCAAATGCTTCTCTATTATATGGCTGATGGTTTCTCTGGACCATTTTATAGAGTTGTCTGCACAAATGCAATAAATTGTCGTTTTATTACACACATTGTTGTAGCTGTCTTTTGTTGAAAATAACCTGCTTTGCTTTCAAGCAATATTAGCTGGAAATGAGAAATTTAAAATGACATCAGACCTTAACAACTGTTTAAAGTGACTACATTTGACTAATTTACACATATTTACGAAAACGTGTACAAGTGTGAATCTGTTTCCATCAATGATAGTCAATAAATCCTGAAGATAGTCAAAAATCCTGAAGTAAAAGATTAGGGAGACAAGACCCAATGCAGATTTATTTAGTCTGTGTATGGAAAGAAAACAGCACCAAAACAGCAGCATAATGGATACATTTGATGATCAAGGTTCATTCATTCCAGGGTTGTGGTTAGGTTTGCTGCTGCTTTCATTAATAAAATCAAGAAAGACAGTGCCACAGCCATCTATGGCTGGAGGTCAAGAGAGCAAAACTGGCCATGCTCTCTGGTTGAGTGGGATGTCATACTCTCTCCCTCGTCAATCACAGTGACATGAGCCAATTGTGGGTGTCTGTGAGATCAGGTTTGCAGAACAGGGCAGTTAGCTCTTTCCTCCGAGTGTGTTGAGCTTCCCTGTGACGCACCATGAACAGGAGTTAGAAAAGATTGGCTGGCTGCCTTCACATGTCTCAGAGGAATCACTTTTGCTCCTCACTCCCCGGTTGGTAAGTGTCATGTAATAGGGGAGTGCTGGATAGTAGGTGGGAAGTGGTGAGACCAAATTATAAAAATAAAATCATCATTTCAAGAAACCGATTATAGATACCAAGGTATAATTTCAGTGACCTTAGTAAATGATATACTTTTACAGAAACATGCTTCTACAAATTGAATACCTGCCTGCAATTGTTGTTTTCAAAGTGACTTTCAGGTTTAGTAATTCACATTGTGAGTACTAAGTGAATATATTTACACTGATACTACCCTTTATATATTGAAAACTTAAACCGAAACACCCCAAATGGCATATTCATTAGGACAAATATGCAAAATGAGTATGTTGCATTTGAAAGATGCAGTCCTCCTTAGACCATAGTACAGTGCCTTGGAAAAGTATTCATATCCACTGAACTTTTCCACATTTTGTCACGTTACAACCACAAACAAAAATGTATTTTATTGGGATTTTATGTGATAGACCAACACAAAGTGGTACATAATTGTGAAGTGGAAGGAAAATGATAAATGGTGTCCAAAATTTTTTACAAATAAATATCTGAAAAGTGTGGCATGCATTTGTATTCAGCCCCCCTGAGTCAATACTTTGTAGAACCACCTTTCACTGCAATTACAGCTGCAAGTCTTTTGGGGTATGTCTCTACCAGCTTTGCACATCTAGAGAGTGAAATCTTTGCCCATTCTTCTTTGCAAAATAGCTCAAGCTCAGTCAGATTGGATGGAGAGCGTCTGTGAACAGCAATTTTCAAGTCTCACCACAGATTCTCAATTGGATTTAGGTCTGGACTTTGACTGGGCCATTCTAACACATGAATATTCTTTGATCTAAACCATTCCATTGTAGCTCTGGCTGTATGTTTAGGGTCACTGTCCTGCTGGAAGGTGAACCTCCGCCCCAGTCCTCAAGTCTTTTGCAGACTCTAACAGGTTTTCATCTAAGATTGCCCTGTATTTGGCTCCATCCATCTTCCCATCAATTCTTACCAGCTTCCCTGTCCCTGCTGAAGAAAAGCATCCCCACAACATGATGCTGCCACCACCATGTTTCACAGTGGGGATGGTGTGTTCAGGGTGATGTGCAGTGTTAGGTTTCCGTCACGCATAGCGTTTTGCATTTAGGCCAAAAAGTTCAATTTTGGTCTCATCTGACCAGAGCACCTTCTTCCACATGTTTGCTGTGTCCCCTACATGGCTTGTCGCAAACTGCAAATGGGACTTCTTATGGCTTTCTTTCAACAATAACTTTCTTCTTGCCACTCTTCCATAAAGGCCAGATTTGTGGAGTGAATGACTAATAGTTGTCCTGTGGACAGATTCTCCCACCTGAGCTGTGGATCTCTGCAGCTCCTCCAGAGTTACCCAGCCTGTCAGTTTAGGTGGACGGCCATGTCTTGGTAGGTTTGCAGTTGTGCCATACTCTTTCCATTTTCAGGTGATGGATTGTACAGTGCTCCGTGAGACGTTCAAGGCTTGGGATATTGTTTTATAACCTAACCCTGCTTTAAACTTCTCCACAACTTTATCCCTGACTTGTCTGGTGTGTTCCTTGGTCTTCATGATGCTGTTTGTTCACTAATGTTCTCTAACAAACCTCTGAGGGCTTCACAGAACAGCTGTATTTATACTGAGATTAGATTACACACAGGTGGACTCTATTTACTAATTAGGTGACTTCTGAAGGCAATTGGTTCCACTGGATATTAGTTAGGGGTATCAGAGTAATGGGGGCTGAATACAAATGCATGTCACACTTTTCAGATATTTATTTGTAAAAAAAATGTGGACATCATTTATCATTTTCCTTCCACTTCACAATTATGTGTCACTTTGTGTTGGTCTATCACATAAAATCCCAATAAAATACATTTTTGTTTGTGGTTGAAACGTGACAAAATGTGGAAAAGTTCAGTGGGTATGAATATTTTTGCAAGGCACTGTAAATCACGCTCACAAGTTTATGTTGGTGTTATCAGGATTGCATGCTTTTATACACGCAAACTTTCCATAAATCAGGAAATCAAAAATACACTTTAACTTAAATTATACTGAGATTATGTTATCATATCATTTTATGGAATTTTAAACACCAGACCAGGCACATGGCATGCTCAGCACAGGTTTCATAGTCTTCATGTTCAATGTTTAATGTTAACAAATAGTAGGCAATAAACTAAGGTGGAACCAGCACAGATGTCTTTTTGTTATTCAGCTTTTATCAAGAGTAGACACAATATCTTTATCAGAACATATTGCTCTTGCAAGTTCATCAGTCACTGAAAAGATATTGTTCTCTTCTCAAGGGTACCAAGAAACTTCTATAAAGTGCACACTCTTCAGGTTAAAAGGCAAATATGTGGCTAGATGAATTGATCATATGGTGATGAATGAACAGTTTTCACATCAAATAATAAATTTTCGCTATTACACAATCAAAGTGAAAGATTAGCTACCTTTACCCCTTGTCTCCATACCTTACTATGTAGTAGAATCAGTATAGTATAGTATAGTACATATAAGTACAGTATATATTACATCCTATTCTGGTGCTCAAAAGCTGCTGAGTGTTCATAAACTTTGTTACCAGGGGCCAAAGTGCAGGTGCCCATTGATTGTAGAGACTGTCAGAATACACTGTGTTCTCAGCCAATAACCACCGCATTTCTTATCAGACTAAAGGATATAAAAACTCAAGCAGTCATGCTAAGATAGACAATAACACAAAAGCATCAAGGACAGCACATAAAGGGGGTGTTATCTCAGAAACTAACAAAATGAAGAAAGATTCTACAAATTTGAGAGTGCGGCTTCCTGCCCTCGTATTTGCCCTGGAAGTCATGATTGTGGTCTTATATGCTTTCTTTGTGACATACGATGATCACACCAATGCAGTACTACAGAACAATATGACAAATCCTAGAGAGAATGCCGTATACCGGGACTATACCTTTTTTGCCGATATCCAGGTGATGATCTTCATTGGATTTGGCTGCCTTCTAGCCTTCTTTAGGCGCTATGGATTTGGTGGAATGGTTTTTAACTTCCTGATTGCTACATTTGCTATTCAATGGGCCATTTTGGTACAGGGTTTTTTCCATTTTTACTATGATGGGAAGATTCATCTGGGAGTGATAAACCTGATCAATGCAGAGTTTGCTTGCGCTGTTGTACTGATCTCATTCGGGGCAGTGCTGGGGAAGACCAGTCCTGTGCAGCTATTAGTAAGTTTGGTTATTGTATTATTTCTTTTTGCCCACGTTCTGTAAGTCCATTAGTTTTAATTTTAGATTTGTCACTAACAACTAATGTGTCATCTATAGATCATGGCTTTGTTGGAAGTTCCAATCTTTGGTGTTACAGAATGGATAGTCCTTACATACCTGAAGATTAATGATGCCGGAGGTTCCATTCTCATCCATCTGTTTGCCTGCTACTTCGGTCTAGGTGTCACTTTCATCTTGTATAGACCAGAACTGAATGACAGCCATCCCAATGAGATTACCAGCTATCATTCTGACTTGCTTTCGGTGCTAGGTACCCTGTTCCTTTGGGTATTCTGGCCTTCCTTTAATTGTGCCTTGACTCTGAGGGGGGATGACCAGCATCGCGCCATTCTGCATACTTTTATAGGACTGAGTGCATCCACATTAACTGCCTTTGCCCTCTCTGCCCTGCTCAACAAAAATGGCAAGTTCAGCATGGCTGATGTGCAGAATGTAACCCTGGCTGGTGGGGTCACCGTTGGTGCCTCAGTTGACATGATGATCTCCCCTGTTGCCGCTTATGTGCTAGGGATGCTGGGTGGCATGGCTTGCATGCTGGGCTATAAGTACCTTAGTCCTTTCCTGGCACAAAGATTGCATGTGCAGGACCAGTGTGGCATCCACAATCTCCATGGCCTAACCGGGCTTATCTCAACTCTAGCTGCTATTTGTGCCATTCTCTTGGCCAGTGAGGAAACATATGGCCCCAGCCTCTACCAGACCTTTTTATATCGTGCACCCCAGGTTGGAGATCCTCGGTTGGAGGAATTGCAGAAATTGATCCCAGGATTGGAGGGAGGTCTGGGACGCACTGCACAAGAACAAGCCTTGTACCAAGTGGCTGCACTAGGAAGCACTATTGCGATAGCCATAGTGGGGGGGGTGCTGACAGGACTTGTGCTCAGGTTGCCATATCTGGCCTCCCCGACTGATGTGTTCTGCTTTGATGATGAGCCTTTCTTTAACATTCCTACAGATCAGGCATATATAACTGAGACTGAGAAAGATATATCACTAGAACATGCAAATTAGTAAATATATCATGATGTATTTCATTTTAAATAAAGTATATCTTTCTTTTCACTACAAGGCAATAACCCTTTGATAGAAAATGTGTTTTAATTGTTGGCCCTTTTCATCTTGTAATCAGATCCTCATTCATTTAGCTAAAGTTAGCTTAAAGTTAGATTAAACATCTCTCTCTCCAACTTGCAATAATTTTTTTTCAAGGTGATTGTGTAACATGCTACCACAAGTTGAATTACTTGCAGTCTCTCACTCACTGTTAATTAGTTAAACTCATGGTCCCATGACACATAGGCAGGGACTAATTTTTATTTTTATTTTTACAGTGGTGGACATCACAACCCACAAAATATATATATATATTAAAAAAATGTATCCGTGTAAATAATGTCAACTGGAATCTAATGACTATTTTAATGAAAATGAGTTCTATGGGTGTAAATTTCAGAAATGAAAAAAAAAACAAACTCATAAATAATGAGTATAAATACATACCCAAAATATTATTATATGCATTTAAATAATTTGCCTAAGTTTTTTAAATAGTTTGTGCAATCCCTAAGTAAAATGATTTCAACAATTCAACACATAAAAAGTAATAACTTATTTAGTGTCTGTGAGAGTCAAGAAAGAAAACTTTGACTTATCTATAAAAAAAATGTTTATATTTTTAGGTGTCATTTTAGTTGTATTTCAGTTTGTTTGCTCATAAGGTTTCTTATGCTAGAGTTTATGTTAGTGAGCAGCATAGGTGAATCCTTCAGCTGTACCAAGTAAAAACGTTAAATAGAAATATCAATGTATGGAGATTTATACTGTAGTTTAACTACAGCCATAAACTGCATTGTTTGATTGTAACCAGTGCAATACACTAATCTGATAAGGATACTGAGTAAGATAACCAGAATAATCATTAATAATTAACTTCTATATCATAAGGAACAGGCTCAGACCTACACTCACCGTCCACTATATTAGGAACACCTGTACAACTACACATTCATTCAGTTATCCAATCAGCCTGTGAACTGCTATGCTAAATTGCCCCTAGGTGTCAATGAGTGTGTTAGTGTGTGTGCATGGTTCCCTGCGAAGGACTGGCATCCCATATAGGGTGTATTTCTGCCTCACATCCAGTGTGGATTCTGAATCCACTGTGACCCTGATCAGGATAAAGTGGTTACTAAATACAAAAAAGAAAGAAAAAGAGAAAAGAAAATAAAAGAAAAAAGAAAGAAAGAATTACAAAGTAAAAGTAACATTTGGTAAGTTTAATCCACTTCAATCAACAATGTCTTCCAGGAAGAGTCTTCAAGTCCCTTGTATCCTACAGGAATTTACTCAATGGCCTTTACTAAAATGGTCATTTCATCCAGTAGGACTATGGTTTAGGTTCTAAAACCAACATAGCCTGCAGGAATGTCAGGTTTAGGGTTTACTGTACTGTAGAAATGATGGAATCCTGAAGGCATATCAAAATCCTGCAGCTTTTGGACCTGCATGTGTTGACTTATTGCAGAACTTGCAGGACTCCTGAAGGAATATTTTTAGGATTCCTGCAGGATATATACTCCTGTCAGAATCACATACAACTGGCTTGAAAGCTGTGGGATCTTCAAACACCTGTACAATTCCACATGCCACCTTCACAATCCTTTCCCAAGGGCTCAGAATACTGATGGACTTTTTTACATTTAGAAATCAGAGTTGCTAGACTGAATGTCTGTTAAACCCAATCCCAGGTTAAAAGCTATCCAACTCCATCTCAAACTGTAGCCAAATGTAGATGAAATAATTATAATTATGTTGTGACCTTGCAATGAGACACATAAGTCGTGGTCACAATTTGTGTAACTTGAGCCCAAGAAATAATATTGTGGGTATGTGGCCTCCGGTTAATTATTTGATGGGAATGGGAGAAAAAGTCTATTCTCTTTGACGTAGGCTAATGGTATGTCCATGTCGCAACACCAGTGACTCCCTTATGTCTTTATGGACCTGCTGAAAAAAAAACAATAGAAAACATCACAGAAATTCTAATGGTTTCCACTACAAATACCATTACAAACCATCAGCTGATAACCATTAAAATAATTACCAAATGTCATTACATAGTAGGACATATTAAGCACGTAGGTCCTTGATGGTATCCACTAGACATAACATGCCAACAGAAGGCAACAAATTACCATATAGAGACCCACAGGTACCATTACAGTTTCCATTAAAACCAATACAATTTCCATTATAACCATTAAAACCATTAGGGTTTCTATTGTTTTTTCAGCAGGG
Organism: Pangasianodon hypophthalmus; assembly: GCF_027358585.1. NCBI lineage: Eukaryota > Metazoa > Chordata > Actinopteri > Siluriformes > Pangasiidae > Pangasianodon > Pangasianodon hypophthalmus. The sequence continues at coordinate 23,552,672 of NC_069717.1, forward strand.
GTTTTTGATTAAAGTGTAATGTTATCACTTATCTTCATGCTTAAGTTGCTGTGACCACAATGGTCTAATTCAATTCATTTATCGATGTCTTTCACATGTTTAAATGCAATAGCTGCCACAGTTTAAGTACTCTGTAGTGACAAAATAGATTTCAAAAAATTTAACTCATGGTCTTAATATATTTTGTGGTGTCATTATATTAATTTGTGGTCACACATGGTCGATAGTACTACTGAAGCCGCCATTACATAAAAAGCACCTATGAGTGTTATTTGTAAGGCGTCCACAAACTTTTTGTCCATATATTGTATCAAGTTCTTCTTAAGCTTCTCCGTCATCCATTTTACTTTTACCATTTGCTTAAAGGAAGCTTCGTTAGACTGGTGTGAAACATAAATAATAGGTTACGCTTATTTGGCCTTATTTAACAAATATACAGTAAACTTCCCAAACATTAGTTTAGTTGTAGTTTTGAAAAACTTAATTAATATATTAATTTAATTTTTATTAAAAAATAACCACCATGTCACCTCATCAGTTCTGTAAATAATAGCCTTGCTTGCTAACGGTACAAATTAAACTCAATGGCCATCGATGTGTGAAGGAAGTCCGTGCACTTCTGACCGGGAAACCCCGTTTGACCGCCATTTTGTAAGACATCCCGGAAGTTGTATACATAAGGTGAACTTATAAACAAGTCTAGCTAGCAAACTACCTCAGATAGCTAGCGTAATTCTGTTGCAGAGTGTGAAGAATAATAACAATATTTTTGTTTATAGTTTGTGTATTTGGTGTTTAATAATTACAGCTAAGAAAACGTAGATTTACCGGACTTTGAAGAGCCTAAGTGAAGAGGAAACGATAACTAGTTACATAGCTAGCATTATTTGTCTTGTATGTTGCTAGCGAGCTAGTTCGCACCAATACCGCATCGCGACGATTTCTACAGACACAACAGCAAGCGTGCAGGTAATTAAACTGGTTGTTTTTTGTCAGGTTTGTAATTATTAATTATTTTTACGAGTTTATTAGCTCTCTGGTTCAGGAAAATATCTACACAAGTGTACTAGGTAGCTTCTGAGTTGCTAACTAAATAAAGGTTTTACTGTCGAAGGCCTGGGTCGCTGACCTGTCCATGTCCAAGCCAAAGAGTGAAATAAAATGAATTAACATGCAAAAATATTGCATGTAATGTGTTTAGCATTGAGTTGTCTATTCTTACAATGTCTATTCTTACATTTTTATGATCTGTTTTGATAAGCACGTTATATAACTCGGATCAGTCGAAAGAGAGACACATAGCTACTTATCCTAAACCTTTTAATCCCTTGTTCTTTCGTGTGTAAGAATTTTTTTTTTAACATGGCGTGCTAATTTTGCAATACACTCATCAAACACAGATTTACGACCTTCATGAAGATACAGTTTAGTGAGAATGAGTGATCTAACTAGCAGACGTTTTCAAGGAAACTCCCCCCTGAAATACATTAAATATGTTTTTATTGAAATATTTTCTGTGTGATTTGTGAAGTTGTTGGTTGTTGCTGTATTTTCGTTACTTCCGGGAGAAGTTAGCATTTGTGCGCCATGCTGACGTAACAGGGGGGCATTGCTAGTACAGTTACAATGGTGTTTAATAGGAGAAAGTCAAACATGAGTAATAATTCCTGTTAACCCATGAAAAAAACAAAAGAACTATCACTTCTTTTCTCACTCACTATTTTCAGTGACATTCAGTAAGCAGATGAGGAGGTGAGACAGCTGGACAGACTAAAGTGCTAAAGTGCTGCTGCATTGCTCTCTTTAGATAAAGATGAATCCCCCAGTAGTCAAAGTCAATGAAAGATGATTAAACAAAAAAGAAAAAGATCATCCTATGTTAGTATTGCATGATGGAAGATCACACTGATTATAATTGTGGATTGTCTTTTAATATTTTCTCTTGTTGATATTTAATAGTACTTATTTTCATGCCTTCAATTGGACAGGTCTCCAATGGCAGACGACTTTGATATCGAGGCGATGCTTGAAGCGCCTTACAGGAAGGTGGGTGACTGAACAAGGCTATTTCTTTTAACATGAATTGACTCTTTTGCACTTGCCTGAGTAGCTGTTGCAGTAAAACAACTCAGAAGACGAGTATTTGATTAAATATGTCTCACAAGTCTATCTCAGTGGTAGAGAGAATGATGTATTGTGTGATGCTTCAGCAAATGATCTGAATTACAAATAAATGCCCGTCTATCTCTCTTTATAGACTTGCCTAATGATATCTCATCTCTACTTCCCTGAATACACCTTTGATTCCAGTGTGAAGTGTGAAAAAAGTAAGGTCGTCATTGCGGCATATATTGATGTACTGTGTTCCCGTAGGTCAAATACCAAAAGACTCTCATCCTGTCACCTGTCTGGTGTCAACAAGATGAATGACAGTGGATGAAACAGGGATAGAACCTGACATAAATTGGAGACAGTATTCACATTTTTACTCCACACTTGGTTGATCTTTGTACTGCAAAAGCCGCCATCACAAGTAGTAGCTTTTATTAAGATCATGCTACCTGGCAGATCATCTCAGTTACGTGGAACACGCAGTTGTTCATAAAGACTCTAATGTATAATTTCATGAAGAAAAGTATTGTGTTATATGAATTTAACAGATCATCTGTACTTTTGCTTGTTGTTACAATATTTAATGGATTGTTCCAGAATATGAATACTGTCTCCCAAGCCATTCTCTAGAGAAGGTCTCAGATAAGTCAACATCTTGATTTTTTTGCATGCCCCTCATTTTTAAGCTTCTCCTTAATCCATTTTATTTTGCCATTTGCTTTTAGGAATCTTTTGTGATACATCACCAACATAATCAAGAAACTACATTTGTTTGGCCTTATTTAACACATGCAGTAAACTTCCCAAGTTGGCCTGGTTGTAGGTATTTAAAAATAAAAAAATAAATAAGACACTGGTGTTTTAAAAGGAAAAAAAGGCGGGGTGAGGGTTTTGTCTTTTTAAATTTTTTGTATTAATTTGATGCCATATCACATGGGAGCCATTCTGACTAAGCCGTGTAAATCCCTGTCTGCTTCAGGACGAGATGTAAGACAGAGATGGCATCGGGCTCACACAGTCCAACCGCAATGGGCGAAGATCTCACCGAATGACCACCTCCACTGTGGAAACCCGTTTAGTGACCATGTCCTTAGCAGCAAGCTTTAGGTTTAAAATGGCAGGGTACTGTCAGATTCTAGAGCTGAGTCTCCATTAAGCACCATGGTCCTTCTGCTAGCATGCCAACTGTTGCTCCTTTTTTTGGGGCAAAGATTTGATTTTATGTGACAGAGCACAAAGGGCAGAGCAGACAACATGAATTTTAACTGTTTTTCTAAATCAATATATTCTGTATTTTCTCTTGTCCCCCTCCCCCATTCCCTTGACGACTTGCTATGTATCCTGTCCGTCCTCACGATGTTCTTCTATCAACCCTGCTTAGGGTGACAGCAAATCCTATAGTGCAAACGGCTATGAAGAGCACAGCAGGAAGTGAGTAACTGTTCTCTTGGTTTATTCCTCATTGTAGTGACAGTCCACCTGCTTTACACTTTTTTTTCTTTTTTTTTCTCCTCTTCAATCTCTACATAGGAAAAGGCACAGTCGGAGTCGCAGCCCAAGTGCAGAACGCCGCAGGAGTAGGAGCAGAGAGCGCAAGAAGGGCAGAGACAAGCGTAAGAGCCGCAGCCGGGAGAAGAAGAGATCGCGTAGCAAAGAGCGCCGTTCTCGAAGTCATGAACGGCATGGACGTTATCGAGGTCACAGAAGCCCCCAGTGAGTATCACATTCTCTCATTGCGTGATGCAGTACTAGATGCATTAGATCTGATGTTCATATCTGACTGCCCACTCCAGCCCGTAAGACTGTATAAACTGCCTCAGATTTTTATTATTATTATTTTTTTTTTTTGCGCACAGTCTCACAACACGCCTCTGTCACACCAGAACAGTGCTGCTGTCTGCATCAAATATTGGCAGGCGCAACATTTTTTTTTTCCACATTCAGGGCAAAAGAATACCTGATATTCGTATACTGGCCCCGCAAATGCATAACCATGTATTTAAATACCTGTGCACACCCTAGGTAACTATACATAAACAGTAAACCTCAAACAAACCACTTTTTTCACCCCTTCTCTATATTACAGCCGCAAACGCTCTCGAAGCAAGAGCCCGTTTAAGAAAGAGAAGAGTCCAGTCAGGTAACATAACTATGCTGCTACTTCTTTTTGTTCATTGACTGTAATATGCGTTATATTTATTTGCTGTTGATGTTACTGTGAATAAATTAGAGAAGAGTTGTTTTATAATAAACACTAAACTTAAGTGTTAAGCCTCAGTGAAGAAATGTATTAGCTACTTTCTCCCACAGGAAACCTATTGATAATCTTAGTGCAGAGGAGAGAGATGCCCGCACAGTATTCTGCATGCAGCTGGCTGCCAGAATCAGACCCAGAGACCTAGAGGAGTTCTTCTCTGCTGTGGGCAAAGTAAGTGCTGCCCCTTTTTTTTAAATTATTTCTGTATTTTCTTTTTTTTTTCTTTTATGTGTTTTGACATTTTATTTCTTCCTGTTTACTAAAGGTGCGTGATGTGAGGATGATTTCAGACAGAAACTCTCGCAGATCTAAGGGTATTGCATATGTTGAGTTTGTGGAGGCCACCTCTGTGCCCCTGGCTATTGGACTGACAGGACAGAGGCTGCTGGGAGTGCCAATCATTGTTCAGGCCTCGCAGGTCTGTCAGACATGTTCATAATCACATGTTAAGTCCTCTTGTTTCAGCTTCTCATATGTGATATCTAAGTCTGTATCGCTGTCTCATCTAGGCCGAGAAAAACAGAGCAGCAGCGGCAGCAGCAGCCCTTAACCTGCAGAAAGGCAGCGCGGGGCCAATGCGGCTCTATGTGGGCTCCCTGCACTTCAACATCACAGAGGAAATGCTCAGAGGCATATTCGAGCCCTTTGGGAGGGTGAGATTGTTACTGCGTTATTTCTGTGCTCACACTGCAGATGTATGAGACAGCACATGGGCTTCTGGCTGCCACTTCCTAAGTGAAATACTAGCAATGCAATGTAATTATGAGAGCTCAATTAATCCCAGGCCTGCTTTTCTTACCTAGATTGAAAGCATCCAGTTGATCATGGACAGCGAGACAGGCAGGTCAAAAGGTTACGGCTTTATATCGGTAAGAATCTTTTTACAGCAGCCAATAAAAGCACAGTGACTACATTGCTTTATATATGTAACTATATATGTCTGCTTGTGAATTTTGTCTCTGCACATTTCCACACTTCTTTGGTTTTTGCTTGCTGCTTGTGGCCATTTTTACAATATTGAACCATAGAAAGCATGTTTTTGGGGAAGAAATATGCCATTTTATTTTATGCAATATTACAACTTGCAGTGACTAATTATAGCAAAGCTGCAGGTAAGCCTTGCATAATGAGCATGTGCATCAGCCAGAGTAGTTAACGTAACCTCAGTAGCAAGTTACCTAGGGAGTAACCATATGGGTTTTGTAAGGTTTAAATTTTATAGTCATGTTAGTTTGATGCAATAAAATGAGGAGCTCCTTCTTATGGTTAAGGTTTTTTGTTTTGTTTTGTTTTGTTTTTAAATAAACATTACTGCCAGAGCATTTTTTTAAACATGTAATTCTATGTGAATTAGGCAGAATGCAGCCCCTTTTTAAAATTGCTGCCTTTTTTTTAAATTATTATTTTTTTTTTTTATTTATTTTTAAATAAAAATCCTCCAGTGAGGTTGTGTTGGAGACGAGGAGAAAACCGGCATGGAGGACAAGTGCTGGTGAAAAAATTAGTCGTGGTAGTGAGCAGATGTTCGGAGATTACTGTTGGATATAGAATTTTATATAAAATGTATGATTCTTGTACATTAGTGACAAAACTGGATTTTAGGATTTAAAGTGTCTGTTAAACTATTAGGAAACATGTTCTGTTGATTTGTAGTTTGCAGATGCTGAATGTGCAAAGAGGGCCTTAGAGCAGCTGAACGGATTTGAGCTGGCTGGCCGGCCCATGAAGGTGGGTCATGTGACAGAGCGCTCAGACGGCTCATCAGCCAGTTCCTTCTTGGACAACGATGAGCTAGAGAGAACCGGCATCGACTTGGGTACCACGGGCCGCTTGCAGCTGATGGCTCGACTTGCAGAAGGTAGGGATTAGAGATCAGCTTAACCTGCGTGTTGGAGTCTGTGTCTTAACAGTCTGCTTTAATCAGTCATAATGAAATGTTAATGCATTTGATTAATCCTGCTGTAATGATTAGTTTCCAATTTTTAAATTTTTTTTAAATAGGTACAGGGCTACAGATTCCTGCAGCTGCAAAGCAGGCTCTGCAGATGAGCGGATCCATGCCATTTGGTAACCTTCCTGGAGGTGAGGATCGTGTTTTTGTTTTTGTTCACAGATTGCTGCCTCCCTGTTTAAACATTTTTCAGCAGTGATAGGGAGCCAGGTGACTGAATCCATGCTCTGTACTCTTTCACTAAAATAAACAGACATTCAATAGACATTTCTGTTCACTTGCCTTGAACTGCCTTGTGTAAGAAACCTTTATTATTCAAGGCTTCATTGTCAGGTGCATTACATAAGAGAATTGTTAAGTGTGTGAAGTTGTACCTAAGACATTGTGCAAACGGAGATGTGGTATTAGGTGATGGGTATTAAAATGTAAAATCTTCCACAGTAGGTTTCATAAGGTGCAAGTGTTGCATCACCCCATATTTCCAGGTCCTTATCATAGCTTTTCAGCATTGTCTTATTCTTCAGTTGAACACTGTTCATGCTTCACAGTGCACTGTGCTGTGCAGCCTTTGTGATCATTACGGTCATAAAGTTACAGTTACATGTAAATCTGTAAAACCAAAAAACACAAATATTTATAAGGCGTTTAAATTTTGTTGGGCTTTATGGCTTACAGGCTACAATCAGAATATCCGTGTGGCTCAATGTAATGCTTCACAATATCAGATGTTAATCATTATTGCAATATTAGCCTTTGTATTGCTGACACTGCAGAGTGTTGGACTTTGCAAATTGCCTAGAAGTTTTGTGTTTGAGTGTATTGAATGAATGATGATGAATCATGACCTTGACAAGCGAAATATTTTGTCAATGTAAGGCAAGCCAGGCTTTTCTGATATTGCAATACACATGGCAATTACAAAATGTAGCAGCATAATCGTTTAATCTTTTGTCCATATCAAGTGTAACATGTTTGTACCATCCCCGGGTACACTATGGGATAGCCCTGACAGGATTAAACTGTTATTGAAAATAATTGAATGTTTGTACTATCTGTTAAAGATAATGAAATATAAATTGTTTTTGTGTTACAGTGATCCCTGCACCAAGCATGAACCAGGCCATGAACCTCCCCACCCAGCCCCTGGCCACTCACTGCCTACAGCTCTCCAACATGTTCAGCCCACAGTCGTGAGTCTTTCCAACATTCTGCCAATTTCTGTGTGTGTATGTGTGTTTGTCAGGAGTGTTTATTGGTGATTTTTTGTTTTTTTTCCTCTCCATCAGAGAAAACGAGCCTGGCTGGGATATAGAGATTCAGGATGATGTCATTGAAGAGTGCAATAAACATGGAGGTGTTGTTCACATATATGTAGACAAGAATTCTCCCCAAGTAAGCTTTGCTATCTTTGTGGCTTGAGTGAATTTCTCTAAAGCGTTGAGTCTTGTAGCGTTATAGTTCTATCCTCCTGTGCCTTTCTAGTTTTCAGTTAGTTCTTCTTTTACTCTCGTAGGGTAATGTGTATGTGAAGTGTCCGTCTATCCCGGCCGCCATGGCTGCCGTCAGTGCCCTACATGGACGCTGGTTTGCAGGTAAGATCTGCCTTTGTTCTAATGAATGTCTCCAGCGAGTGAGTCCGGTGTGTAGTTAGGCTGTCGGATTTCTCTTGAATCCTGAGATCGATTGAAACATTTTGATAACTATCTGGCTAGTTTTGTTAAATCTTTGAAAATGATTTAATTGCTTTCTAAAATCACATTATATGCTGATTTTCTGCTTCTGAGTCAGCCAGAGTGGAAGTATTAGCCAATGCCGATGTGATTCTCAGATGGCAGCCACGAAATTTGGAAACTCTGAGGCAGACGGCTCCGCCCACTTCTCATTGAAAATGAATAGGGAGATGAGCAGTTATCATGTCCCACATGTAAAGCCGTTCATTCCATGGCTAAATTTTTAACAGTCGTCTATTAGTCCTGTAGTGTGCTGCAATGTTTTGAGAATGCCACTGTAGTACACCCTGTGTAGTGGCAATATACAGTAAAGGATTCTGTTTAACTGTGATCAATTGCATTGAAGAACTTTCAGTTGACAGTCTTAGCTTGAAAAATAAAAACACTTGGCAAAATATCCAAGAAAACTTTACTGTGGGTAAAGCACTAATAAGAAATGTAAATATATAATTAAACTGAGTTTTCACATTTGTATTTAATGCGATTTGGATGCATTGTGCAGCACTACTGCAGATTTGTGTTCTGTCCATGTTAGCATAAAACTAGAGGTACATGTTAGTACATCATGTATTAAATCTTCATATATTTAGGCTTAGTAAGCTCTAATATATCTTGTCTTGTTTTTGTTCAGGCAAAATGATCACCGCTGCCTACGTGCCCCTCCCAACCTACCACAACCTGTTCCCTGACTCAGTCACAGCCATCCAGCTGCTGAGACCCACACGCCGGTGATCCACACTCCTGCTGCCCAGTCCAATTCTTCTGACTCTCTCTGTGTCTCTGCATATCCCAGAGATGCAGACGTCACCCTGCCCTTTTAAGGACAGCTGCTGTCTGTCCCTGGAGGTCCATAGCACATTGTAGATCTCAGACACACAGTTGCCTGAGGGTGTAGATGAAAGCTGGCTGGTCTAGGTTAGCCAAAAAAAAAAAAAAAAAAAGGGCCCCGGGCAGTCATCCTGGATGTACAGTTGTCTGGGATCACTTTGTTTTTAGCTTTTTGTAATCACACTTTCATTTTGTAAAGAACTCTGCAATTAAAATGGCTTTGAAAATAAGCAGTCTGGGTTTTTGTCATCTCTAGTGCTACGAAATGCATTTTTAACTCTTCACACATCGTAGCTTTTCCATTGGAACCAGGAAATCATTTCCTGTTTGTCTCATCTGAGCCACAGCTGCTATTTAGCTGCATGTGTTACTACTTTTTAGGATGTATTAATTTATTTCCATCTGTTAGGAGTCATCTTTGCACACAAGCCACATTTGAGAGTTCCAGGTAATGGAACATTTTGCTAAATCATTCTACAATCAGGTATCTGTAAAGTCAGTAAGTTTACACATTTTAAATTTCCTTTCAAAAGACAGCTGTTTTTATGTTCATTCCCTTCCCTGGAAGAGTCACTTTTGCATTTTGAAGTCTTTGATTGTACCTAATACATGGTTTGATATTACAGGTCACAGGTGTAGATCCGAGGCCGTTTGTTTTATCTATAGCAGCTTGCGACAGACTTGCCAGTGTGATGTAGGGCACCGTGTGACTTATGCTGCATTCAGGTTGACTTCGAATTGCATAATGTTTGAGCTTTGGCCATCTGAGCAACAGTATCAGGGGAAAACACCTCTATGAAACTGCGTTAAGCTATTCAGCAAATATTAGTTATGAGCTTATGATGTATTTACTTTCAAAATATCAACCTGTAATGGTCATTGTTATAGTTTTAACCAACTAATATTGGTTGGGCTAAAGTAACTATTATTATATTACTAATAATTTTACTATAGTAATACTACTAGTAATATAATATTACTATAAACTGATTTAAAGTAGTGAAGTGATATTTTATTTGCGGTGTGAGCAGCCATGTTGATTTGATGCCATATGATAAATTCGGGGTTGAGGACACCATGCCAACTATCAGAGTAGGAATTCTGGGTTGAGAGGGTGTGTTTTGTTTTGTTTTGTTTGTTTTGGAATCATATCTTCTCCTTCCCAGAACAGTTTGCTGTTATTAAATCTCACAGGTCTTTTTTTTTTTTTTTTTTTTTTTTTTTTTTTTTTTTTTTTCTTTTTTTTTCTTTTTCCCCTTACAAATTAAAGACCTTGGATATTGAAAGTTCTTAAACTGAAATATACATGGTTTTAGGATTTTGAGAATCTGTTCACACAAGCAGTGCTTTATATTACCGTATTCATATTAGAATACATTTTAAACCAAAGTAACACAAATTCTATAAATCATGCAATAGATTCTTCACCTTCTGCTGACTAACATTCCTGGAGACACATCAGTAACTCCTGTCCTGGTATGATTACAGGGTGAACACAGATGACATCCTGTCATGTAAACTGAAACAGGATATGGGGTCATTCATGTGACATTGCACGTGTCTCGTAATGGCTGTGCTGCACAATTACTCCACTATATTTCACTGTGACTCAAAGTGAAACAAAGTGTGAACATTGCTTCTGTCTGTAGTACTTTTTTGTCAGCAACTTTTCAAGCATTTCTCATAACCTGCAGGCACTTTATCAAACGGCTGCATAGGACATTGTCTCTGATGAGTACTGTTATTTTTAGAAGGAAAAGATATGAAATAAAAATCTATATGAAAGCAGGTTTATTTTTACAAATCCTTTCCTGTGAGTGTCAGATACAGAACCACAAAAAAAGTCTGTATGCAAAATGTGGCGAGGTTGTAGCAAAAATAAGTAGCAGTAATAAATATCTAATTATTTGAAAACAAGCTTATAATAGAACAGCACTTATATGTTAAGAATAGCGTATTACAACGATTTATGCAACATTACAACATAAAGCTTTGAATGTAGTGTTCATAAATACATGTGCAAGATGCTGTGAATATTCACGTACACAATGACCATTAACATGTGGCTTTGATTATGAAAGAAATACACTTCAGGTTTTTTGTTTGTTTGTTTGTTAGAACATAAGTCAGTAATTCACAAGGTAAAATGTGTAGTTTGGAGTTGACAGAATCTTCAGATTATCAGATCCATTTGATTTAAAGTTGTTGTGCTGAAGCCTATGTGACTAACTTCGGACCTGTAGAAGAAGAAGAAGAAGAGATACGAGTGATCAGATCCTTTACTGCTGTTCACATCATTCTATATATTTTTACCCCCTATATTTTTGATTATTTTTTCTGGGGGGTAAAATTATTATAATTCATAAATTGTCTTTTTTTTAAAAAGGGATTTTCTGTCTTTGGTGGATTTATCACATTGTAAAACATATAAAAACAAGTTAATTATCAAAAACTAAAATGCAGCTTATCATATTACAGAGAAAGCGGAAGGTGCAATGCCCTCTGTCCTGAGGACTTGTTCCTGTTGCGGAAAACTTTCTGACCTTTGCAAAGTGCTGATGCTGGAGACTTCTTTTATAAATTTTAAACAAATATCACCTTGTAGAAAGGGTCACCATATCACCCATTCAAAGGTTGTCTTTGTTAAATAACAACACATTTTTTAATCACTTCATTATTAATCATTATTAACCACAGAGGATGTACAGCATCCTCTATACAAGTCGTTCTGAAGGAGCGGTTACTATAGAAACGAGTGCATTATAAGCCTGCAGGATAAACCTGTGATTTGCCTTGCAGCCGGCACTATTGTTAGAGCTCACGTTATAGAAAATTAATCAACACCTTCTGATTATAAAAGAATGAAGGTAAAATTACCATGTGTCTAAATCCATGTCTCGTCTTCGAAGTCGATGAAATCTCTGTTAGGACAGAAAAATGAAATTAAAGCTGTAGTATGTAACTGTAGTATGTACAGAACAAACTCCAAGAAACGTTCATATACTGATTTATTGTATTTATATTGTATTATATTATATTTTTATTGCATTTGTATTGTATTTACACTGAGTTTAGATTTGGATATTTTTTTTTCAGACTTGTAATGGATCACGGACACGTTTCTACCAGAGGTGTCTCCAAAATAATAATAATAATAATAATAATAATAATAATAATAATAATAATAATAATAATCCATCCAAAAATACCAACAGCAGCTTTAATAAACATTGTTGGCATAACCAAAAAAATATTTCAATGTTGTATAATGTTGAACATACTAATATTTATTCTGAAGCTATGATTATTATGGGAGTCTGGAGGAAATTAGTTAGAAGCATTATTTTTTTCTCATTAACATAAGAAAACACTGATGATGCGTTCATGGTCTTATTAGCAAAGCAGCTATCTGTTTAACTCTCCTTAACATCTTATTTCATGAATCAAACTTTCTGCTAGTGTCACAAAACATCTCCAATTAGCACTTGAGACTCTTATAGACAGGCATGAACAACTTCTGCTTTGGTTTGTGCCATTTTCCGCTTTTAAAATGGAAGAGTTATTCGATTTTAGCAGAAGAGAATGACATTCTCTTTCAAAACCAATAACAGCTGTAACATCGGACAGTTTGTTCCATATTAGCTAAAGACCATCTCGGACCTATTAGCGCAGCTCAACATCAGTGTGAACAGTGTGTGGAAGATTAGACATGATCACCATGATCTGCTGATGCTCTAGTTGAGTTTACATATAATACATTTGGCCAACATAGACTTCAGGAAGACCTACCTTTCTGTGTATGAGGCAGGAGACAGTGATAAGCAGAAAGATTCCCCCACTCACTGCTAACATGATGAAGCCCGGTTTATAGAAACTCAAATCAGACGAGTCCTGCTCATTCTGTCCCAGCATCACTAGTGTGGCCTCTGAGTAAAATACACACACTTTAATCACACTGGTTTCCTGTCCATGTGGCACGCTCGTCATGTATTAGCTGTTACTACAGAAATGATAATATTCGAATGAGTGCATTAATATAAACACGTGGTTTGCCTTGCTTCTGACATTACTCTCAGAGCAGATGTTATAAAACACCTTCTGACCAATCACAATCAAGAATCCAATAGCGCTGTGGTACAACGTGGTAAAACATATAGTCAGTTTGTCTAGTGTGTACCTGTGCTATGTGTGCTGGGCAGCTCTGTAATGACAACAGTTGTGTAGTTGCTGTATTCCATCGCACAGCTCCAGTCCACAGATGTGTTTGTGTGTGTTTGTGTGATGAGCTGTAGGTAGATATCCAGCACCTCCTTGGCTCTCTGTAAGGCTTGAACAGGGGAATCTGTGAACTGCTTCAGAAACACCACTGGGTCCTCCTGGAAGAAAAGTAATGCTTTTATATTTCACTGGATTTGACAATTATAGTAGGGTTCTTTATCCCACTACCCTTTGCTGAACTCTTTATCACTAGATAGAGTAAAAGTATAGCGGTTACGTTTCTCTGGTAGTGAGCAGCTTTTCAAATTGTCTGACTGCCAGAGATTCACACGGCCTTTAGCCCTGCTTAGCTGTGTGACTAGACTGGAATCTGTATCACTTATAAATTGATGAAGTTGTTTTCCAGCCAAAGTGTTGAAGATATATATTGTATATAATAGAAAAATCAGGCTATTCTTTTTTTCTTGCCAGAGAAGTAGGCTCATTAGACTGGTGTTCAACTGAACAACCAAAGAAAGAAAACTTGCTACTGACTTTAATAAAGCAAAAGTTTCTTTTTGGTATTTATATTTAACCAAAATGTGTTTCACAACAATGATGCCTTGATGCCTGACGTAACTATAGTGCACAACTCATTTTCAATCTCACAGTCTGCTGCACTACACACATTGGCTTTTACTAGTCGGACAGATAACTTCCAGATAATCTTTTAAAAAATTACGTGTGGGAACACTGAAAACACCAAGCAAAATAATGTTCAGCGTAAAACTGTTATATAACTTTCCTGCATGTCATCCCTTACACACGAATTTATACTCATTAGAGTATGTATTAATGTACGCAACTAGCTCACACTTTATTAACTTTATTACATTCATTTAGCTGCTGGTGTCTGGAGGACTAGAGGTTAGGCCACGGCGCTCTCACTGCTGCAGCCTCGGTTCGATTCCTGACAGGGAACCAATCCCAGCCTTTCCCAGTGCACTCTCAGTGCCAGTCCCAAGCCCAGATAAAATTGGGGAGGGTTACATCAGGAAGGGCATCTAGTGTTGTTGTTTTTTTTGTTTTTTTTTAAATACACAGTGACGACCCCTAACGGGAACAGCCAAAAGAGGAACAACATTAATTTAACTGCTATTTTTTAGCCTTTTAACCAGGACTAGGCAGTACTTTAGAGCTTTCACGTGAACATTGGGCTAGCTAATGGATTTATGATTTATCATATTTATTTACACCGTGTATGTTGTTGCATGTTTTAAATGAAGACGTACAAATTGAGGTTGTGATACTGTTTCAGCACCAGCTTTTCTAAAATGGTGATTTTGGTACATCTGACATAAAAAGAGGCTCTTTTGTGGATTTATGTGGATAAACTTAAAGCGACTTACAAGTGTGGCAGAACACAATCCTGTCTTTCTGTTAAAGTGCTGGAACCACTAGCAAACGTTACTCGAGATCCATCAGGTTGAAGAATAGCAGCAAACAAAATGTTTTGCTTGGCATCACTCTCATCTCTCCAAACACATTTTTTTTCCCCCAAGGTGTTGAATACCAACATGTTTTGCTTGAGCTTAAAATTGGCACTGAAAAAGGTCATTTTTTTCATAAATATGTCAGAGTTGTTGAGATTTTGGTGCCCAGGAGGCAATTGTGGATCGAGGAACGGTAAACACGAGATGAAATTTAGATTACACCGTGTCTCCTTGAGGTTATGTTGTTGTTTGGAGTGAAGCCATTTAATTGTGTAGGCGTTGTAGGTGGTGAACCAGAGCTACAGTGGTTCAGGGATGGTTTTGGGGACGCGATGTACTCCGCACATGTTTATCCCTTCCTGTTATAGCATCCAATTCTCCTCAGTCAAGCACATTATGAACTGGAAAAATGCTATTTGGTGTTTTAAGAACATAATATTGCAGTATGGCCTAGAGAAAAAGTCTGTAGTAGGTGATTAATAACGTCTTCCCATAGTTTACACATGGGAAGGCATTTCGTAGAGTAGTTTGTAGAGTACTTTTGAACTTTTGAAGGATGTTTTTCTTTTTTTAAAGATGTCTAGAGCACTGAACCAGCATTCAGCACTGCTACTGCTTCGGCTTCTGGTACAATACCAAAAAGTTAGGCCGCTGATTTGCCTAAACAATTATGGATTGTTTGAAGAAACAGTTGATAGGCATGCTGGGAAATTTTTGTTATGTACCATTGACCAGTGGCGTAATCATTATGATGATTATTGTGATGAATATTATCAATTATGTTGACTTTGGTCATAATTTTTGCGCTACCCAGTCACCAAAACGCAGGTTGATCTGATGTTCAGCTCCCAATGTGCGCCACAAAGAGCCAATTTTACATCATTGCTTTTGTAAGAATGTCAGTCTGTTTTGTGAAACAACTGTAACATTAATTATCTATATTTAAATGAGAAAACTCTTGAAATATTTTATAACAGTTAAACAGCTTTTGGTTACTAAAGTTAATGAGGCAACATCTGTGAGATCTACATTTTGTCCTAAGGGTATGCAAACTTTTGCACTCATCTGCAGGTGAACAGTCAGAAATACACACACACACACACAAACCTCGAGTTCTTCGTTAAGAGCTGGCACACAGCGCTGCGAGTAGATGTTGTGGATGAGGTTCTGTAGAGAGTGGACTGACAGAGCGCTCTCTGAGCCTTGGGAGTATCTGAAGTGGACACTCAGCAAGTCCAGCACGCGCGGCAGAGCTGCCTTCACATAACACACTGAGCTCTGAAAGACAGACAGGCAAGTTGTGAGGACTCTTTGTAGCCTGGTTATTCATCAAAGCAACTTTTGAGTCTGTCATTTGAGCAATTTACTTTGATTCAACCTTGCTTCAGTGGATAACTGGATACCTAAGAACCTAAGTACCTAAGAACTGGTGTAATTAGAAATACTGTCCTGTGCTTATCCCAGGACCCTTATTAACATTCTGTTCATACTGACCATCAACACACTTAGTAATGTTTACCTTCTACAACTGCGTACTGCAATGATTTATAATTTACTATTATATCACCCAGAAAAGGATGGCTTCCCTTCTGAGTTTGATTCCTCTCAGGGGTTCTTCATCATATCATATCAACTCTCATAGAGTTTTTCCTTGCCACTGTCACCTGTGGCTTGCTCATCTGTACCTCTATACCTATTGCTAAATCCACTATACAAATAAAATTGTATTGAATTTAATTACCCTAAACCAATACTCTTCATTGGATCTGATCTTGAAAATGGCCAGTTATTTCATGCTATCCTCAGAGTCACGTAAAGCCAGCCAAACTTATCTCTTCAAACTGCTGCTCATACTCCACCACATAGCATCATAACACACTCGGAGGAGAGCGCTATCTACCCCCTTCCGCATACATGTACTCACAGATGCCCACGATTAGCTAGTGTCACTGTGATTGACGGGGAGAGAGAGTAATGCCATCCCCAGGCAGTTATTTGTAAGGGATAGTGCTTTTTGAAATACTTGGTATGGATCCCTGCACAATCTGGCAAATGTCAATAAAAAATCTCTTCAGTGGTATGCTAATATTTCCGCAAGTAGGAATGGGGCACCACAGAGTCCTTACAGGAACACTATTTAATCCTAATTCCACTTTGGCAAGAAGATCAAAAGTATAATTCCCTTTTCAGAATCAGAATTAAAACTTTTAAATACGTTAAATATGAATGTCTTACCAGTTGTCTCTTCTCGACGAACACGTAGGATATTGAACATCCATTCTTCAACTGGTTATTGATCTGAGAAATATTAGCTGACATCAGCATTTCTCCATTGCTTGACTTTACACATCACAGAAACTCACAGTCTTCCAACATGACAGATAAATGTCATATTGGAAGACTGTGAGTTGTCAGTAAAAACAGATATTACTGAAACTTTTATGAGCCTTGCAATATATTTACAACAAGTCTGCCATCCTGTACATTCGTTAGTTGAATAATTTAAAAGCATGAGCAAAAGAGTAGGTCTGCATCTGTAAGTTGACTTGTGCATGATTATGAATATTATTGTCACATACTGCAATGAATAAAAATACAAAATAAGGTCCACTCACTAGGTGGTTTATCTGGAGCAGGTGATCTTTGGTTATGGATTGTCTGCATGGTCCAGGGATGCCCATCAAAGACAGAGGAATATACAGGAGCACAAGGACACACACACTCTTCACCTGGACACATGTGCAACAAAAACATAATCACTCATTTAAATAAAATTTATTTTAGTATGCAGCATTACATGCTTCATATTTATGTCCTTGTGTAAGAAGTGGGAATCACTGATGTTTGTTCCATTTTCTCTCATGTGACATGTGACTACTCATGTGACAGATAATTTAATCCATATATACTTACAACCCTACTGAAAAATACAGCTGGTCGGACTACATACCAGCTACCAAAACACAAGCCAAGCTGGTCAAGCTGGTTCACCATCTTTGCCTACAGGTAACCACTATTACATGCAGCATCATAGAAAAATTATTTTTAAGGAAATACCAACAGTAAGCCAATCAGGAAATCTGAAACAATTATATTAAGGAGAGCTGGAAAATACAGTCGATATAAAAGGTCTACACACCGCTCTTAAAACTACAGATTTTTCTAATGTAAATAATGAAACCAAGATAAATCATGTCAGAAACTGGTTGCATAAGGGTGCAGACCTCTTAATTAATATTTTTGCTTGTAATACAGCATTCAGTCTTTTTGGGTAAGAGTCTACCAAGTAGCGCATCTAAATTTGCCATTTTTCTTTTCACTCTTCCTTGCAAATGATCAATATATATCAAATTGCATGTGGACCTCCTGTGTACAGCCCTCTTCCACTCATTCCACAGGTTTTCGATAGGAGTCAGATCCGGACTCTGACATTCCAAAACATTGCTCTCCTTCTTCTTCTGAAGCCGTCCCTTTGTTGACTTGGATTTGTGCTTTAGAAGGTTACATTTTTCATCATGTTCAGCTGCCTAACAGAGACCTGCAGGTTTTGTGCCAAAATAGATTATCAATGCTCTATTATCAAAATAGAGCTATCAATGATTCCCTCTATCTTGACTAGAGCCAAAGTCCCAGCTGAAGAGAAGCAGCCCCATAGCATGATGCTGCCACCACCATGCTTCACCATGGGGGTTCTTTTGGTGATAAGCTGTCTTATTTTTGCACCAAACATAACTTTTAGAATTATGCCCAAAAAGTTCTAACTTGATCTCGTCAGACCATACCACATTTTGCCATGTGGTTTGGGGAAAAAAAATTGTTTTTGTTATTGTGAGAAATGGCTTCCATCTAGCCACCTTTCTCCATAGCCCAGACATAAAGAATAAGAGAGATTGTTGTCACATGCAGGGAGTCTCCTTTAATGTTGTTGTAGGTCTCTTGGCAGCCTTCCTGCTAAGCATCTTGTCCTTTTATCAATTATGGAGGGATGTCCTGTTCTTGGTAATATCACTGTGGTGCCCCATTTTCTCCAGTTGATGATGGCCTTTAAAGTGTTCCATGTTCAGAGTGGTACATCCAATTTTAAATTCATTTATAACCCTCTCCTGATCAATACCTTTCAACAGTGAGATCCTGGACATGCTTTGGAAGCTCTTTGCAGACCATGGCTTCAGCAGTTGGATGAAAGCAAGAAGGTGTCAATAAAATCCTACAGAAACAGCTGATCTTTATTTGGTGTTAAACAGAATCATGTCACTGATGACAGGTGTATGATAATTATGTTTGAATATGAGTTTGAATGTGATTGCTTCATTCTGAGCACAGTCATATCCCCCTTAATAGAAGGAAGTGCACACTTATGCAACCTGTTTTTTTCTTTCTTTCTATTTGTTTTTCACTTGAATTTTGTTGGCTGCTCTGTCACATTAAAGGTGGAAAAAGATCTGACATGATTTATCTTGGTTTATTTTTTTATATCACAAAAACCTGCGACTTTAACAGGACTGTGTATAGTTCTTATATCCACTGTACCTTACTAGCTGGTAAAGTTGGTTTACCAGCTTGACTGGCTCAGCCTGTGTTTTTGCAGCTGGTAGCTGGTGTGATCAAGCCAGATTTTTTTTTTTAGGACGGCAGAGAGGTAAATACAATGCAAGCAGAGAACTGTGGATTGAGCTGACAGTGATACAAAAGCCACAAGTTTCCACCACTGACCAGAAACAAGTGTAAGATAGTTGTAGAAAGGACAGAGCTTGTGCTTGTGTGTCATTGTAAGACCACAAGTGAAAAGAGTCAATATGATGGCTTCCTCAGATCCTGTTTATTTGCAGATGATAGTTTTCTATGGAGAGGTGGTAAAAGTAATCAAATCTTTATTCAAGTAAAAGTACAGCTTCAAATTCTTCACTCAAATAAAAGTAAAGAAAGTCTGCCTCAAATCACACACTGATTTTATTACTGATGGTAAATTATTCCGCCTTTCACAAGGACCCAAGGAATGTGGAAAATAATAGCTAAGGCAAAAAAAACCACCAGTTTTATTCCTAATCTCTCTGATGATACAAAGAAGCTGAGTTCTAAAAGCCAGCAGTTACAATACAAACTGCCTCAATGAATAGAAAGTGTATGTAATGACAGATTATGATGGGGTGATGGGTTATCTTCCAATAACAGGACATCCCAGAGTGCTTTAGTCCTCTTATACCAAAGCACTTTGTCAATGATTACAATTCTTTTATTAATTAAATTATGATATATCATACCTTTTTATTCGTTTATAGTTACATTTAATGGTGTGTAATGTCAGCAAAACAGGTTTGTTCTTATCACTTACATTACAGAAGATATAAATGAGGGAATATAGTCATTCCCTCACCTGCCACTCATTTTCTCTCTATTGCAGTTAATAAGACAAAAGGAAACTGTCCTCTGTCCTAAAGACTCTCTTAGGTCACAACATTACTTCTGGGTGTTACAAAGTGCTGACCCTGGAAACTCCTTCCATCCATCCATCCATCCATTTTCTGTAGCCTTTATCCTACACAGGGTCACGGGGGAGCCTGGAGCCTGGACAGGCTGCCAACCCATCGCAGGGCACAATCGAGGCAAAACGCACTAACCACTAAGCCATCGTGTTCCCATCAACTCCTTCCAAAAATGGCAAATAAACATCCCTCACAGAAAACTTCACTATATCAATGACTATAGGGTTTTTTTTTATTAATTTTAAAAAATCTGAATTAGTTGTTTCTATAGATATGATCATGTATAAGAATAAGCATGTTAATATAAACCTATATTCACCTTGCTATCAGAGTTGCTGTTACAGAAATTTCATCAACACTTCCTGACCAATCAGTATCAAGCATTCAACAGAGCTATGGTATATAAAAAAAATCAATCTAATAAACATGGAGTTACTCTATTCTTATGCCTTGTTTCACAGTGTTCATTCATAAAACCTGGTGCATCTGCAAGAGTAGCAGTTCTTTAACTCATCAGTAAATTCAGATCTCTTTCCATTCAGATACTCTCTATACGTACCTGTGTTTGGTGGAGAATGTGGGCAGAGGTGTAAAGGGTCATCTGGCTCATGGATCCAGGAGGTGAAAGTTACGTTCTTCAGTTAGATGCATTTGAGCACATTGAAAGCCTGTTGAGTTTCAGGTCAAAGAAAAGATAATTTTTCAATTTTTGAAGCTCAGAGCAATTGATCATTAAAGTTTTAGTCCATATACGAGTAGAGCAGAGTTACAATCCACAGATACAAGACCACAAATTCTCTCACTTCTCCCTTCCATGTTTTTGAGTTTTAGCCCTCCCACTCCACCCACCCTCTCTCGATCTCTCTCTCTCTTTCTCTCTCTATTTCTCTGTCTGTGTCACTGCAATACTTTCCTTAGTATTATTATTATTATGTCAATTTTATGATGGAATTGGGCCAGGAATCTTGTTATTACTGGTTGAAGAATTTCTTTATTCATTATAAATGACTGAATAACATTAATGGTGGCTGTAATTCAAATCACACATTTATATTAATGTGCTTATTCTAATACATTATAATTTTTATAGTAACAGCTCTTTCACAGGTGGACACTTCACATAATCTAAGCCTTACAATTAAAAAATAAATAAATAAATAATGTTATTTAACAAAGAAAACATATGTTGATATGATGAAACTGGGAAAAGTTTATTCAATGTTTATGGAAGGAGTCTCCAGTGTCAGTGCTTTGTAACAGTCAGAGGTCAAGCTGTAAATTTAATTTTTCCATCAGTAAAGAATTTTTTTGTGGTTTGGTTTTTGGTAACATGACAAGCTGCATTTTGTTGCTATTATTAACTTTGAAAGAGAGAGAGAGAGAAAAAAGAGAAGCTGGTGAAGCAATGACTGTTTTTACTTTCTCTAACATAATATAATTCTTTACTAAATTAAAAAAAATGTAATAGTTGGCCAATTGCTGTAATATAAGAAGAATAACTTCAAAATGTACTGTTATTGGAGAAGTGAAAAAGAATTAACTTCCGGGTGGTAAAATGATTTTCTATAACAACCTGCCCCCAGGTGTTTTATTCTTTACACAAAGTGGATAAAAATTTTAACCACTTTTCTTTTGTTAAGTCAGTATAGCATTTGCATAAACTCAGAGTTTGGCCTTGACTAGAATGTTCATGAGCAAATATCCTCCCAATTATAATTATAATAATTATTCATATGACAAGTTTTTAATTTAAAATTCCAAATTCCAACACTGAATCACTTTAAGAGAAAAAACAAAAAGGAGTCCCTGAAGCAAAAAAAATCACTAAAGCATTAAAAAAAGGCAAATTCCAAAACAATTTTTTGTTTGTACTAATAAAAAAGAAAACCTGTTTATACAAAAGTCATGTATAATGGAAGTTTAAGGGCAGTTATTGGGGTGGAATGTCGGATAATAAGGAATAAAACACAATGGGACATACAGTTATAGGAAAATAATTAACAACAGGGTGGTGTGATGCCCTAAAGTTGATTATTTTCCTATTATAGTATGTTCCAAAGTGTTTTATTCCTCTTATACCACAGCAACCATTATAATTTTACTTTATTAATGAACAGTATGTCATACTTTTTAGCAGTTTATAGTTGTGTTTAATGTTGTGGAATGTCTGCAAGATGACTTAGTTCCTGTTATCACATATGTTTTAGCAGCTACACATAGCCATTCCTCAGAACAGCCTTTTTTTTACTCTCTTGAAGCTAATAAGACAAAAAACTCTGCTTGTCACTTTACAAAGAAATTGGAAAGTTCAAATTCCTCTGACCTGAAGCCCTTCCCATGGTAGAAACCTTACTGACTAATACAAAGTGCTGACACTGCAGATTCCTTCCATAAAGGTTAAATAAAAATCTCCTTACGGAAAAGTCCACCATATTAGTGATTATAATTATATATTTTTCTTTGTTAAATACCATTTTACACATACTGTGTGGTTTAGATTATGTGAAGCGTCTGCCATGTAAGTCTGTGAATGAGCTACGACTACACAAATGATAGCCTATTAGATCGAGTGCATTAATATAATTGATTTGCAGCAGCTATTGTCAAAGTTGCTGTTAGAGAAAATGAATCAACACCTTCTGACCAATCAGAATCGAACATTCAACAGCAAGGAACGTAAGATTTTCTCTCATTGTGCAGTTCTGAATTTGTATTAGCTGAATATATTAAAATGTTTATGGAAAGAAATCAGTAAATCAGTCCCTTAATTTTTCATTCCAATAAACAGGTTTTCATTTTCTTTTCTCAGAAACTTGAAATGCTAAATCTGCTATACAGTGCAACCATGTAAGTGGTATACTTCTGTCCCTGACATATACCGTATATAAGAACATTAAATCAACCATGTCTAGGATATAATCACATGCTAAATATAACCAGACCTCCTTTCTGTGGGCATTTCCTGTAAAAGTAGTAGTATATTTTTTTGCAAGTCATTCCAAAGATGTAAATATCTGTTTTGACCTTTTATAGTGTTTGTGCCGAAGTACAACTGAGAGGACAATGGAAGGATGTGTTGAAATATCTGCTGATGCATGCAAAAGGACACTGCATCACAAGGTGCTATTTTCACTGCTCACCAACTGCCCATTCCAGTGGATTTTCCCAACCAAACAAAACAACCACATTCCTGATACATATCTGTATTTATGGCTTTGCTGAGTTTGTCGCTGAAACCAAAGGAACAGCAAGGACATACACAGTGCAAACCTCTGGCATGTTTAACGTGGGGATGAACTTGACCTCTTCTGAATTTGGTTTTGGTTTCATGATTAAGAGAATACAGCATGAAAGATTTGTCTTTCCTGTCATTGTTCATGATGAGAAGACCTTTAACATTTGTTATTTGTTATCTCATACTGGAGGAGTACAGAAAGATAACTGTAACCTTTGCAACTTTCAACAGATATATCATGTTAAGATATATCTTCTTAGTCATCTCATCCACCATTTATACTCAATCTTGCCTTGATCTTGGCCATAGATGTAATATTATTTTGTAGATCATTCAGATTTAGATCATTCTTTACTAAATATCAAGAAGGTCCTTTCAGCAGGGGTGTAAAATACTTGAGTAATTGTACATCGTTACTTTACCTAACTATTATTTTGCCATATTTATACTTTACTTAAATACTTATTGAAATTGAATTCTTGTACTCTTACTTAAGTACAATTCCAAGAAAAAGAATACATTTTAGTCTTTACATTTTCATTTAGACCTTCAAAGTACTTGTTACAAATGTCAAAGGTGTCTTCTTCTCTCATCCAGTTAATGACTGTATACTGTACATCAAACGAATCGGGCTCAGTTTAGCATCCAATCATTTCAGTATAGCATCAAATCAGTAGAAACAAATGATCAAGAATCATGCCAAATCATCATCTGCTGTGATGATGAACCTTCTCACGATAAACAATGAGGTTAATGCTATAGCTGTCTGCGTGTGTCTGAATATGGATCTGCCACTGGACTGCAGCGTTGAAATTGAGGATGAGCACCCCTGACCCTACCTCAGTAAAATGTTTTAATGTGCTGGAATAATAAAAATAAAATAAAAAAATCTCATAAAAAATGAGGCGTCTTCTTTACCTCCCTAGAAGCCATAAACTCCATCTAATTTGGAAGGCAAATTTTCCTAATTTGCTACTATTAACTGGCTATATTTAACTAAGCATGTTTTCTTTGCTAATGCCAGGTTAGACTAGCATCGATTCCTAGCTAACATATTTGATTAGGCAGCAAATCTAATTCTAGCTAATGGTAAATATTGGTTATTTACAGTTTACAGGATATTTCACTTCTGATTAATTCATTACCATTCATCATGTTTTCAGGCATAATGGCGTAGCTGCTTTAAAATCATCTTCTAACAGTTTTGGATAAGTAACAATATTGACTTTAGACATGAAAACATGACATTTACTTAATTTCATCAGTTAAATATATTTACTTGAAATTTTTTTTATACTTGAGTACATTTAAAAGTAGCAATTTTTTTACTTTCACTTGAATACATTTTTGGCTGGATACTTTAACACATTATCTATAATTTCACTTTTCACTTTTTTTTTTTTTTTTTGACACATTTTTTTGTAATTTTATCTCTGTATACCACCACAATGGATTTGAAATGAAGCATTCAAGATGTGATTGTAAGTGCTTTACAGGAAACTAATGAAAGACAGGGTGACATGATGCCATTACCACACCACAGTACAACAGCACATCCCAAAGTGTTTTATTCCTTTTATACTACAGTATAAAATTTGCCAACAGTTACATTTTTAATGAATGCCGCATATTTCTATTAGTTTAGAGGAACATTTAATGCTGTGGAGCATCCATGAAAAGTTATTTCCTGTTATCACGTATGTTATAGGAGTACCAGTCTCTCTTTTCTCCCTGTTGAAGTTAATAAGACAAAAAATTGTCACGTTTCCACTCAGAAAACTTAGTTACGGCTTTACCTCAACTGTTACAAAGTGCTGACACTGGAGACTCCTTCAAAAAATGTAAGATAAGTGCTAAAAATACTAAACAGTCTTTTCACAGAAAGCTCAATTCAGTTGAATCACAATTCAAATCAGTCAGTTCCTCTCTTTATTAATACAGTAAAGCACATAAATCACAGTAAAACATAATCCTTATAATTCAAATGAACGGATTAAATATCCTTAAAGGAATAAATCAGAAAGGCTAATGATATCAAAAGAGATGGAACAATGTGGTAAAAAATAAGAATAAAATTTAAAATAAGGAGCATATTAAAAGCAATGCCAAAAAGCCTGTGCTAGGGTATATGGCCTCCTTTAAAGTGCAAACTAGCAAATAGCCATTTATGGAAGGAAATGATTAAAATAAAATGTTCACAGATATAACAAAGGTCTGTAAAAATAACTAAGACAGTTTTTGTGTATACTGAAGTATAGTATGTAGCAGTTTGCTGGTACTGAAAGTGTGCACTAGCTTCTGCCAGAAATTAAGTTAATGTTTTATTAAGTGGCCTAGATTTTTATGTTTTTTTAGAGCATCAGTAGGGCATTTGGTGAGTTTTTCCTTACACGTAGTTGGCTTTTTTTTTTTTTTTTTTTTTAAAGAATTCCTAGTCTGAGAACCAAAATTAATATCAAACTGTGGAGAAAAGACCTTGAGGGGTTTTAAAATTAAAACCTCTTCTAATAAGGCTGTGGTTGGATATGATAAACTCAAAAAATAGACTTTACACCTTGACCCAAATCACTCAAAGGTTTATAGCTCAGTTTCTAGGCAATGTATCACCTGACTTGTCCAAAAATGGCATATTTATGCTTTTGTGTAAGACAAGTCAGTTGGAATTTCATTTAGACACTTTTCAAATGGTTTTTGATACAAGTTCTGGCAGAAACACACATACATATATAAAACTGTATGTGCAATTTTAGATGCTGTCAGTCAAAGTGCTTTTGGATACAGAATATGGTGGGAACAAAAGATGCTGACAAGAAAGTGCTACCAAGTTTAGGTGGACAAGTCATGACTGAAACAAAGAGGAAGAAAGCTTTATATAGGCCTATTTTATCCAGACAGTTGTTCTTTAAAGATTGCTTCGCTTTGACATGGGATTTTAATCTGGCTGTAACCTACAGATAGAATCTACACTTAATCATTTAGCAGACAGTTTTGTCCAAACCTAATTACAGGTAAAGCAAAATCCATTCCAACTGTACAGCTGAGCAGGCTGAAGACAAAGTGTTTCTTTGACAGTCCTGGTGTTTGGACGTTTTGGTCACTACATTATCACCACTAAGCTGCTCAGATCAATTTAGTCTGTTAAGTAATACAACACTATGAGATGTGCTGTTTTGGAAAATAATCAACAGTAGGGTGGTGTGATGTAGCCCCAGACAAAGTGGCACAAAGTGAAGTTGGTTATTTTCCTATAACAGCATATCCAAAAGTGTATTAATTGTATTGTATACCATGCCATTATGCCAGCAATTATTTTATTTACTAAAGAATGAAACTTTTAATCAGTTTATAGTATCATTTAATGTTTTGGAATGTCAAACTTAGTTCCTATTGTCACTTACTATATAGCAGCTATACTACATATAAATAAGAATTCTCTTGAAGTTAATAAGACAAAAATGTTATGATGTAACCAAGAAATCTCGAAGTTCTCTGTCCTGAAGATTTTCTCATGTTGGAAAACTTTACAGCTTTACTTCTCAAAGGTTTAGATTATATGACGGATTAAACATACAAGTCCCTGTGAATGAATTGTTACTAGGAAAATGATAACATGTTAGAAGGAGTGCATTAATATAAACCTATGATTTGAATTACAATCAGCACTACTGTCAGAGTTGTTATAGAAAATTAATCTATAACATTGAGATTCAGACAACTCATATTTGAGAATCATCAGCTCTGTGGTATAAAAGCAGCATCTGTCACGTAGAAAAGTGGAGTGGTATAGTATGGTATGGCATGTTATCGTATGGTGTGATGTGGTGTGGCATGGTGTGAAGTAGTATGGTATGGTGTGGTATGGTGTGATCTGGTATGGTTGGTGTGATATGGTATGGTAGGGAGTGGTATGGTATGGTGTGTTATGGTATGGTAGGGTGTAGTGTGGTGTAGTATGGTATCTTATGATATGGTACGGTGTGGTAGGGTGTGGTATGGTATGGTGTGATAGTGTGGTATGGTGCGGTGTGATATGGTGTGGTATGGTGTGGTATGGTAGGGTGTAGTGTGGTGTAGTATGGTATCTTATGATATGGTACGGTGTGGTAGGGTGTGGTATGGTAGGGTGTGGTATGGTATGGTGTGATAGTGTGTTATGATGTGGTGTGGTAGGGTGTGGTATGGTATGGTGTGATAGTGTGGTATGGTGCGGTGTGATATGGTGTGATATGGTAAGGTGTCTTATGATGTGGTGTGGTAGGGTGTGGTATGGTATGGTGTGGTATGGTAGGGTGTAGTGTGGTGTAGTATGGTATCTTATGATATGGTATGGCGTGGAATAGTGTGGTAGGGTGTGGTATGGTGTGATAGTGTGGTATGGTGCAGTGTGATATGGTGTGATATGGTAAGGTGTGTTATGATGTGGTGTGGTAGGGTGTGGTATGGTTGGTGTGATATGGTGTGGTGTAGCATGGTACGGTATGGTGTGGTATGGTATGGTGTGGTATGGTAGGGTGTAGTGTGGTGTAGTATGGTATCTTATGATATGGTACGGTGTGGTAGGGTGTGGTATGGTAGGGTGTGGTATGGTATGGTGTGATAGTGTGTTATGATGTGGTGTGGTAGGGTGTGGTATGGTGTGGTGTGATAGTGTGTTATGATGTGGTGTGGTAGGGTGTGGTATGGTGTGGTATGGTATGGTGTGATAGTGTGGTATGGTGCGGTGTGATATGGTGTGATATGGTAAGGTGTCTTATGATGTGGTGTGGTAGGGTGTGGTGTGGTATGGTGTGGTATGGTAGGGTGTAGTGTGGTGTAGTATGGTATCTTATGATATGGTATGGCGTGGAATAGTGTGGTAGGGTGTGGTATGGTGTGATAGTGTGGTATGGTGCAGTGTGATATGGTGTGATATGGTAAGGTGTGTTATGATGTGGTGTGGTAGGGTGTGGTATGGTTGGTGTGATATGGTGTGGTGTAGCATGGTACGGTATGGTGTGGTATGGTATGGTGTGGTATAGTATGGAATGCTATAGTATTATCTGGAAGGCCCTGCAGAGTGTCACACTGCTTGAGCAAAGCCAATGCGGTTGTTTTTTCGATCAAACACTGTGTAATATCGGGCAATGAATTTAGCCCCCAGTATCCAGACAGGACCAGCAGGAGGTGGAAGATCCAGCTCTCTGAACGTCACAGTGCAGATGTCCTCCCCAAACTGTGACTGCTGTAGATGGGAAAGGAAAGGGAAAGGAGATGATGAAGGAAGGAGATCACGGACGCATCAAATGATCAACAATACCATTCCATTACTCTAAGCCAAGAAACTAAAGAGTGATTGTGAGTAAACAAATGTAATGATGCTGGGATTCCTTTACATTTAAAAAGCTGAGTAAAGCTTCAAGTGAACGTATAGTCATTTTTCAATACAATGCCCTTATAATATTTTGTACAATAGCAGTGTTGACTTCTCAATTCTGATTGGACAGAGGGTGTTAATTAATCTTCTATGGTAATACGGTGATGTTTTCTGTAAGTTTTCTACTGCATTAAATAAAGTGTGTTTATTTAACATACATGGATTGAGTCTCCAGTTTCAGTGCTTTGTACTCGTCAGTCCATTTTTTTTTTGCCACTAACTTATTTCATGGTATGGAATGGCAATGGTATGGCACAGTATGGTATGGTTCAGTATGGTACAGTAAGATATTGCACGATGTGGTATGATATGGAATTAAATGGAATGGTACAGTATGGTATGGAATGGTATGGT
Organism: Pangasianodon hypophthalmus; assembly: GCF_027358585.1. Classification (NCBI taxonomy): domain Eukaryota; kingdom Metazoa; phylum Chordata; class Actinopteri; order Siluriformes; family Pangasiidae; genus Pangasianodon; species Pangasianodon hypophthalmus. Next base: position 23,581,725 of record NC_069717.1, read on the forward strand.
ATAAAGAGGCTTTTGATGTAACTACAGTTGCAACTATAAATGGATAAAAAGAATGATGTGTCGTTCTTGGCTATTTAATTGATTAAAAAATTTAGTCGCTGGCAAATTGCTTTTGTATAAGCAGAATACTACACTTCGGGATGTGCTGTTATAGCAAAATTATAAGCTTCACATCAGGATGCATGACATCACCCCGTTGTGGATTATTTTCCTACGATAATACGCTCCATCATGTCACTTACATAATAAAAGTAAAAGTGATAATATTGATAATAAAACTGTAAACCTACAGATGATTCTAATGATGTATAATGATGATTATACATCACTATAAAAATTATGGTACATGGCTTATAGTGTTGATTAATTGATGCAGTATCCAGAAACATGTAATTTGTATTTGCCCCTAAAATATTGACATTGAGGCCATCTTACCCAGAGAACATAGTCTTCCTGTGTCAGAGGATACTCCTGATCACCAAGGTGAAAGGTCACACTGGGTAAGGACATCACCAGGTCACAGTTCACGGTATACTAAACAGAGAAAGACAGAGTCGAGGATGAGCTTTGTACAAAATCATATTTTCATCCATCATTTTAACTGACAAGTGTGTATGTTAAGGAACCTGGGTCAAACTGACCTCCTTCACTTGCATCGACACCTCTTTGGACCACATATTGAGAGTTCCTATGAACAGTTACCAAGTGCAAGTTCAATACTTGGAATCAACTCCAATTATCTCCTTAATGTGTCATGAGATAATGAGAAAACAGCTGGCCATGAAACTGCTTATCAGGCAATTGTCCAAATACTTCCGAGCCTGTGAAAATCCTGGATTTTTGTTAAACCCCTTGAATTAAAGCTGAAAGTCTACACTTTTGTCACATCTTGATTGCTTCATTTCAAATCCGTTGTGGTGGTGTACAGAGGCAAAATTATGAAAATTGTGTCACTGTCCAAATACTTACAGTATGGACCTGACTGTATATGAAGGTATGACTTTTTTATAAACTTGTCAGTCCAACCAGAACACAGCAAAATGTAGAGTGGTACCACTTTAGAACATGAAGTGATCTCGGTAAACATATTTAAATGTTCCACCCCATGGTTTCATAATAGTTTTCGAATGTAATTTGAGTTCACTGTTAACTCCACTTAACTGTTGGTAACTGTTAACTGTTAAAATGTTATCATGTTACCACTGGTAGTTATGCTATGATTAAATGAACAATCTCGTGATGGATCATGAATTCATTTAGACCTCTCCTTGTTCTCTTGTCAGTCTTCAGTGGCTGAATTCATTTCAACACCTTCAAGAAACACCTGAAGACCTAGACATTTTAATATCTTGAATGGCCTTTTGGCATATTTCATTTTTTAAGGAGTTTAGCCATTGCCACACTCTGTGCTATAGAATGGGTTATTAAAACCTTGGAGAGCTTTCAGAAATGTTCATATATTCAGGAACAGGGGATTGTTTTGTTTTCAGAACAGCAGCTGACCTTCTCAGATTTATGTAATCCATATTTTCAACAATTTCTTGAGAAACTTGGGACATTCTTGTGGTGGAGCATAACCACACAGTTGGGAGAAGACAATGCTCCATAGAGATGTGTGGTTTTTGAGTTTGATTACAAGTTGTTTCCAAATGGCATCTGCACTGTAAATATCAATTGTTGAGTAAACGATACATTCACAGACCTTCTAAGCCAATTGTTCTTTGTTAGGAACCACTGTGTTTATGTATAAATCTGTCCACACCAATAAGTTTCAACCAATGTACATCAGCTACCTCTTAACCTTATAACCTTTAAGTATCCACCTTTGAACTCTTTTCATTGTTTCGTTATGATGTTGAATGATGGCATAATGCTTTAATAAAAGAGATATTAAGTGTTTTTTCTGTTGTTTCTATTTGGGACCCCCTTTAAAGAAATCCCTAATGCCCCTTAATGATTGTGTCTTTGTGAGTTGAGCCCTTTGAGGCCTCAGGGATCAAAACAAAATGACTGTAGACTTCAGAAGCACAACTCAGAGGGAATTCTCTTTCCAAAACAAGACATAAGATGAAGCTGTTTTACAGTATGTAGCCAACTATAGCCGTGTACACCTCTAATATAACTTACTCTGAAAGCTAATTACCAAATTAACTAGCCATGTAGTGAACACCCTAGCTAATTATTAAACAGGTAGGACTGTAGAACGTTCAAATAAACAGACAACACAAACTGCTACCAACTACATTGCTCTCACTGCCAAGGTTGATAGTATTCTGTTCTTTTCCTGCAAGTATCATGTACTATCACACTTTGTAAAGAACATCGACAAGAAAATGTAAGTAATGGACTTGGACAGTTTCATGACATGAGCAGAACTTACTCCTCCCTCTGCCAGCTCCACAGCACCAATCATCTTCATCAGAATGGAGACAGAAGAGGCGGGGCCAGTGATGTAGGAGGAGCCTGTGTCAATCATTGTATTACAGCCTTCTGTACAGAACAACGTCTCTTCACCCACAGATACACTGTAAGAAAAACAGTTTAATTTTTATATTAAAAAACTTAGTAATGTTTAAAATGTGAATACAGTATGTAGCTCATTTTAATATAATTCCTTTGATATTATTTCTTACTTTTAAGGCAAAGTAGAGAAAAAGTCACTTCTAAGCTGGATTTTTTTAAATACTATACTTGGGAATATCACTTTACTGTTGTGCATGGGTTAGAAATTGCAGATGGCAAATAATTAATGAAGTAAGATATTAATCCAGTTTGTATGAATATAAGTTAATTGGGTATTCAATTATTTTACTGTCGAGATGTTTAAATGCAGTTAGTTAAATGTGACTCATTATCTCCAAATCCCATAATTATCAGACATTTAACTATTATTAATTAATTTTTAATTATAATTCCAAGGTCTGAATATGGTGTTTAGCTATTTATTTATTAAGCCTATTTATTGTTTGTGTTCTTTTATTATTATTTCCATGTTTCTCCTTCAGTTCCATATAATAATCATATAAACTATTAAAATGAACTTACTGTGCTTGTTTATTGTGATATTATATCTGTGATATTATATCTGAACCTGAAGACTTTTGGTAAACGTTATATTTTATTTAATAGATCCATAGTAAATGGTACGAGTACCGCCAGTATTTAGGCTTGGTACGAACAGATTATAAAACTTCTACAATATTCTTAATGATAATGCCAAAGTACTTACCCTTTCATAATGACCTCCCACTTGCCCTCTCCCTTGGTGCTGACGTAGTGGAAGGATCCCATGTAGTAGTTCGGATCTGTGCCGCCCAGCACCAATTCTCCTCCTGGGATGTGTTCTGGGTCTCTGATGCAAAATATTCATATATATAATAATGTTATAATAATATTAAAACTTACTTCATAGTTCTAAGAGTAATATATGTCAATATAGCACAATAAAAAAATATGCAGGACATAACCTAAGATGCTTGTACCTTGGCTTTAGACTAAGATAAACCTTTCCAGATCCAGATATTACCTGATCTTAGCAATAAATAAATAAATAAATAATTTTAAAATTTTAAGAAAACATCTTTGTCCTATTCTATGTAAGATCCCATAGCTTCATTTGGGACGCCAAACTGCCTTGTACTGCTCACCTGCTGTAATACACAGAGAAACTGTTCTCTTTCAGCACGCCCTGAGACATAATACGATCAAACACCGGTGTGATGCCATCAATAGCTGCCTCAGGATAACCCATTCCCAGCACGCCATCAAACTTTGCAAAGATGAATGGGATGGCTGGGAGAACTGTGGCCTCTGCAAACACTTGCACCACCGGGATACCACTCACCTGTGGATGGCAACGTCACTGGTCAAATCAAAGCATATAAGTAAGGAATAAAACATCATGGGGTGAGCTGTTATAGGAAAATATTCAAGGATAGGGTTGTGTGATGCGGCTCAATCCAAATCTTAGTTATTATTACCACCCTGAAGTTGATTATTATCATATAACAACACGGTTCAAAGTATTTTATTCCTCTTATAGCATATCAGTAATCAAATATCCATTTATAGTTACATTTGATGTTGTGGAATGGCCCTGAAACAGGTTACTTCCTGTTATCACTTATGTTACAGCAACTATAAATATTCGTTTTCTCACCAGCCTCTCTTTGTAACAAAGATGCAGCTCGTCATGTTCACAAGAAACTGAAAAAACACAAAGCCCTCCAACCTGAAGACTATCCCGTGATGGAATACTTAAAGTTATAGCTTTACCTCTGACTGTTACAAACCACTGACACTGGAGACTCCTTCCATAAATGAAACATAAACATCTCCTTACAGAAAACTTCATAAAGTCAACAATTATATGTTTCATTAAATAACATACTTTTAAATTTGCTTATTATTAGGCGTAGGTTGTGTGAGTGTCCACCACACAACTATATAGAAAATTAATCAACCTTTTCTGACCAATCAGATTTGAGAATTCAATAGTGCCATTGTAAAAAGCCTAATTATGATCATGTTTAATATTAACGTTCATAATGTTGTCATTTAATACTTACCACAACTATATCCTCACTCAGAAACCCCCGGACGTTTCCAGAAGCATACTGGATGGAGAATCCTGTTCCATTTTGAATATGTGTGTGAGATTTAGAGGCGTCATATCTGTTATGAGTAACTGGTAAAGAAAGAGTGAAAAGGAAATTTAAAAACAGAAAGAACCTTAACTGGAGCATACATGTGTGTGAGTGTGTGAGTGTGTGTGGTAATTGTGTCACTCACAGCATGCTGTGTATAGTGGAGAACAGCTCTGAGAAGGAACCCAAAGGTTGGCAGAACCAGTATCAAACACAACGTTGAACACCTGTGCTGGTGTACCAATACTTATCTCCCCAAAGTACTGAGTCTGACAGAGACAGACAGAAGAGAGAGAGAATATTACAGAAGATCTATAAGGTTTTCAGGTGTCCAAATCACAAAATGTGACGTGTTAATATTTTGATGACATTTCACAACTCATATGAAAACCTTCATCATTCTGTTTAGGTTCTGTTTACAAGTATCTTTGTTTTCTGTATCGAAACCTGATACATTGAAATTGGAATTGAACTGGACTTCATTGGGATTTTTACTTTGACCAGTTTTCCAGTCCCTGACAACATGATGCTACCACCTCCATGCTTCACTATGGGGATGGTGTTCTCAGGTTGGTGAGCAGTATTGGGTTTCTGTCAAACATAGTGCTTTGTGCCAAAGCCAAAATGTTGAGGTTTGGTCTTATCACACCAGGGAACCTTTCCACACTTTTGCTGAGTCTCAGTATGGGATTTTATATGGCATTTTTTTTTTTTCTGAATAATGCCTTTCTTCTCACCACTCTTCCATATAGGCCAGCTTGGTGGAGTGCTTGGGCTATGGAATACATCTTCTCCCATCTTAGCTGTGGCTCTCTCCGGCTCTTTCAGAGCTACCCATGGCCTCTTGTTTGCTTCTATAACTGATGCCCTCCTGACTTTTGGTGTACAGCCTCCTCTATGCAGACTCTTGATTGTGCCATATTCTTTCCATTCTTTAACTGTACATTTATTGGTGCCTTGAAGTTCAAAGATTTAGATATTTTTTTATAACTAAAACCTGATTTATACTTTTCCAGAACGTTTTCCTGGGCTTTTTTGATAGCTTCTTGGTCTTCATGATGCTGTTTCTTTAGGGGCCTTTCAGGAACAGGTATATTTATATTGCATTCATATGAATCTTTAATTAGTTAATTGCACACCAATCAACTCCATTCAACAAATTATATGGTGTCTCATGGCAACTAATTTAGGAGTTTCACAACGATGGAGATTAATACTTATGCAATCACAATTATTAAATTTTTTTATTTAGAAATAGTTTTGCAATCGATATTGATTTTCCTCCTATTTTGGAATATTTTGTGTAGATTCATGGCATAATCCCAATTAAGTCCATTTCTGTTCCAGATTGTCCGAATGCAAAATGTGGAAAATTTCAGAGGATTGTTATCAACTTATGTCTGGGCTTTTACTCAGTTCTCAGTTAAGAAAAATTGATATAAATGACAGTTTTGGCTCTCACATCCAGATAGTTGGTTAGAGGTGTTCGGGCCGTGCCATTGTGAAGTGAAGGACTGGCATCCAACTTTGGCGCAAGTACTGCAAACACTTCTGCTGGTGTGACCCCTGTCTCCTTAAGAGTCTCTCGAATGGAAGGCATTTTCTTCAGAGTGATCCTAATTAGGTGGCATAGTGTTAATACACAAAAAAAATAACGTTATAGCATTACCTCTGACTGTGACAAAGTGCTGACACTGGAGACTCCTTCCGTAAATATCAGATAAACCTCTCCTAACAGAAAACTTCACCATATCAACAGTTACTTGATTTTTAACAAATCTGTTTATATGGAGCTCCTTGAGATGTTGATTTAGCATTTTTGAATGGAGTCTACAGTGTCAGCGCTTTGTAACAATCAGAGGTAAAACTATAACTTACAGATTCCCAACACAGGAAAGTCATCAGGACAGAAGGCTTTGCACTTTCTAGTTAACACAATAAGCTGCATTTTTTTGTCTGATATACTTCAAGAGAAAGAAAAAAGAGAGACTGATGGGGGAATGACTGTTTATAGTGGTATAATATTTGTGAGAACAGGAACTGACTTGTTTTGCAATGTTCCAAAACATTTATAATTTTTTTAAATTGTTAACGTTTGCAAAATGCTGGGGTATAATAGGACCGGGACATGCTGTTATTGGAAAGGAACAAACTTCATTATTTTCATTATTCATTATTCATTATTTAATTATTTTCCTGTAACAGCACACCCCCTTACCCCATGGTCACAACAGATTAAATGTTATGGAAAAGTAACTACACATTGCATTCACACTGCTTTTCTATAAAGCATCATAATGACATAAATCACCTGCATATACGATATTTGGCTAGCACAAAAATATGGATATTAGTGTCAGGGAACTGTCAAGTTTGTTAGTCAGGGTTAATGTCCAAAATTCTTTTTTTGACTTTTTCCAAAATTTGTTTTGGTGTTTAATTTAATGGTCATTAATTATGTCGTGAAAACATGAAATGTAATATATTTTAGAAATGCAACATTAGTGCAGAAAGTAAGGTAATGTCTAAAGACAATGGGGTCTTAAGTCTTACTATGACAACAGAATATTCATACTTTTTACCAAACATTTTCTGAATTTCAATAGATTTCAAGCTCTGGAAATGACTGCCTTTAAATTTCATTTTTTCTGTAGTAACAAAATATAAAAACGTATGTTCATGCTAGTATAAATAGGTGTGTCTAAGAATACCATAAAGCTAAAAGCATGTTATAGAGACGATAGTACAACAATGAAAAAAAGAGTCTGCACACTTTTATGAAAGTTGATCACACAACATCCAGTCACACATCAAATCCTTCAAACAGACATGATCTAGACCTAATTTTTTTTATAAAAAGTTGTATGGACATACCTCCGTAAGGCCTGCGCGGTCACACACAGTGACAACAGAAAGGCCCATGCTTTCATCGCTCCAGATGCAGTTAAAAACTGAGCAGATGGCTGTGAGAAACTCTTAACTCTGCACTCCTACGATGGCTTCTGTAGTTTACAGCCTTCAACTGAGAAACTGTCTCTCCTTGTCCGTTTTAATAGTAATACTAATTTCTTCCTGCAATCCCCTCTCTATTTATCTCTCTATCTCCATCACTCTCACTCTCTCTGCCATCCCTGATTAAGTGCTCCCTCGATGAGTGACCTTTTACCCTTCAGGAGGTCGTGCGGATTTCTGTAGAATAAACCACACACCAGTTCAGTCCAGATATTCCTCAATTGCACAATATTATAATAAAACCTTTGGGTGGTAGAAACCCACTGTGGAAATATTGGTATAATATCATGAAATGATCATTTATTTATTTTATTTTACATTTATTGTGGAACCTAGCGACACAACTTTTGAGAAACCCTACTTAAAGGAATAATTTATCACAAAATAAGTACAATTTTCCAACTTACCACAAATGTTGTTTGGATTACCTTATTCATCTTCATGTCAAGTCAAACCTGATGTAAAATGAGTGCACTGAAATTCCACCAACAGCCTCCTTGTTTATCGATTTCGTCTTTGGCGTTTCTGTATGATCAAATTCAGATCGATCGGAGTATGTGTAAATTTAATATTGAAACCTGAAAAATATCTAATAATATGTATGAAAAATACAGAATTAAATATGTAACATTTAAACGAACTGCAGTTAGAAAATCAATATCACCATCATCAGTAAGTATAACAAGTAGTCTACAGTAAGTAGAGCTGTTTAAGTAAAAACAATAAAAATAGCAATTAATGTCACATATACAGTAATTCGTAAATGCTAATCAGAATGTTCAAATATGAATCTTCATCAGCTGATTAGTATAGTATAGTATAGTATAAACTACTCAGTATAGTAGTGTACAGTTACGAATATATCACACCAGAAAAGACTTTATTCATTTTGGTAGTCTGCTTTGCTTTGTTTGATTAATTTCTTTCAGCTTTTATTACATGAATTTGTTTCTTAGTTCCCAGTGAAAAAAACATAGCTATAAATAGCTATAACTTCCCACAGGTTAGGTTGGAAAGCAGTTCCATTTTCTGATTAGGGCCTTAGGGCCTTAAAACGCTTTATTTATACACATGTGCACTCGCCGTCCCCTTTATTAGGAACACCTGTTCACCTGCACGTTCATGCAGTTATCAGATGGGCTGGTTTGAGTATTTCAGAAACTGTTGATCTCCTGGGAATTTCACACACAACAGTCTCTAGAGTTCACACAAACCGGTGCGAAAAACAAAAAAAACTTAGTGTTCAATAGTTCTGAGGGTTGAAATGCCGTGTTGATAAAAGAGGGCAGAGGAAAATGGCCAGACTGGTTTGAGCGGCCAGGAAGGATATAGTAACTCACATGATCACCCTTTACAACTGAGTAGAAAAGCATCTCAGCATGCACAAAACATGGAACCTTGAGGTGGATGAGCTACAACAGCAGAAGATCACATCAGGTTCCACTCCTGTCAGCCAAGAGCAGGAATCTGAGGCTATCATGGGCTCAGACTCATCAAAACTAGACAGGTGAAGATTAGAAAACAAAATCACCTGGTCTTTTGCCAGTCTGGCTCACTATTGCAACACGTACATAAATTAGGGTGTGTTTTCTGTAAATTATATGCAAATGGGGGTTAATCTGGGGTGTGTCCTATGCATATGACATATAAATAAGGGACCTTGCATCCATGTGGCTGAAGCTGATTCATTGCGCTTGTGTCTGCCTGGGTTTCCTCCCACTTCCCAAAAACATGCTGTAGGTGAATTAGCTATGTTAAATTGCCTCTAAGTGTGAATGTGTGTAGTGCCCTGTGATGAACTTGCATCCCATCCAGGGTATATTCCCGCCTCATGTTCAGTGTTCCTGCGATAGGCTTCAGTTTCGCCACTACTCTTACCAGGATAAGGGAAATATAGAAGATGAATGAGTGATCCCTTGCCAAACTCTTCCTTTAACAGCCACTATGCATGGATTGTATTTTCCTCTTTTGTCTTATCAGCTCATATCTGCTTACAGACACTGTTTTGATATGAATTTGTTTCTTGCGAGACTTGTGGGTCTGTGCATTCAAACCTACCACCTGCTAAAAGAGTATCTAGACTAGAGTGTGAGATGGAAACGTAATTGTTCCCACGGTGTCATAGCAGCAGCGCTGTAGTGGAGTCAGATAGCACTGCTAACGTCAGTTTCAGGTTAAAGGTTACCGCTTAATTCATTCCCAGGCTTTAATAGTTGCCAGGAAACTAATTCAGACGCAACAGCTCATTTCACTAATTAATGACTTCATCAAGCATTTGCATATGTTTTTTAATCCCCCTTTGTTATTACATACATGAATATGCAATTCATGCTCATAATATTATGCAAATGTCTGACAGCGTGTCACCACATGTTATTGGTGCCTCCTGGAATGACATGAATTCTTTATATTTTAGTTGCATCATTGCACCTCTCTGGCTTCATGCTGACGCTCTTGGCCTAATCGTGACGACACACGGCAGGCAGCTCCATGTGACCTCTGACCTTTAAACTTGGGGGGTTGTGTGGATGCCTGGCACTGAGTTTCCCACACTAGAGGGAGGTCCTGATCTCTCTTCATCTTCCTGCTCACTGTTTTTCTGGCTTTAATGGGCATGGGAACTCCACATATCACTTTTGATGTCATAATAATTTACATCCTACGCTTGCTTTTGGCAGCTTTGCTTCTTGTGGCCCTTGTGTTTTTCTCCTGCAGCTCTGTGCGTAATGACGTCAGTGGATGGGAAAGTTTGGGAGGATGGTGAGCAGGCTGAGTGCACTTACTTTTGGTGACCACATGGTGGTGAGATCCACATAACCTATGATCTCAATTACTGACGCATGCTCATCTATCCATCTTTTTCTTTCTTTCTTTCTTTCTTTCTTTCCATGGGCTCATTGGTTTTGAACCTAGAGGAATAGTAAAACAATAATTCACATGTATTATTATTATTATTATTATTATTATTATTATTATTATTCTCAACAGTAGTGGATAAATTACATCTATAACATGTCTTCTCTTGAAATTTTACATGTTCATTCCTATCCCTAAATAGCAGGATATTACAGAGGAATTTTACAAAATGTTGATTACTGTTCAAATTACAATAAATTTTATACTCAAAAAAATGACAAAACGTTTTTATTACAGTGCATGGTATTTTATTGAATAAACAATAAAGAAAATATAACAACAAGCATTTCCATGTGTGTGTATATATATATATATATATATATATATATATATATATATATATATATATATATATATAAAACATACTTATTTAATTTAATTAATTTTTACATATTTACATATTTTACATATTTAGTTAATTTTTGATAAACTTACAATATAAAAAATATTTGTAAGAATATCAGAAAGTAAACATTTATTGTGATATCTATTGTTTTTTTTATTAATTAAAAAAGTTAAATCACTTATTAACCTTGCTTAAAATTTAAATTAGCCTTATTAACCAGTAATATCTTGCCTTTAAGCTTATTCCACGCTTCTTTTAAGATTTTAGTATTATATATATAGTCAGTATTATGGGTGAAAATGATTCACGTCGCTTTGTTTAGATATTTCTTGAATAAATAAAATGCTTTGCATGAGTAAGTCATCATTCCGGTTAACATACCTTACATTGTCTTCCCACAGAACAGGGCACTCTGGTGTAGTCTTGTATCACTGCTTACTTTCTCAATAGGTGCACTATATAGGGTGAAACATAATAGCTCCTCCATAGTACCTAGTGCACTGCGTGTCCAATAGGATTGGAGTACGGCGCTGACGTTGTCAGGGAAGCGCAGAGGAAAGAAAGAGCCGGTCATTCAGTACTGAGCTGCAGCTCGGCGCGCGCGAAGGAGAAGGAGAAGAAGGAGGAGAAGGAGGAGAAGAGCAGCAGCTGTGAATTTAACAGGAATTATTTCTCATCCTTCGCTGTATAAACTCCAGCTCTTATTGTGGACAGCTTTCGGAAATAACTGCAGTGTGTCATATTTTTACACGGTAGAGGAACTGGTAAAGGCTGAGGACGAATTTTAAAACAGGTGAGAATCCGGATAACTGGGTCACTAATAAATTATATATTGCAGCTAACTAGCAGGTTAAGAGTAGCATCCAGTGCTGCTGTTGTTAGAGATGGAGCTGGCTAGCTAGCTAACTCTCTGGGTGGGTGTTTTACATTAAAAACCGGCTAATGTCTGGTGCATAGCATCGCAGCTAGCGTTTATTTGATAATTAGCATTAGCTTGTTTTAAATAGCTAACGTAGCTGGTTAAGCTCGACTAATTACACATTACACCCCCAGACTGTCCTTTCATCCAGCCGAAAACACTTCATTACAAAGCTAGCGTGCTAACTGCTAGCACCAGCCGTCTGCCTGCGTGTGTCCTGGTTAGCTTCCTTGCTAAGAAGGAGTCCGCGGTATGACATGGCTGACACCCAAGTGATGCCAGGGTTTGTCCAAACACAGCCACGAGCTGTTCCTCACATAACAGTTAATATCTTACATGTTCTATAGAGCTAATTTTAATGTAATGTATTTTTTGTCTTCTTTGTATTACACGAGCGCATCCATTTTGAGCTAACGTTTAGCTACCTGACTTAAGCAAATAATGATAACTAACAGCTTAGCTTGTTTAAATATACAGTGTCGCTATGTTTACTTAAGATCTTATTTAAGCTATAAGAAGTATAAACAGTTTAAAATGTTTAAAGTGACAGCCTTGAAAGAAAATATTGATATTACGGAGCTTGAGAAGAGGAAAGATGATGATGATGATGATGATGAGAAAAATAATAATCATAATAATAATGGTTCCTATTGATATGTAGGTTACTCTTTACCTATACAAGTAGCATTGTGTTTCATGTGAAACTAATTTGTATTAAATGTCCTGTTGGTTGCATCATTTTTAAAAAAAAATTTTTTGGACTAAGGGTGCACAAACTTTTGCACTGAGCGTCCATTTGGCTGTCCATCCCAGTGAAAGTGACTGAAAGTCTCTTAAGCTGCTAAACGAAATCCTATTCTGTAGAGCCCTGATAAAGTCTGATGGTAAGGGGCCGTGTGATTAAAATGCTCCTGATAGTCACAAGTCTTTGTTTTCTTACTAAACAGATAGATTCCTCCGGTGTATATAGACTTATAAATGACCTTGTAGGATGATTACATGAGCCTCGTGCGTGCGGACGAGTCTTACAGTAAACCCTGTGTCGCATGGCAGGGCAATGAGGGGACAGGCGTGACAGGCGTGTCCCGGAGTGCCGTGTAAGGAGGGGGATGCTGGAGGAGGAGGACATGGAGGCGACGGGAGGAGCGAGCCTCCAGGCTGAGGTGGAGCGGCTCTCCGCCGAGCTCCAGGAGGCCAACGAGGAGAAGCTGCAGGCGGCGCGCTATGGCCTGGCCGTGTTAGAGGAGAGCGCCGCTCTCAAGCTCAAACACAGCCACCTGGAAGAGGAGCACGAGGCCCTCAAACTGGAGGTGCAGCAGCTCCGTGAGGTCAGTTCACACCCCCGAAAGGGCATAGGAGATGGGGAATAAATTGATCTGTGAAACTGGGAAAGAGCCAGACAGATGGCGCTTGTGGCTTGAGGGAGGGGTTTTGCAGAGCGGCTGTGGGTCTGAAGGGAGCAGGTGGACTCCTTCAGTGGCCAAGCAGAATACAGATTGCCAAGATTATTTACAGTAGCTTTAACATGTGAGAGTATCATGTTCACATACTCATCATGTTTGATTTTATTTATTTATTTACTGCTCTATACTTATTTTGTAATATGATGGCTAACCACTGTTTTGGAAATGACTTTGTATTTTTTTTATAATGTATTCAAGGTTGTACTTAATTATCACTGCAATATTGGCAATTGCCCTACTGATAATGAAGCATAATGCAGTTATAAAATGTTCTACTGTGAGCAGATTGACCAGTGTAAGAGTACACAACCTTATACAACAGCACTGCTGAATTCTCTATTCTGATTGGTCAAACCAAATGTTTATATTAATGCACTCGTTCTAATATGTTAACATTTCTATAGTGGCTACTTACACAGGAACTTGTATGGCAGACGCTCCACATAAATGAATGTTTTCTATATTTAAAACGTGTTTAATTGTTGATATGATGAAGTTTTCTGTGAGGAGATGTTTATCTAGCATTATTTATAACAGTCAGAGATAAAGCTGTAACCTTCGACATGTTAACTTTTAAAGAGAAAGAAAGAGAGGCTGGTGATGGAACGACTGTTTATAGCTGCTGTATCGTAAGTGATAAGACACTAGCTTGTTTATGGACGTTCCATAACGTGTAGTAGGTAAATTGTTAGTGCTGGCATATTGCAGTGGTTTAAGAGAAATAAACACTCTGGGACACGCTGTTATAGGAAAATAATAAACTTCAGGTTGGTAGCAGTAACTCCTCTGGCACCATTCACTGCCAGTCACAAGTTCAAATTCGAATTTTATTGGTCACATACACAACTGTACACAGTACGATGTGCCGTGAAATGCTTTTTTTCAACTGACCGTGACATAAAAATAGAACTTACATAAACCAGAATTTACTTCTATACAGGTAGGAAAGGAAAACTATATAAAAAAAAAAATACTGAAATAATGATGATACGATGAAAATATTTTTTAAAAATATACAAATATAAAAACATAATAATGTTTTAAACAGTATTAACATTTTTGGTTAAACTTCAAGCAGAATTAGAAAATCTAAGAAATGAGTATAAGTGAAGTGAGAAATATATATATATATATATATATATATATATATAATTATTTATTGGGGAAAGATATTGAGCTGTAATTGGAAAAGGCCAATCTGGATGACTCTAGTTAGACACTTGTAGACACACAACATAATAACACTATTTAATATCAAGTGTACCTGCTTCAACAATCAAGTGTACTCGCCTTTAATAAAGCACTCATACAAAGTCTGAGAGAGAGTGAAACACTCCTTAACTACATTCAGGAATTTGATGGAACACTGTAATAAAATGTTTAAAAATAAATTAATGTGTTCAAGAGCATTTTGCATTCCAAGGCATGTTTTAAACTCTGTATGTCGCAATATAATCACAATATGATATTTCATTCATATTGAGCTGTCCCGGCTTGTAAAGACTGTACACATAATTACATTTCAGTTATCATAATCATATTTCAGAGATACCTGTATTGATGCCAATATTCATAATGCAGTACTAGTGCTCCAACACAAGTCTCCCACAGTGCAGATTTCATTTAGCACGGTGTTGTAACGTTTAGATTAAAGTTCCAGGCTAGTGCATGCTGTCAGGGTATGGTCTATCCTCATGTCAAAGCCTGACATTTTGTTATATAACCAACTCAACTTACACAAATCAAAAGTGATTTGCTGTCGCACTGTCTAAAGGCGGAATTGGGTGTTCATTAGAGTTGTCCCAGACAGCCTTTCCTGTGATTTATTATCCTGCAGATAGACACAGATCATGATATCTGACTTATTTGGGCCATTTTGTTATTTATCAAACTGCTTTACAGGACTGCAGCAAACTTACTTTATTATCCTCTTCTCAGTTTCATGCACAAGCTGAATTTCTAAATTGCTCTTGTCATTTGCCAGGGTTATAGAAATGAATGATGTCTAAATAAACACACAGGCTGAAACAAACAAGTCCACATCATAAAGTCTGGAGCTGGAATGTTGGTCAGCCTGGTTGTGATATTCTAACTTATGTATTCAGCAACACTTAAGATGTAAAAGAACAATTTGTTGCATTGAATTCATGACCTCCCTAAACTTAGCCAAGATGGCATTCACAGGGTTGGGCAAGGACCGTAAGTTTCTCCTCATTCCATCACCTCCCTCACAGAGAATGCTGTGAAATAAATATGAAATGCATTTCGTGTGGAGTTCGAAACACAATTTAACAATAACTCATCAGCAGTGGAATTGTAGTACATGCCCAAACGTGTTTGTGTTAAAGTGATATTGTACCACAGTGCTGTTGATTTCTCAAATCTGAAGCTGTCAGTAGATCCGGCTGCAAGCCAAATCACAGGTTTATATTAATGCACTCGGTCTAAAACGTTATAGTTTTTATAGAAGTAATTTACACAGTGACTTGTATGCTGGACGCACCACATAAAAACTTTTTTTTTTTTTCTTTTTCATAAACGTGTAATTGTTGATATAGTGATGTCTTCTGTGAGGAGATTTATTTATAGATTTATTTAGCAATTTCGGAAGGGGTCTCCGTTGTCCGAGCTTTGTAGCAGAGGTGAGGCTGTAGCTTTAAGTTTTACGTCGCAGGAGAGTCCGGAGAGATTGTTGCTATTTCTTGGTAATGTGACATGCTGCTTTTTTGTCTCATTAACTTCAAGAAAAAGAACGTGAAAGCGGAGCAGGTGGGGGAATGACTTTTTATAGCTACTATAACGTAAGTGATGAGTTGTTTTGTGAGCTTTCTACATCATTAAACATAACTAAACGTGGGTTAAAAAAAAAAAAAAAAAGTATGGCATTTTTAAATTAATAAAAATTATAATCATTGGTATAAGAAGAATAAAACACTACAGGACATGCTGTTATAGGAAAATGATCAACTTCAGGTAGTAACAGTAACTCCGTTACACATCAGGCTGCATCGCGTCACCCTGTTACTGATTATTTTCCTATAACAGCACACCTTGTCATGTTCTATTCCTTACATAGCCTCACATAATTCATCTTTGTCAATTACTGTTTTATAAGACTTTGAAACATGCCTGAATCAGAATGAAATTTACATAACAGGTCTTTTCTTGATGATCATGTAATTACAAACAAAAGAAGCTAAATGGCTGTGTAAATAAAAATGCAATTTATAGATATATGTCTCATTTTCAAGACCTGCTTCTCATCACTGTTCCAAGTAAAAGGTGTTCTGGTTATAGTAGTGTTTAAATGACTGTGAATTACTTCAATTGGATAAAGGGTAGATAGCGGAGGTGATTACCAGAGCATGAAATCTAGGAAGTAGTACAGTGAAATGTGCCTGTAAGTGCTCATGGGGCAGTGGGACATGGTAGAAAGGCAGCATGCCTGTGTTAAATGGCTTGGAACATTAAGCCATAAAGACGAGGGACCAGATCAGCTGAGCTTTCTCCTCCTTTTCTCTCATGTCTGAGCCATTCATTCTAAAGGCGCCACTCTTAACCTGTCTTTACCACATTTCTCTCTCAGGTTTGTCCTATGTTCAGAAAAGAATGGGACAGGGTTTATAATGTCTGACCTGTTCAGACCCAATTCCGTCCGTAGTAATTCATCTGATAGTGTTGTGTAAATTTGTTAGTGTTGAGTGCAAAAGAGACCTCGTTGTTGGATCACGTGATCCTGAGACTGCAGTGCCTCGGTTGTCAGTGGATAGAGAATGTGAGGTCACAGGAGTTGCAGGGAGACTCAGCTCGCTTCAGCAAGTCAGAATGCATGGCTTTGTTTTCTTTGGTGGTCACGCATGCTCATGTTTTTTCATGTATTTTTAATTTTTTTAATTTTTTTTTTGTGTGTTCTCACAGTTAGTGGTACATTTTAACCACTGCAGAGACGGCAGTCTAGTTGAGTAAATATAGCATAAATGTACAGGTACGCACAATATACTGGTATATAAGAGTGTGTGTGTGTTTGTGTGTGTGCATCTGCAGGCGCTGGCTGACTCAGTGAGCAGCCATAAGCGTGCAACAGCAGATGGGCAGTGTCGAGAGGAGAGTCTGCTACAGGAGACAGCCAGTAAGGAGGCTGCCATGGCAACGCGGATGGAGGAGCTACAGGCGGAGCTAAAGCAGGCCCGAATGGCGCTGGCCAACAGCATGGCAGAAAACGAGAGGCTGGGCGGGCTCTCCGCTCAGATGAAGAAGGTACTACACGTGCATCTATTGTTACTCAGTAGTTTTTCCAAAGGTCACATTTGGATCACACAGTAATTTTTTCTTATAAATAATTAATCGACTTTAGTGCTTATATCTATTTTTCTTCCATGACGATGGAATTGTTGTAGCAGTCTCGGCTCAGGCTCAGTGTAAGTCAGCTTTTCAGACATTCAGGTCTGAAAAAAGGAGCAGAAGTGCTTGTAAAAGTGCCTCTGTGGATATGACGAAGACAGTACACGGTGAGATAGGGAATGAGATCTGATCATTGGTACGTCTATTACAGGTATTGTAATTCAAACCCAGGCTCGGTTTCAGTTTCTGCTGGAATAAGAGATCAAGGTCACTCACAGCTGACTGGCCAGTGTTAAGAGAACAGTGTTTCTTTGCACAGATGGTGTTCGTTCCATATGGTAGAACACACACTCCACCACTTAAACCTTCAGTGGGGAGCATAATGTGTGTGACAGCATATGTGTGTTGGCCTGGGAAATCCCTCACGTGATGAGAATTTGACATTTTCATCTATATGTAGTTCTGAAAACTACTGAAATATGTTTCTCTTTTGCATACATCTCAAAGAGTAATGAAGCATTTGTGTTAAAGTCAGGTTATTCCCAAATGTGAAAGAAAGAAAAGGCAAGTAATATTATTGATATAATTTGCATTTAATTTTACATGTAATAAATAAGATATACAAATTAACAGTCATGAACAAACATGACATTTTCTTGTCAAACATGACAACGAAAAAAATCTGTGTTGATCATTTTTAGTATGGCACGTAGCTATCCAATAACTTGATCAAAGCTTGAGATTCATTATGTGGGGAAATGACACTTAGCTAACAGGGTTTTAGACATCTTTAGACAGACTGACTGTTTGTGCCAGTCTTTTGTTAAACTGGCCCAGCGTGATCTATGCAGGCAACTTGGTTTAAAACATAAATAAAAATATTTACACATCGTTGTGGTCAAGATGCTAAAATAGAGAGTGTAAAATATGAGGTCTGTTAATATAGAGAGAGTAAATACGAGATCTTGCTGACATTACTGTTATGACAAAAAACCTAATGATGCTAATAATTAAACAAGTCATTAGGGCCAGTTTACCCTTCATTAACACTTTTGCCTGTTCCATTATCTGTTATTGTTCCTAATAATTTAAACCCTGTCTCTTGGGTTATATAAAATTTTTGTTTCAGTTGTTCAGTTTGCCCAATGATTATATAATGGCTTATATATATTATATAGCATTTTATAATATTTTTATGTTATAGCATTATTTTAAGGGACTGACAGTCTTGTAAGATCTGTACCCCCAGTATTAATCTGACTGTGGTTTGTGTGTGTGTGTATCTCTCTTTCACTGTAGGAGTGTGATGTTTTGGAGACTGAGAAGGCTCGTGTCAGAGAGGAGTTGAAGGAATTTAAGGTTCGTGAACTGCAGCAGCTTCAGGACAACACTGAACTGGAGGAAGAGAACATCTCCCTGCAGAAACAAGTCTCTGTGCTCAAAGAGAACCAGGTGTGTGTGTTTGTGTGTTGTGGGTTTGGTGTTACAACACTTCCTTTGATATGCAGGTGTCGCTTAAAGTGTGATACTTGAGAGACTCGAGAGAAGCTAGGAAGTTGCTGTGTAACTGTGGGCAGTGCCGCACGTTGTCTCCTAATCTTTGCTGCATGAAGTCAGCCTTTGTTGAGAGGGATTGGTGAGAGGTGTCTTGTGACACTTGTGTGTGTGTGTGTGTGTGGTCCTCACTGTAATCAGGGCAACACAACTGCTCCTATTGTAGGAGCTGTGTTCTCAGCTCTTTCTCGACAATAGCCCTCTACTTTGCTTGACTGCATAACGGAAAGGATTTTTTTTTCCCTGTCAGGCTTACACAAGCGACCTCTCCCGAAGACTCTCTTCACATTAGCACATCTTAACATCTTAAGATCATTAGCATATCTTAACATCACTCACGGTCAACCTGGTTAGACTAGAAAAACAGTCTAGAACAGTCAGACTAGAAAATCAGTGTGATACAGAGAGGTTTAACCCTTACTTTAGATGGAGTTGTTTTGTTAAACATGAAGCTCTGACTCTAAATACATTATTATTAATCCTGACGGACAAACTGGTTTCAGGCAGGGCTGTATGCTAATGGTTAAAAATAAAATTATAATCACAATTATCTTGCTCAATATTGGAATCACAATTATTCCGTCAGTTTAGGTAGAAAGAAGTTTTATGGCACATTTTAATTTTGAATAAACAGGAAACCAAACCTTTTTAAATTGAACATTACAACTGAAGGAATATAGGGTTATATAAAGGACAGGTTCTGAAAAACATTTATTGGCTCTTTGGCTTTTGTAATGCCATTACAGTGTGCAGGCTGTCAAAGATCTATCCTACTTTATGTTTTGATCTTTTGCCTGTGTAAGCTAATGAAAGTGCATTAGTCTGCAGTCTCATGTTTGGGGGGGAAAGTGACCGGAAAACTGTCAGATCTCTCTGAAAATGGTCAGAAATTTGAAACTTGAATAGGCAGTTTGATAACGCCGAAGCTGTGATGACCATTTCAGGACACTGGACATTCTGGAACGTTTTGAGCCAGAGTAGATTTGCAGATATGCCGATTTTGTACGAGGACCCTGAATTTATGCTAGTTAGTACGTAGTCTCGCATACATCTGGGAAAACAAACAAACTTTCCCACAAGTCAATCAGAATGCAGCCTTTTAAGGTTATAGTCAGAAAAGTGTACAAAAGATCCCATGGGCAGAGCATCTGATACTGAGTCCAATCAGTGACTGATCAGTGATTCACTAATTATAAGTTGTCCTCTGCTCATCCAAGTAAGCATACACAGTGAGTTGATCTATTTCTCCTCATCTGCCATCAGGTGGAGTTTGAGGCTCTGAAGGTCGAGCTCTCACAGAAGGATGAGGAACAGGACCTCCTGCGAGCACAGCTGGAGGAGGCCGGCCGGCTGCGCGAGATTGCCGAGAGGCAGCTGGACGAGGCCCTTGAGGCCCTAAAGGATGAGCGCGAGCAGAAGAACAGTTTAAAACGGGAGCTAGCTGCTCACACGCTCAACCCGTTTGACTCCGTGGTGCATCTGGACCTGCAGATGGATGACAGCCTGGACGGAGATAGGGCGGCAGAGGAGAAGGAGCGGGGAGATAAAGAGGAAGAAGAGCATGACAGCGGCTACAACCACTCGAAAGGAAGCGAGAAGCAGCGCTGCTCTACTCCCAGGAGCAGTGACGTGTTCCTTCGGCCTCAGGCTCCCGGGCTGGTGGCTGACCTGCTGAGCGAACTCCATCTGTCCGACACTCAGAAGCTCAAACAGCAGCTGTTGCAGGTGGGACACACATTAAAATTTCACAAGGAAGGATATTGAATCACTTTCCTTAAGGTCCTTAACTGCCAGTAGGTGGAACCTTTGGGGGATGGAGACACATTGTTGTTGTTTTTCAAAGCTGGATTTCTGCCTTAGCTGGCAATGCACCAAAGTGTCAAAAGAAATAAAGAACCCTCACCCTACATACACATACACACACACACCATATTTAAAATGTTTATATTGTGACATAAACAGAGAAAATCGATGTAGCAAAAAAGTATTGTTGCTTGTGCAAATACACTCTTAATTTAAGTTGTATATATAAGGGTACCTGCTGCGCCAACCAAGTCTCACTTTTCTCAAACCAAAAGTGATTTAAAAGTCTTCAGCTGTTTAAGCCCACTGTCTCTCGTGACTTTATATGAGGCTTGAAATCTGCTTCCCGTCTTTAAACCACATCCTGTTCAAGATCTTCTACACAGAAGACTCATAACAGGCCTTAGCAGTGTTTTGAAATAGTTTATAACCATCTACTCTTTTGAATAGATGGATGGATGAGAAAGAAGATAAAAACTAATTAACCAGGACTAGTTTTCAAACAGGTTTTTTATTTATTTATTTTAAACAGTGGGAGGCTTTTTGGGTTAATATCATGCAGCCCTCCTGGCAGCATGTATAGATCTCTACTTTTGGTGTTAAAACTGAATCATTTTCCTCTATTTAGAATTATGAATTGAATCGTTTCCACAAAAACGTTATTACACAACAGAAAAGGGCACAGAGACACCCACATTTACTTCTTCAATCTAGTGCTGGGCGATTTTCATGATGTTCTAATCAAGTGTGTGTGTGTGTGTGTATGTGTATGTATGTATGTATGTGTATATATATATATATATATATATATATATATATATATATATATACACACATGCATATTTATATTTTTAATTAAAACATCCATAAATGCTGTTTAAAAGTTTAAACCAATACAAAAACAGTGACTATGCAAATTGGAAACACCTCAACACATGTGCTCAACTCCTTCACAGGGTAAACTTTCAGTGCCTGTTTAATAAATGAACGTGGTAAAACAGCTGGAGTGGCAGTTTTTGAATTTTGACTACTCTGCAATAATAAAATTTTTACTTTATTGCATTTAAGATCATTAATCCAACCATGAATTCAGGTTAGCAAAGCAAAAGTATCCTAAAATCATAAAAAATTGTGGTATTTTATGAAACAAGTCAACATATGTTTGTCCTGTGTCACTATGATGGCATGTTTTCCTCACTGCAGGCGGAGAGGGAGAAAGCAGCTTTGGCCAGTTCAGTCCAGGACCTCCAGGAGGCACTGGCCCAGTCTAAAGTGACTCTGGATGAGCAGAAAGTGAGGGTGGAGCAGCTCTCTCAGCGTCTGGAGGTACTGCAGGGTTGTTCCACTTCTTTCATCTCCCAGTCCGGGACAAAAACCCAGGAGCAGAATGGAAATAGTGAGCTGGAGAATGACGATGATCTGGAGCTGGATGCCAAGAGTGCAGAGGTGCTCGAGAAGCGCATGCGTGCAGCCAACGCTGAGCTCATGCAGCTGCGTGACGAGCTGAAGGAGGCAGGCGAGCGCTGCCGGGCTCTGGAAGAGCGCCACCTGCAGGAGAAGGAGCGCTGGAGAGCCGAGGCACAGGAACTGGCCGACAAGATCCGCCAGTGCATTGCTGCCAGCCGCCATGACCAGGAGCGTATCGGGCAGCTGGAGCTCGAGATCGGAGCCACACGCCGTGTCGCCACCGACTCTGAATGCCACCTGAGCGCCACACAGGAGGAGCTGCTGGCCTTCTCTGAAGAGCTGGCCAACCTCTACCACCATGTTTGCATGTGCAACAACCTCACACCACGCCGTGTCACACTGGACTACTATCGCGATGGAGCACGAGGCGGGAGAAGGCACCACCATGGATCGTTCCGGAAGCAGAGAAGGTCAGGAGAGGCATTGGGGAAGGGAGCGCATAGTGTAGAGTTGGACATCACAACAGCGAATGGAGATGCCTCTACAAACTGTGGAAGTGGCCCCAGCTCTCCAACACTGGACTTCAGAGACCCCACCAACGTGCGCAACCTGGTGGCTGTTATTCGCTGCCAGATTAAACACCTCCAGGTAAACATGACAAGAGTATGTAACGTGGTAATGTGTACACAACGCACTTTGCATTTTTCTGGCCACATCTCCTTCTGCCCTGAGTCCACACCACTGTAGCTTACACCCCTCCAAAGCCACTAGCAATACAATCGTCAGTCTGTCATAGGTAAAGGACATGACATGATGATGGCATATTGTAAACAATCTCATAAACTAGGCCCAAATACACACGTTCATAACCAGGACTGATCACACAGACAAATTCCTTCACAATTGCTAATTGACTGAACAAGTTTATACATCTCTTCTACTGCACATGCAGGTTTTGTGAAATTGGAACATCCCTTTTATTTCAAACTGCATGCAGAAATGTATTCAGTTTTACACAAAATTCAGTTATTCAGTGACTAACAATTATGCAGTTGGTCACTTGCTTTTAAGCCTCATTCGCTTTGTCAAATCACTGATTCTTGTCAAGAAAGAGCTGAGAACACAGATCCTACAGCATGAAGTACTGTGACCAGTTGAACCAATTGGCTGGGATAGGTGTGTGCTGTGGAACATTGTTCATCAGCCAACCAGTGGTTTCCTCCCTGAACTGCACCTGGGCACAAAAACAATCAATCAAATATGCCAGATGGGGAAAAAGTATGAAACCAAAAAGTGTTATCACAGTTATGTAATGTAAGATGTACTAAGCTGCATGCTGGGTCATCCTTGATGCAATTGCTATAATAAACATTAATTTAAAGACAAGTTTCTCTGCTTAATGAAAGCACTAACTATCTAAGACAGTGTGAGGCGAAAATATTTTTGATGTCAAGGACCTGGGATAGAGGCCAATATCTAGGTGAGTATCTAGGGCAGCAATGAGGTGGTTTCTGGCTCTTAACACATCATTGTGTTTTGAGTAAGGAAGAGGAATGTATTGCTTGACTTCCTTTTTCCTCACAGTGCACAATTCTGAGCTCTCTACTTCTGGACCCTAGTAGTCCATGTGACATTGCACACCTCGCTTGTTGTAACAGGGTTAAGATCAAATACAAGTATATTTATGTTTACGCCACATATTAGAACCCACATAAGTCAGTTTTGCATTGGGTTTGCATTCAGTTCTATTTTTGAACTCTTGAAGCTTACTAAACTTGTTATTTGGGTTTATCACCACGTGAGTGTCCTGAAGCACCCGTTAATGACACATTTAAACCATAGGGAAGATCACAGTGACAGGCTGTATGATAAGGCTAATAAGAAAATATTCTTTATATTAAAATAGAAAGTTTTGTGAACATTTACAAAATTACTAACACAAGCCTGTATTGCACCTTTAACTGTACAGATGGAAACTTAAAAAAAAAAAAAAAAAAATCTTTTGTTTTTCAGGTGGCCGTTGACCTGTGCAGGCAGCGTGGTGCCTTACCCTCCTCTGCATTAGGGGGCAGCACTGAATCTGACCGTGAAGCTCTGCTTGAGGAGGTGCTGAAGCTCAAGTCTCTTCTAAGCACCAAGAGAGAGCAGATCGCCACACTCAGGACTGTCCTAAAGGCAAACAAACAGGTACGCAGATGATGTCTGGCTTTAACTGGCTTCCACTAAACACCATTAACTTTTAAGTACAGTTTTCATACATTAATGTTTAGAATTTGTTGTCATGTCACAATGCATTATGGGATTAATCTGCCATATTTTCTGTTTTCATTGGGCAGATAAAGGAAACAGTGTTTTTGGTTTGGTTGTCAGAAAGCAAGGGCACCTTCAAGAGTTCAGTTAAGAGCATATGAGATGGGAGAAAGGGGCGGGGCTTTCAAGCAGTGGTAATTAACAAAAATCACCTGCACAAGTCATTCCAGGCTAATATGCCGATTGGCTCATGCTCTGTTTTATTTGGGAGAAAATAGCCTGCTCTTTTGGTGTATTTTCCGTGACTAGCGTAATACCATAGTCTCATTGTTAAATTGTGGAGCTCCTAGACTAATTGTCTAAAGGCTGTCAGGCCTGTTAATACAGTATAATCGGATTAAACATAACTGGATATCGTGGCAGTGTAAAATCGGTATGGATGATAAAACCATTATATCACACAAGCCTACTTAGTACCAAACCTTTGTTTGACCCAACTTTCCCAAGGCCTGTTAGGTCAAGGTCGTATAAAGCATCAGAAGCAATGCCTAGCAAATCTGACACTTCAAAACAATGTGAAAGAGTACACACTCGCCAGTTGGTGGCAGAACAGGAAACCTGTCAACTGAAACTCCAATATCATGTTGGAGCTCACACTGCCTTTCTGTAGCTGCAGGATGATGTTGTTGTTTTTTGTGTTTTTTTGGGGGGGGGGTTGTTTGGCACATCTGATCCATTTGTCATTGAAACATGATAGTGTTTCTTTTTTTTTTGTTTGTTTGGTATGTTATGGAAAGTGTTTAGTAAGCACGCATTCACTTTCCAATACCACCATATTTGAAAGTCATCGCCTTGAGCAAACTCATTGGGGCATGAAAGCTTGTTCTGCAAGTTTTACACAGTGTGGTCGTCTTTGTTAGGATGCACTGTCTGACCTTTTTCGGTCACTGATCTTTCCCATTGTGGGCGTGATCTTATCTGAAGGGGCACTTTGATCATTTGTTGAACTCCAAACATTCATTAACACACAATATACAGGTGTATGACCTAATACTGTGCATCATAATAAAATAGGCAAAGATTAATCAGCATTACTGATAGTTATTTTTCTTAAACTATGTAAATAATTCAAACTTCCCAACAATATATTTATGAAGGATGAGCCAGGGTGCTCACAGCACAGTTTTTCATTTCCTCCTGGGGTTTCATTATTGTGATATTAGTACTATTGCAGCAGGCAGTCAATATATTGCTCTTCTCTAACACATATAGATAGCCTTTAACATTTGCAAATATATTTTCTGCCTGTTTTCCTTTCTAATCTTACTAGCCTCATGATCTTGAAATTAAAATTCTTTGACTACAGATTGTCCATTATATTTCACTGGTGTCTTGCAAGTTTGCTATATAGTCTGGTGTGTTTAGTCAGTAATCATGGTCAAGAGGTTTCACAGAATGAGATGATTTAATATGACAGATGGCCAACAACACCTTTTCCCACAGCCCAGTGGCAAACATAAGATTATTTAATAACTTTAAAAGTCAGGAGCTTGTTCTAGTCCAGTGGCTGTATCTTGCTTCAAAAAGGTCATTGCTAGAGTTCAAAAGTTTGTTTTCCCATGTATACACAAATGTACAAAGAGCCAGTCAGATTGCCAAGATCTTGAAGATCCTGAAGCTTGTGGCCTTAAAAGTGTACAAAAAATACCAGACACTCTATGGCACATGCTTGGAGCACCTGAGGCTCAGGCTATTTAATATCTAGCTAAATATCAGTGACGGACAAACATTAGGATGTTTTTTTACTTACTTTACTTTATCTTACTTACTTTACTAAACATTAAAGCTTATGATTAATTTATTTCCTTTCAGACTGCTGAGTTGGCTCTGAGCAACCTGAAGACCAAGTACGAGACGGAGAAGACTGTGGTGTCTGAGACCATGCTAAAGCTGAGAAACGAGCTCAAGGCTCTGAAGGAGGATGCTGCTACTTTCTCCTCACTGCGGGTCATGTTTGCGAGCAGGTACAGAACACATGTCCACTCTGAGAAGCTTAAGGTTTCAGACACTGTGACACTCATGATGACAGGACCAGAGTGGAAGGCTGCAGAGATTAGTCGATCTCGGCTTTGGGTATTTTGTCTGAAGAACTAGATAATCAGATTATAATCCTAACCTCTTGTCTCCCAGAGAGCTCTGCTCACATGCAGATTAACGTGCGCAATTCCTTTCTCCTTGTAGCTACACATGAGGTCACATGGTTTAGACTGCAAATGACAGGGGCGGTGTAGGGACGGGTTTGGGGATGAAAATGTCCTGAGACAGGAGGAAAAGATGTTAGGTTTAATAACATTGGTAATGGTTACAGAGGAACACTCATAGTACGATTTACAGGGTGTATGTATAGTGCAAATAAACCACTGTAATACATCTTTAAACATTTATGGAATATCTGGAAGGCTACTGCTTTTTTTCAGTTGCTTAATATTTGGAGCTTATATTAGATTATAGCTCTTAATCAAATATCAGCCATCATAATCATGTTTGGCTTGCATTATGTGGGCTGATGTTTCAGTTGAAACACAGTTGTCTTCACTGATATTAGGTTAAACCCCATTTTACTTTCAGAGCCTCATATTTAATTTTTTTTCTTATTTCACCCTGGAAAAAACCTGAGCGGGCATAAGGTGATCATGAAGAGAGCTCTTTTAAGCAATTAGTAGAGAACTAAAAGGCATTTCTACTGATCAGTCTTTACTAGTTTCCCATTGGCCCAAATGCAGTCAGTCAGTCAGACTTTTTTTCCTTTGAGTGACAGGCTTATATTACTTGTTAGCATTACTTGTTAACATTAGACTTCATTACACATTATTGCACAACACACAATTTCATGAATGAAGATATTTTGTACATCTAGCCTAGTAAGTCTGTTATATACCAGTAAACATCAGTATGCCATATACATATATAGCAAATTCAGATCCATTTTGTAAAATATTCACTGTTTTTCACAGATTGTGTTAATGAGTTTTGTTTATGGCACCTCCAAGCAGAGCAATCCCCATTTCATTGACTTCTAATGTAGCATTTGTTTAGATATGCTGTGCTGTGTTGTTGACAATTTATTTTAGACAGAATGCTAATTTGGAACACCCCTTTCTCACTCAGATGTGACCAGTATGTTACTCAGTTAGACGAGATGCAGAGACAGCTTGCTGCTGCAGAGGATGAAAAGAAGACACTCAATTCACTCCTGCGCATGGCCATCCAACAGAAGCTAGCCCTGACTCAGCGACTGGAGGACCTGGAGGCTCCGATGCATGCCCACAGTAATGGAGGCAGCCCACGCCGCTCCCGTGCCAAGCAACTGGCCAACAAATCAGGACGAGCGCCACGGAGCCCCATGAGAAGCAGTCCACGTGCCAGCCCCGTGTTGGTATCGTCGTCAGGCCCTCAGAGCATGAGCAGCCATCTGAGGGTGCTCTCACGCAGCCTCCACGGCAGCCCTGTAAGACCCGTGTCATCTTCTTCCTCATCCTCTTCCTCTTTTGTCAATCAGCCTCTGCCGTCCACTTCCACACAAAGTCTGGTGTCTGTGTGTGTCGCGCGTGAAACTACGTTCATTTGTAGTCGTGGCTCTAGTTTGTCTCGTTCATTAGATGACACAAAAGGTGGCTTGGGGCCTTTCGCCCCGCTTTCACTCCAGCCTAGGGCTACTGAGACACAGGCAAAAAGCATTCGACTCTCAGGGCCGTGCCGTGATAATACATTCATCAAAGTGCGCCGGGCGTCTTTACCAGCCAGTAGGTCAACAGCATCTCCTTCACGATCTGTAGAAAACCTCACCTCTAGATCCAGTGTCAACATTCCCACCAGGTCAGAGACAAGAGGCAGAGTGAAAGAGGATTTGGATGCAAGAGCCCATTCAAAATCTACTGCTGAGCGTAATGTAGTTCCCAAAAAGCAATCCAGTATCTCCAAATCACACTCTGTGGAGCCAAGTAGTGTAAAACGGTTTTCTAGTACACACGTACCATCCACGTCCTCATCCAAATCTCCACCAGCTCAGAGACGCTTGAGTGTAGCATCCTCTAGTGGCCAAACTGCTCAGTGTGGTCAGTTTAGTAAACCCCCAAAATCTTTTGCTCCTAGTAGTAGTAGTAGTAGTAGTGCAAGATCAGCTTCTAGAGTCAAGAGTCGGTCAAACTCGCGTTGTAATAACGTGGAGGAAGCATTTTCTGTTCCAAGCCAAGAGATCAGAAAGCAACAGGATGCACTGAAAAAGCAGCACACAGGCACTGAAACAAATCGCAAATCTGCGCACAACAAACGAAGTTCAGAGTCAAATAGCCGTTCCAGTAGTCGTCAACATAAACATACTAAATAACAATAATAACTATTATTAATTTCCACTTAGGCTAATATGGAAAAATCTCGTATGATATATATGAAGGTATTTTCATAATACAAATATATGTCATAATATTTGCCTGTAAAAAATTTGTGCCACTTTTTAAAAGAATTTTTACATAAAATGTCTACAAGCATAAATTATTCAACCAAAAAAAGAAAATGGAATGAAAATAGACTTCTAACTTCCAGCCAGCTACTTGTTACTTACAATACCCTCTATCTCTGGGGGAGGAAAAGCACATTTTAACACTGCAATTTTAATATCTTATCATATGATGATTTTTCTATACACAGTGGAGCACTTGAGAAATCTTGGCATCAGATCTACTGACACTGATGCGCAAGAAAAGACAGAAATGAACCTAACTGTATAAATTAACAGTTGATGAGCACAGACAATGAAAAATAAATAGAAATTAAATATTAGAACTCTTTAATAATGTTTTGTAAATATGTGTATGTATATATGCCTGAAAGAAAAATAAGTATTAATATGGTCAGAGTATCTTAATATTTCTACTATAATAAACTATGTGGAATATAATAGGTACATTAAAAATGTGTCATGCTTATATGTTTTTGCTTTTGTTTTTTTCTTGATGAATGCCTTTACAGTTTCATGACCATCTGCAACATATTAGCCATACACCTTAATGTGAAATTTGGCCTAATTGCACATTTTATTTCTACATTTTACAGCTAGACCATCCCTAATTCTCTGATTGTACATTTTTGTCACTGTCATGCGATTGATTGTGTCTTTCGGCCTGTTTTTGCAGCGGTGAATGCTCCATTCCTCCTGTCCTGCTCCAGTGTGTGTGGACCGTGTTCATGCCCAGCTCAGAACCACCCTTAACCCTCCAGACCCGACCCGACCCGATCCGACATCCACTTCATCCCACTCCTAAACACATTGGGCTCCTCTTTCCACTTATTCTCGTCTCATCTATCTTTCCGTTTCTGTATTACTGTCTGTTTTTCGTGTCCTCTACCTCACTTTTTCTATTTCTTCTCTCACTGTCTCTGTCTGGTTGGCTCGCTCAAGTGTTGTGCAGCTTTGAGGAACTGAAAGCTCACTGGAGCCTCATCTCATTTCACGATGAGCTTTCTGACGGAAGGCAAGTTACGAAACTTGCTTTCAGTCTCATGGACATTGTAACACACCAAACCCACCCCAAAAGACCAATGTGTGGTTTTAAAAAACTTTTTTCCTGTCTTATATTTAGCTGCTGTCTTCAGAGGGGCTAACATATGAAGGAAATTAGAGCCTGCTTTATTGTAAATTGTTCTACTACCTAGAATGACTGACAGTCCGACAGTATTAGTGCAGAGCTGAGGCATGTTCAGAATGAAGTTTTTAAGCTTAATTTTCAAACGTGCTCCATTTCCCTCCTTACTTCATCAGTGACTATAATGCACTGCTCCCTAAGCTTTGTCCTTCAGACTTCTGTATGCTTAAACTAGAAAGACCATCTTTATTGGACAAACAGAGATTAATGGGAAAAGCTTTCGTCTGCTATACTGTACATTCAGTAGGGTTGTTACGGTTTCAAGGTATAAAATGACTTTCTATTACCATCTGCCTGTGTTTGTTTTGTTTTGTTTGTTTGTTTAACCCAATCTAGTGGTATTCATCAGTTTTGTGTCCAGCTGCGACTCCCCAAAAACATAGGTTGGATTTCGCAACCCCCTCCCTCAGGACTCCCCCTAAATCACACTCCAGCCACCTCTGTTTCTCAGCGCAGGAGGTGTGGGCTGCACTGAAAACCCTTTGGCTGTGTAATCCGCTACTGCTGTAACAATGTTACATTGCTACCTCTGCTCCTACTCTTCGAGCGGTCCTAACGTTATCATACGCAACGCACAGAAGAACATGACATGACCAGAGCTACACTAAACAACTACTTTTGGCCAAGCAGCTCTGCGTACTGCCTTTCCTCACAGCCGCAGTCTCTTTCAGCTTATAACAGCAACGTGATAAATAAGTGTAAGAGATTTTATAGAAAAATTGTTCTCACAAATAGTTTTCTATAGGGATTTGCTCCTTTTTTTTTTTTTCCCCTGGGTTTTTGTGTGCAAAGAGACTTTTGTACAAAATTTTCATCGTATATTTTAACTTTAATTTTCACCACCAGCTCATGTGTTTTTATATAGTCTATTAATACAGTGAAACCGTGATATTTTTTAGACTAGGTTATCACACCATGAACCGTAACCCCCCTACTCAACATCATAACGAGTAGATGAAGTTCAGTGCAGAGGTCTTGAGGTCTCGCTGCTAATGCTAACTAAAGCAAGTGTTTAAAAAAAAAAAAAAAAAGGACGGTCAACATTGTCCTGTCAGAACTACTGCCAGTTTTGCGATCTTTTACACAGGGTTAAACACAAAGCACTGTTACATCAATTACTACTCTCTGCTACAAGTACAAGCAAAGCCATGTCTAGTTTATTATTTATCGAAGCAATAAGGCACTAGTGTTTATGCTAAAGGGAACACATCATGGGAGAGAAACGGGATCTGAAACAGTGCCTTATTTATTTCCCGAGTCGACCGTTTTTTAGGAAATTTGTCTTCAGACTTTGTAGGTACTTGTACATAAATTATTGTTTGTCGAATAGTGTTTTTTTTGTTTGTTTGTTTTTTAAACACTGGTAATAAAACTGGTGTGTGTCCCCCTTGCTTTACTGTGTAGCTACAAATTGTGCTATTCCCCTCGATTTTGTCCTTAACTGGCAGGACCTGATAACATAAACATATCGCTGTTCTTATCAGAGCAGTGATTTTGTTTATATATGTATATATGATTAATATTTTGTAGATGATCAGCACAAGTTGGTCAACTGCATGCCAGTGCATGTTCATAACCCACGTTCCTGATGCTTACACGGACAGTGGTGTGATAAAATAATGGAATCAGAACGAAAATATTTGGTGACGAAGCTCCCAACTGAAGCGAAGCTCCCACTTTGCTTCAGCTGCATTGACCTAATCAGAAGCTTTTCTTTCTAAAATAATAATGTGCTTTATTACACAAGCAGACTAATCAAACATGATATTTACAGATACAAAAATTCTAGCTAGTACATACTATAACTATTACATGCTTCCCAAATTACTATATTTATTAAAAATGTCCACTGAAACCATGATTCTGATATTTTTTGCCCACACCACTGGACTTGACCTGCATTATTACTGTGTGGATAAACGATATTGTGGCTTATATTATATATGTTTGCTTTATCACAAATGGTAGTGAAAATCTCCATAAATCATACATTTTCTTGTTTAAAAAAAAAAAAAAGACAAAAAGTAACTTTTGTTACTTTTATGTATTGAGACCATGGTCTGAAAATTGTTTGCTGTCTAAAATCCCCTCTATTGCAGTTTTAATCCACTGCTTTCCTGTTTTTAATTTTCACTGAGCATCCCATTTTAACAAAAGGTGTAAGTTTCTTATTGCAGTCACACTGTTTTGTGAAATGTGTAGTATAAAATAAAAGTAAATTAAATGTCCTTGCTGTGGTGGTTTTCTGTTCAGTGTCTGTCTTACAAATGAAAGGACAGATGGTGTGGTAATGTTATCTATTTCATATGGTAGTGTGTGGTTTAGGAATTTTGACATACTAGTTCAGGAAACTCCTTTAATTGTTTTTTTTTTGTTGTTGTTCTTTTTTTAAAACCTCTGTCTCTCAGTATAGATTTATTTTATGAACCTAATACAACTCTTCAAATACTAGGTTCATTATTCAAATGTACACAATATTTTGTCTATTTATTGGAGCCATACAAATTTTTATTCCTGAACTTTACCCCAATAGCATACATTTTTATTAAAACTGAAATGTTGCCATCATTTATGAGCATAAGTGTATTGGGGATATTGAGGTTTGGATCAATCCCATCATAATTATATGAACTTAATAAAAATGCAAATAATTTGTAAAGTTGGGTTGTGACTTCCACCACTGTAACTAAATGTAGAAAGTTGATGCACCCCCTGGCTGTGCTTCACAGACCCTGGTCCTAGTTGATTATACCTGAAGTGATGCAGCACATGCACTGCTGCTTCTGATCCACAATGCTTTCTGGTTGCGAGTATCATTTGGAAGAATGGAGACTTCATTTCTCTAATCTGTGAGATCATTATTAACTTGTATGGCTGCTGTACGTGATCATATAAAGTGCATCCATCTGCAGAGATTGTTTTATTCATGGTTCAGGTTAGTGGTGGATCTGAAGCCTATTCCAGCAACACTGAATGTAAAGCAGGAATACACTCTGCATAGGACGCCACTCCACCACAGGGCAATATGCGCGCACACACACACACACACAATTGCATCCTTATTCACACATTGCAACTGGTGTATCAATATTTCTTAAATCCTAAACTATCTTGGCTTAGTGGAAATAGAAGGACACAAGAAATAAATACGTTTAAAATTAAATGCTGAGTTTCAGGGAGTTGCTTCTCTGGAACATTTTTAGAGCACAGGTTCCCAACCCAGGTCCTGGAGTACCACCTGTTCTACACGTTTAGTTTTCTCTGCTCTAACACATCTGATTCAACTAATCAGCTTCCTGAGTCTGTGTATGTGTGTGTGTGTGTGTGTGCAGCCAGTGTGTCAGACATGGTTGATCTGGCACAGTTATATTCTTGGCTAGGTATGAATTTCCACCTGTATTTACATGTAGATCACTTTCTAGATGCTGATTTGTCACTCAGTAAGCAAGTAGACTTCTACTTTCTCTGTTTTGGATATCATGTGTTCTGGTCCAGTCAGGAGTTGATTTGTGAGTGTTTTACGCTGACTAGGTTTGTGTTTCTGTGTTCTATAGCTATGAGACAGAGGAGCTTGTAGATGCACTCAAGAAAAAATGTTCTAATTACGTTCAGGTAAAAAGATCCCTGAGCTCGGTGCGTCTGTTCTCCGGTTACACTGGTGGATCAGAGAGGTTTAGGAGAGAGCAGATCTGTGTTTGACTCGACTCCCTCTCTCCATCAGGGAAATTAAACTGTTATCTCTGCTCACTCTGCTGGTATACTGTATAATGCTCATATACACAATACAGTGAGGCCCAAATGCTTCTATATTAGATACTTTTCTAATTTAATACCACATTTTTCATTACGAATTATATTCATAGCAAATTGAGTGAAAATTAAATTCAAAGGTTTTTAGTATTTAGTATATCCACTTTTTTTTTGGCAAGAAAGTGTATACTCAAGCTGGCATGGACTCCACAAGACGATCAGTATTACATCAAATCTTTGTGAGTGTTGTCTGAACATGTGCTTCAGTGGATTAGATAAAGGAAGACTGAAAGACTGAAAGGAAATCTGAGTGAATTATTTGAATTATTGAGAATTGTGACATGTTCAACAGGATGAGGCATCATCTGATTTTCCTCAAGATCATGAGAAGAAGAAAAATGAGCTCTCATTCTTTTTTCGTTATTTTCAACAATATTGTGAATGTGCTATTGACTGATGAGACCACTTAGTCAAGAAAAGTCAGGAACTAATGGGAATCTGTTGAGCAAAATCCACAAAAACCTGACCGAGCGGCTGAGAAAGCGCGTCGAGCGTCAGGGTGAACACGTAGAGGACATGTGGTAAATAATAAATACAAAATTACATACAGTATGTGTAGTTTTACTCTCATTGCTTCCTGACTTTTTGGACACTTTTTGCAGACTGAAAGCAAATTGCTAAAAAGAAATTAAAAGAAAAAGAAAATGTCCTCATGCCATTAGCATGGATGCTAGTTCACCACATTGTGTTTGCTAATTCTATGCGAAAAAAAAACCTCAACCCTGTTTTTAGTTTAGACAAATTTGACAGCATAAACCCTTTATTTATAAATGATACATTTTTAATGGTTAAATCATGTTTTTTTTTAGATTCATGACTTTTAAGAAATAATAAATTTGACTTTAAAAGAGTTTCAAAGGCTAAATCATGGAATCGCCCAGAAATACCATTAAACTCAATCTGAACCAAGTCTTAAAAGTGTCCGAAGTCTTAAAGAATGAGACAGAAATGTGTGAGGAAGAAAATATATGAGTTTGGAGGGTTTTTGAAAGACTTGATCTCTTCAGAAAGCACCGCCAGCAATCCTGAATAAATCACTTCCGCTGCGGTTCGTGTGCGGAGCCGCGCTGCTGGTGGCGCCAGGCCCATGCTGCTCCACACCGCCCTCTTGTGGTAGAAAGGGGAAATTCTCTTCAGGTGAGCGGCTCAGATAAACACTCCGCTCTGTGGTGCTCATGTGAGAGCTGCTGCTGCTCAGAGAGGACAGCTCCCCCATGGAGTGACACACTGCAGGTCAGTTCATATTCACAGCAATACTCTCAGTTAGCAACCGTTTAATGGTTTTAATGGAAACTTGTGCATTGGTGCATTTAGATCTCTCTGACATGCTTTAGATTCTGCACAGGTCTGATATGATGATGTTCTTGTGAAAGAAGTCATTTACTGTGTTTTCACACAACATTTGTTTTGTTGCAACCTGACAGCTTAACAGTGCAGAAGACACTTACATAGACTTATGTCCTATGTCTGTTATTAAATCCAGTGATCCAGTTTAATGAGGTTAATAATCAGGTATATTTTGCATGTTGAATCAGATTTGCTGCACATATTTACCTGAGATAACTCATGAATAATTAATGCTAGATGAATTATACATCTCCCACTTAGGCGAAACTCAATCTCTCCACTCTTCTCGCTCTCTCTTTTACATTCATTGGCAACCCCAAAACATTGCCTCACACACACACACACACACACACACACACACACCTGACCCCCTGCAGTTACCCAGCATGCAGCAGGAGCTGTGGCTCAGGGCCAAATCTCAGGTGATCGCCTCCCTGAAAGCAGTGTGTGCAATGAGGGCAGCCGCCTCGCACCCGCTCCCTCCGCCACCGTACGAACACGAGCTGAAGAACGCTCTGTCCTCCAGCGATGGCAGCTCACTGAGACCAACACACCTCAGGACACGGATGACCAACGGCACGTTTATCAACAGTCATGGGCTTCCACATGGCCACAACAGAGGTCAGTTTGTGTCATAACTTTTCACGTGAGATGAAAATATCACTACATTCATCAAAACTTATTATACACGTTTACAGAATGTAAAAGTTTGTTCTGTTATTAAATGCCACTGTTTTAAAGGGCAAAAGAGAGTTAAAGAAGCAGTTTATAGTTTTTAGAGCCCTCTGCTGGCTGAGAGGTGAATTGCAGTTACAGTGAAACATTACCAGCATTACTATTAGCCTTTATCATCACACACCCGAACACACTCCCTCTGCTGAAACTATCGGTGCCTTGTGAGTTGTGTTTTAAGGAAAATCTGTTTGGGCTTGAGGCAGAGCTAATTTCCAGGCTGGAAAAATGAAAGCCTGAAATACTGCATGAGAGTATTGCAAACTGCAGCTTTAAAGATATTTTTGAAATTACATAATTATTGGGATACAATATATATTTTAGAAAATTTACAAATTGCCCCATTAATTCAGCTCAAATAATTAGGAAATAATCCATACGAGGCTAAATTGTATTTATTGGAAAAGTGAGTAAATTACATTACAATTATAAAAGCTGTAGATAAAATTAGATAATAAAACAATATATTGAAATAAACAATATAAGGTGAAATAGAATTTATTCAAAAGAGCAGGATGACCTTCCCTGGTGGAGAGCAGTGTAAAAAAATTAATCAAAGTATTTCATTTTATCCCAGAAAATGCAGATAAACAAAATACTGGAGAGAGTCCAAGGAATCTAAACAACCCAGTGAAGGCCTCGAGGAGCCATCAGGAGCTGCACAGAGAGCTGCTAATGGCCCACAGGAAGTAAGAGCAGTACTCTTCATGTCAGTTTGTCATCTCTATATGTAAAGATGTAGCAAGTGACACTGATGCTGACCCAACCAGGTTCCTTAGAAAGGAATTGCTACCTTTTCATAAATCGCAGAAGCAGTGAATCGAGGTTGGTTAAAAATTGATGACAGTCTCGTTCTCTCTCTCTCTCTCTCTCTCTCTCTCTCTCTCGTCTTTTGTGTCACACAAACTACGCTTGGCCACACGGGCTGCAATCGTACACCGTCTCACA
The DNA here is from genome assembly GCF_027358585.1 of Pangasianodon hypophthalmus. Lineage (NCBI taxonomy): Eukaryota > Metazoa > Chordata > Actinopteri > Siluriformes > Pangasiidae > Pangasianodon > Pangasianodon hypophthalmus. The sequence goes on from NC_069717.1 coordinate 23,618,921, forward strand.
TGAGCGCTGTGTCAGGCACTGTAATGATAGACCTTGCTGGGTAGCTCTTCTTTACAGCACTGAGATATTATAGGGACAGCTGAGAAACATTAGACTGGATTGGTTAAAACCAGTGCTCAGTTTTGTCTTGGCCACAGAATGGTGTAAGAAATTAAATTGTAACAGTCAGGGTGTAATACAACTATAATCAGTGACAAGTAACAACTACTCTCCTGCAGTGACACTAACTAACAGCACTGTCTACACATCGAACCTGATTGGTCAGAATATGTTAACAGTAATAATAATAACAACAACTCTCACAGTAGCACCAGCTGCAAGACGAATCATAGGCTTATATTAATGCGCTCGTTCTGATATGTTTTCGTTTCTATAATAGCAGCTCATTCCCAGAGACTTGTACGGCAGACACTCCATATAAATGGATTTCTAGGAGGAGACTTTTATTTAACATTTAGGGAAAGAGTCTCCAGAGGTAAAGCTGTAACTCGAGGATTTCTGTCTTCAGGACAGAGGGCTTTCTGGATTCTCAGTAACATGACAAGCTGTATTTTTTCTTATTAACATCAAAAGAGAGAATAAAAAAGAGGGTAGTGAGGGAACGACTGTTTAAAGCTGCTAAAACGTAAGCGAACTAACATTCCACAACATTAAATAGAACTATAAACAGGTAAACCAGATATAACTGCACATTCCCATGTATGTTATTCCTTACTTAATATACCTTTAATAATGTGTTCTGAATCACTGCTTGGTATGCTTGATTGCAGAGAATTTAACATAAATGTGTATAAAACATGGTATGATGTCTGCTCTTGCTTCTACCCGTCTCTTCTCACTTGTTTAAACTGTTACGATGAACCAAATGTTAAAAAAAAAAAATACACAGAACTGGATAGCTAGGTCAGTGCTAACCTATGGATACAAGCTACTGGTTGAAAAAAAGTGAATTCAAACCCCATACAAGGCCTTTAACCTGCAACCTCGCAGCCGTGTGTTTGGATTTTATCATGTCTCAGTTGTAAGCAGCTGGATTAAGAGCTTGCCAAATGAATATATGTTAATGATATTCAGTTTCTTTGATATTTTCCTCGTGTTTTGGCTGCTTCGATCAGCGGGAAGATGACGGCATGAAACCTTTATTAGTTCCTTTCTTTTTCTTTCTGTAATGCTTCTAGTATGCCTGGTTGTGTTTTGTGTTTTATCTCTTTTGGGGAGGGCAGGGGTCTGGCAGTGTGCTGTAAACCCGAGCTGCAGATGGTTCTGGAGAGGAGGAAGAAGGAGCAGACCCAGAGAGAGGAGGGGGAGCAGTGCAGAAGCCCGCTGGAGCAGGTCCTCCTCCAACGCCAGCAGAAGCAGCAGGAGGTGATGGTCAGCACCACTTTAACTCCTCATTCTAAATTATGGGATGGAGACTGTTATTACAGATGTGATATTTAGATCAGTATGAGGCTATACATATATAAGGAAATCTAAAATAATGTGTCCTATGGTTACACATAATATACAGGTATAGATAATGATGCCAGAAAAAAAGAAATGTTACTTCCAGGTGCAGCGAGTTCCTTTAAAAAAATGCCTTTAAAAAAATATTTTTTGTAATATTTGGATAAATTCTAGTCACATTTCAGCAGCTGTCAGAAAAATACCTCCTCAGAGATACTGGGCTCCTCTTGAGGTTCCTCAAGGATTCTATGGATAGTTAGAGGCTAAAGGTTTCTATAACCCTCTTTGAAAGGTTATATGGTTCTATATAGAAACTAGATAGAGGAAAAAAACAAAGAACGCTTAGGGGTGCTAAATGGAACCTTAAGAATGTAATATTCAGGTGTTCTAGCCTAGAAGAGGGGTTAAAAAACTAGCTTCAAGAAACTTGGAAAAAAATTGTGGAAAGTATTCAGAGAAACCTTTTTCTGCATTTCACTGATTGGGTTCTTTTTGTTAGAGAAAATATATTAATCTAACATAAATGAAAGAATTACAAAGTGTGTGTGTGTGTGTGTGTGTGTGTGTGTGTGTGTGTGTGTATGTGTGCTCTTTGGTGTGTCCTTTTCCATCTAACAGAGGGAAAAGGAACAGGAGGAGAAGATACGGCATGAGATACAGCTTCTGGAGTTTATCAGAGTGAGACAGAATTTGAGGAAAGTGCATTCAGCGCTACACAAGAACACCAACTCCTGAATATCAGCCACATCAGAGGCTGGCTGTGACAGGGCAAAGATATCTGCTGCAGCGCCCAAAACCTCTCGGAAAAACTTTCAACAGGACTGAATGGGAGTTTTGCATTTTGAATATCACTGTAGCTGAAAACCTCGTGTTTGTGTTTGTACCCCTTTGTCCAGATGTATTTTTTCAAAATCCTAATGCAACATCCTAATGTAGCTCTGGCTTAAAACTCAAGGTTTTAGAGCAACACATGCTTTGTTTAAAGGAAAAATCCACCCTGAAGAGTTGCATATTAATCTTTTATAATTGACATGTGAGCTTCAGTGTCATCCAAGCTTTATTTTGTCACGAAACTCTGAGTTGACTTTTTTAGTTTAAACTTCTTTCATTGGCATGTTGGTCTACTTCCATGTTGGTTAACATTTTCCTACATTACCCACAATGACGTCAGAATACCTGCTGATAGTGGTGCCAGTGGGACGTATGCTGCATTCAACTAAGCAATACTTCACAGGTCGGAATGATGTCATTTTTGCCCTCAGTGCCTTCGACATACAAAGTGGAAAAATTACCTGGGTGCTTGCATGATCGTAACCTGGGAAGGAACTCATAGTTAAGGGGGTGTTTTCTTTGGCTTTTCTTGGTTGGAGGTTGGAAATTACAAGCTGCAACTATGAGCTGAGCTCAGCATGACTCTAATGCTGCATTCGAGGCGAAATTGCGAGTTGTAATTCCCTGTGTACAGCTGATTAAAACAACAGTTTGTTGTTGCTGTGCTGCAATTTCAGTCCAAAATGTTGCATGAATGTTTGAAGCTCACTACAGTAGAACAGTACCAATAGCCACTCAGGCCTGTAACTGTAAAAGTGTTGTTAAAGTCTAGCTTTTTATGAGTTTTACGCGCTCTGACAGAGCAAACAAGTCACTTTCATGAAGGTATCCATGGCTTTTTTTTTTCCACTTCGCACACTGAATGTCCCGAATTGGGAAATGACGTTATTACAACTTGCAAAATACAACTTACAACAAAGGCACCTCATACACAGCACCACTCTTATTGCCCCGCTGTGACGTCAGAGCAGCACACAACTGCTAACTTCTCACAGGAATAACACAAATACCACACCTACCAACAAACTGGCACCACAATCACTAAAAACACCACAAATATTTCAGTAAAACATATTGAATGTGTTTCAAGGTGGATTATCCTTTAACTCTGAAGATACTGTTAGTCTGTTTTCTTTTGTTCTATCCTGTGGGTGTTAAATATGACTTATTTTATTTGCACTTGTATTTGAAATAAAGTAGAGAAAATACAAGTGCGCGTTATTAACATGAATTATGATGTGAGGAAAAGAAAAACATTCACAGAGGATTAAAGCGGCGGACATGCGCAGTGCGAGCGCTTCCTTAACGCTTCCAAACACACCGCGATCACTGGTGCTCTCAGCTGATTGGGTAAAGCGCGACTCGTACTGACCAATGAGCGCAGGAGGGCGTTGGACACGTGATCAGGCGGTGTCTTGGTCATATGATGTGTGCTGTGCAGCTTGCTGGTTCAGCAGTTTGTTTTACTGTGCAAAGTTAAAGAAAAAGCAGACAGGCTGAAAGTGATGTGAGCAGCAGAGCGAGGATTTTAAGAAAAAAAAGAGAGAACCGAGCTCTTAGTGCATTTTCACTGGACAGGTGAGTGTTTAAAAATGTAACATTATTGGTTAAAAGACTGTTCCTGATGTGAATTGTGTGAAGGTAGTCACTAAGGTGTGTCAGTGCAGTAGAGTTGAGTAGAGTGGTGTGTGTGTGTGTGTCAGTGCAGTAGAGTGTGTGTGTGTGTGTGTGTGTGTACTATGAATGGATGTAATGGGCTGGAATGACACTCATCACGTTAGTGCACTTTCTTGTTTCTGGATCTCAGTGCATTTAGTCACTAATGCTGTTTGCTGAACAATGAGGCTGAAAGCACACAGTCTTCATTAGTCTGTTTTTTTCTCCAGCACTTTCTTGAAAACAAGTTGAGATGGAAATAAGGAGAGGGTATTATACTTCAAATGATAGTAATAATGTATTAATATTAATTGCCAAAGAAGGCTCCTAGCCTGTAGTGGATCAGTATAATATTTACCCCTGGTGGTGTACTGATCTTTACCACATATACCAGGAGATAATATGATGTTGCAACAGTTTTAGGAATTCCTGACTCATCAACATATCTGACCTTCGTGTTCAACAGATGTGTGACAGCTGCTCTCATCATACATACAGAAAATTAGTTTAGTAAGATCATGGAGTTTGTCAAGACCCTCTCAGTCTACAGACCCGATCTGTTCAGAGGATATGAAAAAGATTGATGGTCAAATAAAAAGTTATTAGAGATTAGAAATATCAAATTCAGAAAGTCAGACATGTGCTATTGTTATGTGTATATATAAACACTTATTTTTTGTGATCTTTATTCCTAAGGGTAAGAAAGATTTATAGTAAAATAAACTTTTAAAACCTTAATGCCTCTTTTTAAACCTTAATGCCTCTTTTTAAATCATGTGTCTTTTATAAAACTTGCCTTTGTTAAGATAAATTGATGACTGTGAATATTGAATGTCTACATGTGTGTAAATAACATCATACCTACATGTAGCCAGTGTAATGATTGTATAGCCCTGTGTACTGCTTGTTGTTTTCAGGCACAAAGATGGCAGCGTTGTTGAAGCAGTATCGTGAGAGAATACGCACTGAGCTGGACAGAGTTGTGGATTTCTGGCTGAAATACTCTCATGATGAGCAATATGGGTGAAATGATGTGTTGTGCTTAATTAGTTTGTGCTTAATGTTAAGTTTGTAATGTAAAATGTCATTATCAATGCATTATATCTAACTGGCCTGAAAAAAGAATGGAGCGTTTGTGTAGTCTTACTGCTTACTGCTGGTGATCTCTCTCTCTCTCTCTCTCTCTCTCTCTCTCTCTCTCTCTCTCTCTCTCTCTCTCTCTCTCTGCATAAATATGAAAATATAGAACATGGTGCTGGTGTTTCCTAATGCCAGTGATCCCAGTTCTAACCAGAGAGTATGGAAATATGCTCAGATTAGTAGCACTTCCTCTAGAGGCTAATATTGCTGTCTGCTTTATCTTCTAAGACTTGCTTTTGTGCTCTTATTTTAAACATTAAAATCAATCAACCAATACAGAAGTTGCTGTTTCAGCCATTACTGAAGCTGAATGAATATAAGCTTTTTTTTATAATCTATTTAGTAACACTTTACTAATCCTAATGGGCTGTTTCTAATCTTTGCCTCTTCCTCTCTGACACAGTGGGTTTTTTACCTGCATTGGAAAAGATGGGAAGATCTATGATGAGCTCAAGTATGTGTGGTTACAGGGCAGACAGGTAAGAATATTTAAATATTCCAAATTCTCATGTATAATTGATGGTTAATGGGTTTCCTACTGGTTCTCTGGTTCCCTCCCACCTCCCAAAAACATGCTAATAGGTGGATGTATGACTATAAAATGCCCCTAGGTGTGAATGAGTGTGTGAGAGTGTGTGTGCATGGTGCTGTTTGATAGATTGGAGTCCCATCCAGCGGGTATTCCCGTCTCAGCCCAGCATTCCTGGACTAGACTCCGGATGCACCATGAACCTGATCAGGATAAAGGACTGATTAAAGATGAATGAATGAGTTGATGGACAATTGTTTGGCTTGAAAAAATGCAGTATCTTATGATGTCGTACTAGTTTGTGGTGCTAAAGCTGTAAATGCTATTGCAGGTATGGATGTACTGCAGGCTGTACCGCACTGTGCCGAGGTTTCACCGGCCAGAAATTCTTCAAGCTGCCAAATCAGGTGTAATATTTTGCTTTATAAATAGTACATTTATAAATATAGATGTACATAACAACTATAAAAAAGCAAAACTGCACATTCTGCCTATTTTCTAATTATTTATGCTTGATTCAATTTGGGTAGATTTAAAAAAAAAAATCCTAAATGTTATGAAATTAACACAAACATCCTGAAGCCTCTAATATGGGTAATATGTTAAATATGATTGTGTCAGTTATACCTGACTAAAAACATAGTTTAGTTCTTAAATAAGAGGAGTTATTAATTAAACAGTGTCTTGTCACTTCATTAGGCAGGCTAATCTCACTACATATTAATAGCAGGTGTTATTAGAAAGTTAAAGTGCTACAAGGAAGCTGTTTCTGATACTTGTGCTTTGTTATTCAGGCGGTGCGTTTCTCCAGAGATTCGCTCGAGTGCAGGCCTCAGACGGTCCGGGAAAGTGTGCGTTCTGTCTGACGAGGGACGGCAGAGCAGTAAAGGTTCAGAGGACCATCTTCAGCGAGTGTTTCTACGTCATGGCCATGGATGAACTTTCCAGGGTCACAGGAGACAAAGAGATGCAGGTGGAAATGGGAATTTAAAATCATGCTTTAAATTGTACATGGTAGAAGTGATAGATATGGTAAAAATATCATGCCATGATCCACAGTATGCATATCACAGTACGTGGGTTTGCTAACAGAGAAGAAATGCTAGAGTAAAAACTAAACTTTGAAAAACTGAGTTTAATGACGTGCACAAAATGTAGTTATTTATCATGAAGAGGGGAATATCCAGTCTGCTGATTTTTACTTGAGTAAAGGCATAAAAGTACTAATGATAGCCAAAATATTGTGATATAATGGGCTATTAACCTATTATTGTTGTTCTCCTTATAGTGTTTGTATAGCACTTTTTTGATTTCACTTTACATCTTAAAGATTATAAGTCAAAACAGGGTATTTATGATAAATCACATTAAAGAACTCTTGTTAACTGTATACACGGGTTCTTTAATGTCACACATGAATTAGCTGTAAATCTATGAGAATGATCATGCGTCATAATTATGAATCATGTATCATTTGATCATATTAGGAATCAAATGTTTATTTAATACAGTATCTTTGAAGACTAAGGATAATTAACTAAGTTAAACAAGCATAATTTTAATCAGAATAATACAATTCAAATAAGTAAATAAATAAATAACTTTATTGAGCTAGAATTCCTGATGAACCCATAGACGTGTGGAAATTGCACTGCTACTATTAAAAAGTGGTGCAACTAAACATTCAGCTCTTCAGGTGTGCCTTTCGTTCTTCACAGTCCGATGCGGAGAGCATGATGGATCAGTTGGTGCACTGGGTCCGGGTTGACTCGTCAGGTCTGGGTCGTCCTCAGCTTCCTGGCGATCATCCTGTTAACAGCATGGCGGTTCCCATGATGCTCCTGTGCCTGGTGGATCAGCTGACAGAGGGTAGGGCAGAGCTCGCAGAGAAATACAGAGAGCTGGGTGACTGGTGTGTCTCTCAGATACTGCAGCATGTACAGGTGTGTGAAGCACGCAGAGTACATAATGACAAAGTATGACACCTTTTTACAGATACAGATTCTGTAAATGTTGACATGTAGAGTAGCAGATTACATTTTGCTTTTCTGTGTCTGACTGTCTGTCTGTACTTTATTATACAGTATGTAAGAATCCTTGTGTTGCTGCTTTAATGCTCTGTGAAACACCTTGTTCTTGCTGTGTTGCTCATTAGAGAGATGGAAAGGCCATTCTTGAAAATGTGTCACTGGAGGGAAAGGAGCTGCCTGGCTGTCAGGGACGTTTGCAGAATCCAGGTAGTTCACAGGACTAGAATTTCCAGTCTTTCCAACAGTTTTTTTTTGTTTGTGTTTCTTTTCTTTTCTTTTTTTTTTAAACTGTATAGATGAGGTTTGCTAATGGGCTTTGCTACAACATTGCAATATTTATACTTCATAAAGAAAGTTTTGGTTAAAAAGAATTTCAACTTTAGTGTACAACCAAACCAAAGTGTTATATACCTAATTTCCAGCTAAGTCCTTTCAGGAATTGGTGACCTTTTTAATTAAATGAATACTCCAGTGTTCTCAGCCTAATCTCTATCCACCACATATGTAGCTTATGTGTGATTACCACAAACAAGAATTTTGACACATTTCCCTGTACTGAGAAAATAATGTAAATCTTCACCTACAGTGAATGTCCAAGGCAGAGGTATTCAACTAAAATATGTAAAGCTCCAGTTGCGTAAAATTCCTTGCTTTTAAATGTCCAGATAAGCAAATAACGTGACTGAATGGCAACGACTGTTGCATTTGAATGCTTAATCGTTAGTGATTAGTTTAAGACAATTCATAGTGGTTATGTTTTGTTTTGTAGTGTCGAGAATAAACACATACTTCTCTGTCCATTCTAAAATTTTTGTATACAAGCCATGCCAACAGTTCTCTAATCAGACCAAAGAAGTAAATAAAATGAAAAATCTACAAAAGCCTGTGAGAACTCTGCCTTTTATTAGCTAATGCCTCTAGCCCTGTAGCTAGTCTCTGTTCTGATGAGCTGCCTTGAGCTAAATATTGCATATCACGTAAAAGTATGTGATTGGATAAACTGCAGCAGAGGATCTGCTACAGGAGCATCACTGGGTCGTGTTTTGAAAGCTATAGTCGCTGAACAGCAGCCAGTTTCTTTTATAGTTTTATTGGCTGTTACAGTTCTTTTTCAAGTTCTCAGTTTGGTAGTATTTTTATTGACAGCCAAAAGGTCGAAGTGTAGTTGTTAAACTGATTAAAGATATATAAGTGACTGAATTTAACAATCTCCAAGTGAGTTATGAGTAAATGTCAAAATTAGTGTGTGTGTGGTAACGGCACATACACTACAGAGGTCATTAGGTTGAAAAACACTGGTGTTTTCCTTTATTGAAACTGTACAAGTCAGTTTAAACAGACTGCTTTAAGAGAGGCTTGTTCATTTGCATGTTTTTATTTGCATAAGAAACTGAACCACAACACACTTACTGTCTGGCCCAGGTCATGCGTTGGAGGCTGGCTGGTTCCTGCTGCAGTACGCAAAGGCATGCGGTGCTGCAGAGCTGCAGAATGTGGCTGTGCAGAAGTTCATGGAGGTTCCCTTCCTCACCGGCTGGGACAAAGAACATGGAGGACTCTTCTACTTCCTAGACGCTGATGGTCACTGTCCCACGCAGGTTCAGATGATAACTCAGTACAGTTCAATTCAGTTATCTCTGTGCAGCACTTTTAACAATAGACTTGTTTAAAACTAAAATGCCAAACTAGGCATGTGCCTCTGCTTTTTATTACTGATTCCTCCTCACTTATATTTTTGCTTCTTGCTGTTTTCTGAAACACAATGGTTTCAGTATATTTGCTAACATCATAGTAGCTATTCACTAGCGATGTGTCGTTCATGAACAAATCATGAACAACTCTACAAGCTGACCTTTTTAGGTGAGAGCCAACTTGCACATATAAGCCATTTTCCTCTCTCAGATGTAGGCAGTGTTGTTACTCTTGCAGTATAGTTTATTCAAAATGCTCCAGTGGAACCCTCTTTTTAAAATCTCTGCTGTTAACATGAAGATGTGTGTTTGACTGTCAACGGTGTGTATGTGGCAGATGAGTATGTGGTCATGTCTATTATCGGTTGCAATTATTCAAACATACTTTATATAAGATGCAATGCAGAGTAGTGTTTTTTGTTATGGCCTAAATTGCTTCATATAAATTCATAAGAAGAACAGTCACTGATCGGGATACTGCAAATTTTGTCCTGTTTATGAAAAAACAGCAATGAGCCAATTGATCTGGGCAGTTGAGTGGCACCTTGGCAGTACTGGGATTTGAACTCACGACCTGCCGAGCAGTAGTTCACTGTCTTAACCACTGCGCTACTGCTTCTTGCTGCTGTTAAGTCTAATGAAGTTATGTGGACTCCATTAACATGAAAAATAACATGCTAGCATACAGAGGACAGAGATGGTCTTCCTCCATTTCCCAGTATCTCAGAAGGTAGCACAGTCATGAGGGCACCCTGACTTGATTACTCATAAAAAAGTGTATTTTTTTTCTCAGAAGCCATAAAACACCGAGGGGAAACATGATGCATGGTGTGAAATTCTGCTCAGTTCTGAATTAATGACCTGAAGGAGGATATGACACACATTGTACACAAACTGCATTTAGATTTTTTTTATTCATTACAAACCAGTAATTATCCTGCAATAAAAAAAATAAAACTTTTAAAAGAAGACCAGTTGGTCTGTACCATTGGTCAACATACAGTACACTAGATAAAACGCACATGACTCCAGCAGTCTGTTCTCTGATTTTTGTTGTGTAGCTGGAGTGGAACATGAAGCTGTGGTGGCCTCACTGTGAAGCTCTCATCTCTTTTCTAATGGCCTACGATCACTTCAGAGATCCTGCAATGCTGGCGAGATTCACGCAAGTCTACGACTACACCTTCACACACGTGAGTAACTACCAAAAATACCACACCATCAGTCCATATTTTAATGAACTAATATGTTTATCTAATCTTTCAAAAAGGGAATTTTCAGCATTTGCATTGGCTGTTCTGTCTCAAAGCTTCCTCTTTATAAATATAGACATGTGACATAACAGAGATGTAAACACCTCTAAATGATTATTGTATCAGTCGTGCTGATTGGTGACCCGTTTCTCTCTCAGTTTCCTGATGAAGAGCATGGTGAGTGGTTCGGATATCTGAGTCAGCAGGGGAAAGTGGTGCTGGATTTTAAAGGGGGACCTTTCAAAGGTGAGTGCTGTTTATAAAGGCAGAAGAGCTTTTACCAGCTCTTACTGTTCATGCACTGACTGAGCCTCACATTTTCTTACCTCTGCTCATGTGGTTTTTAATTCAGCTTGGGAAACTTGATGCCCTTCCTGTTGATGTTGTTCTGGAAGTAGTACAACCTCTAATTAAATGTCTTGGTGTATATTAAGTAGGGAAAAAAGAATCTGCCAGATATTTGTGCAGCAGATTTTTCAAATGTATTTTCTTGTATGTTAACTTTCTCCAGGGTTCTTCCATGTTCCTCGATGTCTCTACATGTGTGAGAAGATGCTGGATCATCTGCTCACAACACTCGAGTCCTAAATGTATCCACAAACTAATTGATGATATTTTCCGCACTTTTTTCAACTACTGTAACGTTTCTGCTATAGCATATATACATGCTTACTCTCCAAATCAATACTTAGCCTACCTGGTCTGTATACTCTAAGTGCCAGTATTTTACCCAGAGGAGTTGTTTTTATAGAAATGGTAAAGGGAGCAGTTTTTTGGAACATTTCTCTGGACAGTTAGTTGCTGGTATAATGAATCCATGCACACACTAAAGCCAGGTTATGAGTAAACCGCAAAGGAACAGGAGACTTAGGTTTCATAAATGAGTTGGTTTCCAGGACACAATCTTATATCATGTAGCATGTTCAAGCATGTTCAATCAGAACTACATTTCTTACATGTCGCTAAACTCAAGTGGAAGCAGAAGAACAGATGTGTTGCCTGATACTGTAATGTTAAGATATATTCTCTTTAAAGTACTCAATAAGGCAATGCACAAGCAACTCGGACTGGGCTCTGAAATCCTTCCAGAATTAACCTAGATTAAGCATTTGGCATTTAGTCAAGACAGAAAGAAAGACAGAAAGAAAGACAGAAAGAAAGACAGAAGGAAAGAAGGAAAGAAAGAAAGAAAGAAACCTGAATTATCTAACTCTCAGCAGTTCAGTGAGCCAATATAAGCCTTTAGCACAATGTATTGCCTTCAGTGATGAGCTAGACCAGGGGTATTCAACCAAATGTAAATTTCCAGTTACATAAAATTCCTTGCTTAACATGCCTGAGTGGTGACAACTTTTTCCTTTTAATTAGTTTACAGATATAAATAGGTCATGTCGTAAGACCAGAGAGAATAAACAAAATGAAAAATCTCTGAAGATGTTTGGAAATTGTTCTGTTTGTGAGTTGATGTCTTTAGTCTGTAGCTAGATTCTGGTCTGATGAGCTGCTTTCAGGTAAATAATTTCCATAAATGCATTTGATTTTTTTAAACAGAGGATCTGCTAAAGAAGCCATGGTGGTTTACTGAACCTTTTTTTCATACATTTATCAGCTCTACTACAGTGTATTTTCCAAGTACTTGAAATACTTTGTTGAGTCCGCATCCGGATCGTGGTCTGCCAGTTTGAACCGAAGTGGATTATTCATAACAGCAGTAGTGTATAGGAGGTGTCCTATGTCCTGTTCAAATGTTTATTAAATATCTATAGTCACTTTGTACACATGCTTTTACATGTAGTTTATTGCACACATTAACAACAGATGATTTGCTACATTGCAGCGTAGCATGTTAAGCACTCTAAATGCACGGAATTTCATGAACGCTTCCTGTCTAAGTAACGCTAACATTTCTGCCATATTTAGTCACTCCAGCGATTAATACTGACAAACATCTATATGTCTGAATGCTGTCCACATATTGTACAGTTTTAACACATTTTAACCATCTACCTAAACATTCAAGAGTGCCAACTGATTTTTTTTTCCAAGTTAACCAAATCTTGTATTCTACTAATTATGCAATGTTTAAATGTATTTACTCAGTGCTACATCATATTTTTACATTTTCTCATGAGATGTAAATGAGTACTAGTCAATTACTGAGCCTGCTTGCCGGCTTCACATTTCCCCACTGTTCATGTGTTATGGTGTTCAGCAAATACTACTCTGAGAAAATTGTGAAAGTGTACTTGAAATTGTCAGTAAAATTAAAGATTTATTTCAAAATGTGTGTCAACTTGTGTTAGGGAAAAAATGGTTTCATATTCAAGAATTAAAGAAAACATTTCACTACAGACAGTGTGATTGTCAGGTTTGTTCCTCACAGGCTGAACTACAATGGAAGTGAACTGGGTTTGGCTCCAGTAATATTAAAAAAGGTCTTATTTCTCATCAACTGTATGCTGGAAAGACTGTTCATGATGAGACTTTTCGGGGCATGCTGTTAAAGCAAAACAATAAATGACAAGGTGGTGTGACACAGTCCGACTTGAGGCAAACTTACTGTTACCAACCTGAAGTTGATTATTTTCCTCTAAGAGAATGTTAGTCTTTTATTCCTCTTGTACCACAGCCATATGCCAAAGATTGCATTTTTTCCACATGCATCATACTTTTTATCCATTTATAGTCATGTTGTACAATGTCTACATAGTTCCTGTTATTACTTTTGTTATAGCATCCCAAGCATATATAAAGCCCTTCATCCTGAAAACTTAAAGCAGTTGTTTTTCTGACATGAAGTTCCCATGTTGTTACAGAAAATGAATCATCTTCTGACCAATCAGAATTGAGAATTCAACAGCGCTGTGCTATAAACATGTTTAATGTATATGCCAGGATTTTCCTGCTTCAGAAGGAGAGAGAAATCACACATCCACAACTTCCTAAAACAATTCTAAACTTTTATTCTCTAACAAAAGTGAAAAGAAACAAAGGCAACATTGAAATGAAAATGTTTATACACAAACTCACAAGTTGCTTGTCTGCAATACCAATAATAATAATAATAATAATAATAATAACAATAATAATAATAATAATAATGTATTTATTAGAACCCAGGACAAAACAAAAAGGAAACAAAGTGAGTTACAGTGAGGTGTTTGTACAGTTCCTTGGACTTGGGGATGAAAGTGAGAGAAAGAATACAAAAGGGAGAAAAAGAGTGAGACAGAGGAGAGAGAGAGGGGGGAGAATAAAGAAGCAACAGAACAGTAAAGAAAAAAAACCCAAATGTGGAAAAGGGAAAAGTAAGATGTTTCAAATTAAAGTCAGTAGACAGAAGAGGGGTAATGTACAGTGACCTATTTTGGGAAAGTAGCACCAAAACTCAAATGCCGTTTTTTCCCCCCCTTCACTTCCCAAAATTTTTTTTTCGAGTTCATTCAAAACAGAGAGTCTCTCAACAGCCTCAACAAAACACGAGACTCGGTACATAAAAAATACAAGTCATTTTCACGGCATCTGGGCCACGTTCCCGTTTCTATGTCCAGCGCTACCGAACCATTGTCTGTGTGTGTTTAGGTGAACAATGTCACATTATGTAGGAGCGCAAGCTGGCGTTTGGGGAGTTCAGCACTGTGTGGTACAGTTTAATGGTACAGACAGACGGACTGCAGGGCTTGAGTCTGAGTTATCTGTAATGGCCAGTGTAAAGCAGCAGACAGAAGGTGAGTGGAGTCGCTGTGATCAGATCGGCACATAACAATGGAGGAACAAGAAGTCGGCGTGAAAGAGGACAGACATGATGCTAATGCCATCCAGAAACGAGGGAGTGCAGCGCTCAACAACAGGCACCAACGAGAGGGAGTGAGTGTGTGCAAATAGGAAAAAGAAACGAGCAGTGTGTGAGCTTATTAAGTAGAACCTCCATGAAATCTCCTCTACTGTCTGGGTGGGTTTTTTTTGGCCCAGAGTGATTTTAGAACC